>NC_081552.1:135900579-136500579 GCF_963082655.1 Stomoxys calcitrans | reverse complement strand
GACAATGACGAAAATGTTAACAGGAATACGACTGCACTGGTGGGGTCTTTTGAAGATAGTTGTCCTCATCGGGAAAAGGAATCAGCCCAAGAAAAACCCTGGATGGCCGGAGGATTCGCAATATTGAGAAAGGGGTTGACAGGCTTTTTAACAGAGTACGTCGTAAAAAAGCGGAATTTAATTAGGATGTGTATTACACACGGCTCAATGAATACAACGCGATTACCAGAGCGGTAAAACGTGCCTCCTGGAAGCTTTTCTGCGAACAGGTCGATAGCGTTAACGACACCGCTAAGATGAAAAAAGTCTTTTTCAAAAACCCATGTCCCAACTGAAACGTAAGTAGACAATATGGGAGTGAGAGCAGAAACAACGGAGGACATGTTGGACACACTGAGACATCGGAATCTCGAAAAATGAAGTTGGCCGAAGGCTTATCGTAACGGAATTTATGGTGAAGGAAGCCTTGAGGAGCTTCAAGTCACCCGGAACTGATGGAATATTTCCGGCGTTACTACAAAAGGAGGCCGACTATCTGGCGCCACTATTTTCACAGCGTGCCTAGGACTTGCATATAATCTGGGAGCCTAGTAGGAGGCAAAGGTGGTGTTTATACCCTAGCCCGGCAAGGCAAGTTGTGCGACACCAAAGGCCTATAGACCTATAAGCCTTACGTCCTTGCTACTCAAAACCATGGAACGCATTGTGGTTATCATTGTAAAGAGTATGACATCCAGCGAAACTGCTCAAATATAAACAGCATGCCTATGTCAGAAAAGTTCGGTGTAGACTGCCCTGCACGAGGTTGTGCATAAAATAGAAGAATCCTTCGATGCCAAAACGTACTCATTGGCGGTTTGCATTTATATCGAGGGGGCGTCTAATAATGTACGGACCGAAATATTAATCCAATCGTTAGACCGGTACCGGGTGGACCGGAAGACGAAGACTGGCCAATCCTAGTTTCCTCAATAAATCGATTTCGATATCTGACAAGGTCAAATACTTAGGAGTGATCTTGGATAGAAAATTTAATTGGAGGTGTCACATTCAGGAGCGTACTGAGATGTTGGGCACTATGTAGACGGACCGTGGGCTCGAAATGGGCCCTGAATCCGAGGATAGCCCACTTGCTCTACAAAAGCGTGATTAGACCAATACATACATACGCCTCAGAAGTTTGGTGGGCTGCTATGGAGAAAAAGTACAACATAAGAACCATACAACAGGTTCAGAAAACATGTTGTCTTGGCATAGGCGGAGCGATGAGGACCACGTCCACTGGGTCACTGGAGACTATTCTAGATATCCGACCCATTGACAGATTAAATGTGAGGTAGCCACTTCGGCTATAAGACTTAAGACAATGGGAGAATGGATTGAGGATGGGAGCAGCTCAACCCATCGTATAATAGAGGCGACGATAGGAAACCTGGAAGTAAGGGAAGAGGTTTCCGATCGAATACCTGAGATGACACTTGAGGTCGAGTGCGTGGCACTGCTGCCAGCGTCACAGTCTTGGGCTGACGGAACCCTAGTATTGCCATTTGGAAGATCATGTTATATGGATGGATCAAAGCTAGGATCCATCCATATAACATGATCTTTGATCCAGATGGTTCTGGGGGTCTACATCGATTGGGTGCCGTGCCATAACGAAGTAAGAGGGTATTGAACTGGCAAATGATTTGGCAGTGAAGTCCAGAAAACTGCTGTCCAAGCCTTTCGGGTCGACGCCGTCCGATTTAATTGCGTGGGCGACAAACGAGACAGCGAAACGGTGGGTGGGACGGCGAAAATCCTATGGGGTGATCCGGACCGTAAGAGGAGGAGGCTATTACTGAATGGATGTAAGAAATAGGTCATTATAGCTTCTGGTGCCATAACGGAACACATAGAACTACGAGCTCACATATGAAAAATCGGTGCGGCAAGTGATGCATGTGTAGGGTACGTGGGAAAGATGATGAGACGTTGGAGTATTTCCTATGTCATTGTGCGGCTTTCGCGGCTAACAGACAGCGGTACTTACGTGGGGACATGATACAAGACATGAAGCAACTTAGGGGAGTGGTATTGAAAACAATTAAGGATTTTGTAAGTAGCACGGAATTCCTAACTTAAATTTCCTTTTTCGGGGATACATTTTTTGTATTTAGAGCGCACAACAAGTCGATTACTGGCATAGGTGTATGTCCATAGTGGAATGGGGCGGATTAATATCTGCACCCTCTTTTCAAACTAACCTAAGGACAAGGCTGATTCTAATCTATCTTCCCATGCCTTCGATTTGCGTAGGCCATCGGCCTTCCCCGGTAAATCAACATCCTCTTTAAGAGGTTGGAATAATAAACAGCGCATCGCTCTCAGGTTTATTGAGAGGCTTGGTGCAAATGATCCTTAGACTCTCATTAATAGGTAGAAAGACTCCCTAAATTGGGCTCGGGGATTCACTGCCCAGGCTACCCTAAAGACCACACGTCTAGAATCGACAACTGCACTGCCGTCAGCCAACAGGCTGTGGTCACTTGGAGGGCATCACATGCCTTAAAGAACTAGGTCGAACAATAGTAAGATGGGTTCAAGAACCTAGTTAATGTCGCTAGGGATAGTTTGGCGATGACAGTTGTCGACAAGGGAATAGAACAGGGTTGCATACCTAAGAATAATTGAAGTGGGATAGTCAATACACTATCTTCAGTATACTCCGATGTCCTTGCGGAATTTCCTGGGTCTCCTCCAGATAATGACGATACAGGCTGGTATCGGGACCGATATAGACTAATTGCCTTTCGTTGCGCCCTGAAAAAGATTGGTGAGATCTGGCCGGGCGCAGCAATAGATTTAGTCAAGAAGGAAGATATTCTTTGTCGACCAATGGCGCATGCTTCGATACTAAGGATTCCCTCAGATCCTGAATCCATACTACCCAGCAGTTGTTGCGGAACACTTGCCTGCGGAACTATCGATTACATCGCTAGAGTCTGGCGGATTGCAGGAGACTGAACGATCGAAAAAAGAGGAGAAAGCAGCGAAACGGACCCGACAATCCTGTGTGGGTTAAGGTGTGCGCCAGCGGTTAAGGGCGGGATTCAAAAAGTTCTTTGACAGCAGCAGCTACTGAAGTATCTGAGGAGGAACCGTCTACTCCGCAAGTGTCTAGCGTCCTGAGGAGGAGTGGTTCCACACCTTTCTCACTTGCCCCTGGCTGCGTACGGTAGTTCATCATGACAAGATCTAACGAATCTTGTGAGGATTAACTCCTGGCGGAATCAGAAGTTAAGGCTAACGAAACAGTGGTGGAAGTTCTGAATCCTGGCTATGGTCCGGTTTCTGCAGATAAATCTCCATCACTGTAAGACCACTTCGGCGGCACAAAAGGAGGGTTTGACGTGGTTCTTATCCAGGAACCCTATGTGTGTGGAGGAATGGTTCGTGAACTAAGAATTCCGGGATTTCAACAACTTAAGGGTCCGGGGAATGAGAGACACAGAGCCTGTATTCTTGCAAAGAGTAATCTAAATGTTTTTCTTCTTCCGTCGCTAAGCACTGAAGATTCAGTAGTAGCCAGCCTTTAAGTTGCTGGTTGAAGCCGCTTCTGCAGGGAATTCATTATAGGAAGTGATGCCAACGCACATCCCCAGATATGGGGAAGTTCGGATGTCAACGAAAGGGGTGAGCTGCTAATCGAATATATTATGAGTTGCAATCTGGCGATTTGTAATAAAGGGGATAAACCGACCTTTATTACCAGGAACAAGCTGGAGGTACTAGACATTTCCTTTGTGTCGGAAGGTGTAGCGCAAGAATAAGAGAATTATTGCAATGGACCAAAACGTCAAAGTGAGTCTGATGAAAGACTGCCACTTAGGCCTAACCTCATCTTACCTATATTTTTTCATGAAATCCATACCAATGATTCAATGATATGGTATTGGGCAATCATTATTGACTACTTGAAAAATTACCATACCAAATACCAACTATTTCATAGTTTCTAAACTTCAAATCAAAATCTGTAATTCCGATGGTTTCTATTTTACCTTCTCCTAGTCCGCTGAGATTTGAAATATGCTCTCTATTTATGTCATGAAATGGTGAGCTGTTTGATTTTATTAGGGAAACATCTGCTCCAGTGTCTGTTTAACTTTTAGAGATACAAATAGGCTAAAATTAAGGCGGATATTATACATTTTTTTATTTACTGTTCTAATCTTAGTAGGGTGTCTGAGTTTCCCGAACTTTCATTATCAAGATTGCCATATATGGACGGAGTAGGTTGTCCACTGTTATTCTGTCTGTTGTTTCTGTAATTGCTGTTGTTTTAATTATTGTTGTTTTTGCTATTTTTATTACGGTAGTTCGCTTTTAACTTCCTACTATTACCTCCATAACTCCCTAGGAAGTTATTTCTTAAGTACAGTACAGAGTTATATTGTCCTGTTGTCTCTGTGCAACTGCTAACGAACTTAACAGCAACTTCGTTCATAGATTCATGATTTTGTGCATCTGTTGGAAGTTGTATTGATGGCTTCGAACGCTAAGACAACGGCATTGGCTCTCGCCGTTGCTCCGTGGTCCCACTCATCAATACAACTTCCAACAGATGCACAGAATCATGTGTGGTACGGAAGAAAGTGTAATTTACCACAGACAGAATGTCTGCTATTACACAAAAATAAATGCTTTGGAAAAAAGTAAAGCTAATAAGCAGGGTTGTCGAGCTTGGTTAATATGGTAATTGTATCATAGATGCGTTTTCGCAATTAATACGATTTAAATACAACATACGAACGCACGGCCCTTGAAGCCATCACACCTTATATGGTTGAAAGCCTTTTTTCTAGAGCACCTAACCGATTCCCTATCCTAAGAGTGCATATATAGAACTTCGACATAGCTACAAATTTTCTTTTTTTATGTTATGTGTTTTTTTTACTATCAAGAGCGAATTATAGCTTTCTAACACTAAGAGTGCATATCTACCACTTCTTTCGAGTTCATATTTTGATCTTTCTTACGGTTATGTATTGCTGCTTCCCATTTGGGTGGCGGGTTGGTGTTTATCATTCGGAGATTGATAAATTTGTTCCGTATCATTTTCCAGGTGTTTTTAACCCCTCATTTTGGGTGTTTTCACTTTTGGTATTGGTGGTGGTTCTTGGTTGGATATGGGCCTCTTTTACGTCCTTTTAAATATTCTTCAATCGTCAATGGTCTGGGTCCTGGTTTGCTCATTCTTTTCTCCACGATCTTTGGCGTGGATAGAACTGCCCGGACCGTATGACAGTGTTTCCTTTGGAATATCAGCTGATAAAACGCTTGAGCTGGATTACGGCTTGGATACGCTAGTCAGGATCGCTTGCATCTTAGTTACGCATAGGTGACAAAATCGCCATATAATATGCAAATATAAGGCAGGAATAATTGGGCCATCTGAGCCCTTGAATAGAAACACTCTTAGAGTTTTTTTAAGCCCATGGTTAGTTTGGTGATTCTTTATTGAATGACTTGCATTGTGGAGAACCATCGAATTTATAGCTAGAATTGGCTCGGTCAGCATAAATCGATGATTTCCAAAAATCAATGCATTTCTAAGACTTATATATGCATACATACTCTTACATCTACAAAATTCTACTTACTGCATACAAGAAAACACGTGTGAACTCATAATGCTATTTATGGTTCATTGCATTCTTCCCAAGAGTATAGCGGCATCAGCACAAA
The DNA here is from genome assembly GCF_963082655.1 of Stomoxys calcitrans. Classification (NCBI taxonomy): domain Eukaryota; kingdom Metazoa; phylum Arthropoda; class Insecta; order Diptera; family Muscidae; genus Stomoxys; species Stomoxys calcitrans. The sequence goes on along the minus strand of NC_081552.1, from coordinate 136,494,849 downwards.
GAGTTCAGCGGCCATGACAGTTAAAAGCGTTCACTGGCCACCGTAGTGGTGCGGCTTTACATTGCTGCTTATGCTTAGCTATGGCTTGGGCATTGGCTCGTGTTTGCTGTTGTTTAGTGTAATTTGACACACTCTTTATTTATACCATAATTGTTGGTTCTGGCATTAACTCTATAGTATAAGTACGCTACGAGTAACATTGACTCTTGGAATGCATGAATGCATGAGTACGCTACAAAAGAAAGAAATTATAATTTGTGAAACAAGTGAAAAAAAGAATTGTAAATGAAAAAGTAAAAAAGTTTTGAAATAATCATTTTAAATTGGAAGAAAAGTAAAATAATCCTAAAAACTTACTTTTGGAGCATTTCCTTTTCATTGCCCGGCTTTCGCGTCTAACAGATACCGGCACTTAGGTATCTGCTAGACACGGAATTCCTAACTTAATTTTTTTTAGATGTTACTTTATAGTTTTTAGAGCGCACAACAAGCCGATTACTGGCTTAGGTGTATGTCCATAGTGGCATAGGGCGGATTAATATCTGCACCCTATTTTCAACCTAACCTACTTTAAAAAAAAGTCTGAATACTTTACTTACTTTAATTGGTGATGACAGAAAATTTGTTCCACTAGCCGAACGTAGAACAGCGTTCCAAGCGACTCGATCTTCTGCGCTCATTCTAAAATATCTTACACCAAGTTTCAAGGTGTCTCCCATCAGGCTTTTGGTCGTCTCGGTTTGCGTGTACCACCGTATTTGCCTTCAAAAGACTTCTTTGCTGGAGCATCCATTGAGACAATATGACCTAGCCAACACAGCCATTGTATTTTGATACCTGTAACTATGCTATCGTCGTCATACAGCTCATATCGCTCGTGGTTCATACGACCCCTATATTCTCCATTTACGAAAACTGGTCCATACATTTTACGAAGAATCTTTCTCTTAAACACTCCAAGCACTGCCTCGTCTGCTTTCACAAGTAACCATGCCTCTGAACCATATAACAACACGGGTAGTATCGTGTCTTGTATATGATCTTCGTCTGTGGAGAGGTGGCCTTGTTCCTAAACTGCTTACTTAGTCCAAAGTAGCATCTGTTTGCCAGTATTATTCTTCGCTTTATTTCAAAACTGTCGCCTTGTCTAAAACCTCGTTTGGCATTAAATGGTTCGGAGAGATTCTTTCCTATTCTTACTGAGGAACGTGTATCAGCAAGTGTTACCCTGCAGAGTCTTATTAATTTTGCAGGGATACCAAACTCAGACATGGCTTGAAATATCTTTGAACGTATAGGGGTATCAAAAGCGGCTTTGTAGTCACCAAAGAGATGGTAGGTTTTGATTTGTCTTTCTCGGGTCTTTTCCAGAATTTGGCGTAGTGTGAATATCTGGTTTTAAATAGATCAGCGGGCAACCCGTCGGCTCCTGCTGCCTTGTTGTTCTACGGTCGGGTCACACACTAGCAGTGTGGTAAAATGTTCTTTCCATATCCTCAACACGCTGTCTGTGTCAGTTACCAGATTTCCTTCTTTGTCTTTGTGCCTGCACCAAAGGTAAATTTTCCGGACTTCATTCTAACTACTGTACATCAATTCGCTCACACTCTCGTCTTTCCGTTTCATCGGAACAAGGAGGGCATGAAAGCAGTTGGGTCAGTCGAGTGGAGTATGCCGTTGCCATCTGATGTGTTTGCAGTTTTTCAGTGTCCAATGTTCCGTGTAGTGTCGGATCGTACTTTCCTCGCCAAACGGGTGCCAGCCTTTGCTGCAACAAGGAAATGATCCGAATTTGTATTCGTTCCACGGATCGATCGTACATCTAAGACGCTGGATGAATGCATTCCATCTACCACAACGTGATCAATTTGGTTCCTCGTGTTTTGATTGGGTGACAGCGATGTGGCTTTGTGAATATTTTTATGTTGAAATCTGGTGCTTCTAACTACCATGTATCTTGCCGCTGCGAAATCTACTTGCCGCAACCCATTATCGGACTTTATCTCGTGGAGGCTAAACTTTCCAACTATTGGACCAAAGATGACTTCCTTCTCTATCTTCTTCTGAATTACTACTTTGCAAAACTGTCAATTAATTTAAGTACAACAAGTAAAAGCGTGCTAATTTCGGCCGGATCGAATCTTATATAACCTCCACCATGGATCACATTTGTCAAGTTCTTTGAATGACTTTTTCAATGCGTTTAAGCGAATTTGACTAAATCAAGCGTTAACATCGGTATTCAAATATCAATCACTTTGTTGCATATGAATTTTTGTTTTTTGTTATTTTTTTGTCTTCAACCAGTATTGAACCGTAATAAACGGCAAATATATCAACAAGTGTTTTTTTTTATTTTTTATGCCCTTTATAGCGAGTGAAGTTTTAACAGTTCCAGGTGTTTCAAACGGAATGATGAAATTAGTATACCCTCATCCTATGGTAGAGGGTATGAAAACTTGAAAGAAAGACTCTCGCGGCTAACAGACACCGGAAATTAGGTAGCGACCCAGTACCAGACATGGACCAACTTGGGGCCTTGGTACGGAAAACAATTTAGAATTTTGTAAGTAGCACGGAATTCGTAACATAGTGTTTCTTTTTCGAGGTTACTTTTTAATAATCAGAGCGCACAACAAGCCGATTATTGGCTTAGGTGTATGTCCATAGTGGGATGGGCGGATTAATATCCACGCCCTCTTTTCAACCTAACCTAACCTACCTGTGTGGTGCCATTAGAAACATACAGAACATAAAACACAAATTAAGTCTATCTTGCACATTCCCCATTTCAAATTAAAAACCCAAAAGTGTTAAAAAAGCAAGAAATAACTTTATATTGAAAATCCCTAAATATTTGTTCATACAACCGGAATAAGAGGAAAGTTACAAAACACCAGTAAACAACAGACATTTCGGCAGTCGGCTTGCTGTTGAAAGATTGCAAATACTTTGCTATACCAGTTGGAACTATTGCTAAAATAGGTGCAAATTTATCAAATACACTCAGAAAAAATAATTTAGCTGATATCAGTAAACACTGTCAGCTGGTTGTATACTATAGGATTGTTTACCTGCAAAGTGAACACTTTTTCAATTTTTGAACACCTAACCGATCGCTAAGGCATCTTATATATAAAAATCAATTTGTGTATTTTGTAGGTTTGTTTGTTCGTTTGTTTGTATGTTTGTGTGTTCCTTATAGACTCAGAAACGGCTGAACCGATTTTCTTGAAATTTTCACAGATGGTGCATAATGATACCGTGGTGAAAATAGGGTAATACATTTTTTGATATCTGAAGGGGGGCGGACCCTCCCCCTTACCCTAATTTTCAAAAACGCCAGATCTCGGAGATTGGTGGTGCGATTTAAGCGAAATTTTGTGGGTAATACATTTTTGATATCTGAAGGGGGGCGGACCCTCCCCCTTACCCTAATTTTCAAAAACGCCAGATCTCGGAGATGGGTGGTGCGATTTAAGCGAAATTTTGTGTGCTCTCATATAGTACCCTAAAAATAAAAATTTGGTATCCAAATTTCGGATGGGGTACCTAAGGGGGCCGCCCCACCCTAAAACCTATCAAACATATATTTAGAGCAATCACGACAATATGGCACTCAAATGAAAGGTATTTAGGATAAGAAACCGTATCTGATATCCATTTGTCGAACCAAGTGCTAGGAGACCACCCCAACCCCCAAAACACCCCTAAATCGGACATATTTACCGACCATGGCAATATGGGACTCAAATGAAAGGCATTTGTAAGTAGAATACGAATCTGATATCCAAATGTGGGACCACGTTTCTGGGGGTCCACCCCTTCCCCAAAACACCCCCAAACAGGACTTATTTACTGACCATGGCAATATGGGGCTTAAATAAAAGGTATTTGAGTGTATAATTAGAATCTGATATCCAACTATGAGACCAAGTGTTTGGGGGCCGCTTCTCCCCAAAAACCTCCCCCAAAGGGGACAAATTTACGACCATAGCAATATGGGGCTCAAATGAAATGTCTTTGGGAGTAAAGCACAAATCTGATATCAATATTCGAGAAAAGTGTCTATGGAGCCACCCCACAACACCACCCAACCCCCAAAACACCCCAAATCGGACATATTTACCCATAATGGCAATATGGGACTCAAATGAAAGGTATTTGCGAGTAGAATACGAATCTGATATCCAAATGTGGGACCATGTTTCTGGGGGTCCACCCCTTTCCCAAAACACCCCCCAAACAGGACTTATTTACTGACCATGGGAATATGGGCTTCAATAAAAAGTATTTGAATGTAGAATACGAATCTGATATCCAAATGTGGGACCAACTGTCTATCACCAACGCCTATCACCAAAAACATCCCCCAAAGGGGACAAATTTACGACCATAGCAATATGGAGCTCAAATGAAAGGTTTTTGGGAGTAAAGCACAAATTTGATATCAATATTCGGAAAGAGTGTCTATGGGGCCACCCCACCCCCGCAACTCCACCCAAATAGTAAGTACTTTCTGACTATTGCAATATGAGGCTCAAATAAGAGGGTTTTTAAAGTGAAACACGAATCCGATATATATTTTCAAGGCCAACTCACTGAGTGGCCGCCCATCCCACAAGACACCCCCCAAGCCGGTCATGTTTGCCGACTATGGAAATATGGGGCTCAAATTAAAGATATGTGGGAGTAGACCACGTATCTGATATCAACATTAGGGGCCAACTGTCTAGCGGACGTCCCACCACCATAATAACCCCCAAATAGGACATATTGGGTTGCCCAAAAAGTAATTGCGGATTTTTTAAAAGAAAGTAAATGCATTTTTAATAAAACTTAGAATGAACTTTATTCAAATATACTTTTTCTACACTGTTTTTCTAAAGCAAGCTAAAAGTAACAGCTGATAACTGACAGAAGAAAGAATGCAATTACAGAGTCACAAGCTGTGAAAAAATTTGTCAATGCCGACTATATGAAAAATCCGCAATTACTTTTTGGGTAACCCAATATTTGCTCGCCAAGACAATTTGGGTCTTAAAGAGAGTGGAACTTAATATTCATAGTTTTTAGGGCCAATACCCCAAACCGGACACATTTGCTGACTTTTGCAATAAGGAGTTTAAATGAGATTAGAAAACGAATATGATATCCAATTTTGAATGCAATGATATTTTTTCCGGGCTTAGTGTTTAGGGGCCCACCGCAAAACACACCTAAATCGGGCATATTTACCGACCATGTCAATGTGGAGCTTAAATGAAAGGTATTGGGGGGTAGAGCAAGAATTGATATCCATTTTTGGGACCAATTTTCTGGGGGTCTGCCCCTTTCCTAAAATATCCCACATACAGCAATATGGGGTTCAAATAAAGGTATTTGGGAGTAGAATACGAATTTGATACCCAAATGTAGGACCATGTATTTAGGGCATCACATCTTTCCCAAAACACCCCCAAAGGAAAAAAAATTTTCGACCATGCCAATATGTGGCTCAAATGAAAGGTATTTGAGATTAGCAAACGAATTGATAACGTATTTTGGGGCCATGTGTTTGGGGACGCCTCATGCTGTAAACTCCTCTTAGGCCAATGGCTATATGGAGTTTAAATAAATGGCGTTTAAGAGAAGAGAACGATGCGGATATTTTTTCTGGGCCAAGTATCTGGGGGACCACTTCTCCCCCGAAAACACCACTAAATCAGACATCATGAGAATATCGGGCTGAAATGAAGTATTTTAAGAATGGAGTACACCTTACATCCATACTTAAATTCATACACTAATAAAGATCATGTATGATTCAGATAAAGGCATTTATATTGGTAAACTGTTAGTCAAGTTTGCATGATATTTCACTAAAAGATATTTAATTGTCGAAAATAAATATTCCAAGGAAAGTTTTGTTCCATATAAAGTAAAAGAAGGCGCAGCGGAGCGGGCCCGGGTCAGCTAGTGTCCTATATATTAATGTACACTTTTGGCTATTTGAGAAGTTAATTTTTTGTTTAAAATCATAATTGCGATTTGATATTGTCCGAATTCATAGTATGTATATTTTAATCTTTATCCTAATAGCTAATATAACGTCGGCCCAAAAGTCTGTGATATTTGAAATCATTAAAAATTATTAAATTATGCAAAGTTTGGTAAAATTGTACTCTGAAAAACTTTGCCACTTAAAGATAAGATTATTTTTGAAATATTAATTTACAGTTATTTGTTGTTTCTTCTTTACTTTAAGGAATTTTGTAAAATCTTTACGAAGTAAAGCTTCCCATATGGCAAAAGGTCTTGTTCATCACATAAGTGGACACAAAGAAACTGTTAGCAGATTCGCCGAACTTTCGTAAGTATATCGTTTTTCTTGAATTTTATAATCATATTCTATCAGGGCTGTTCTGGTTTTCGAATTCGTAAAACCCAAAAAATTGCTTTGCGTAAAACTCAAAAAAATTAAGGGTTGAATTCACTTGAGGTCCCTCTTACTGAATAGAAATTTGATAAAGTGTACATATAAGCTTTTATGTGGCAAGGTTTGAAAGAATGAAGGGCAAAACCTGGAACAGACCTGAATAACTACTTCTATCAAATAATTTTTCTAAATTGATTTTTTAAGAATTTTTTGGTTTTTGTATCATTGTAATAGAGTATTTTCCGAATTCATAGTATGGATGGTTTGATCCGCACTATTAATCCTAAAAGTTAATATAACGTTTACATCGGCCCAGACAAAATATGACTTGTATGCGTACGTTTGAAGCAAATCAGTTCAGATTTGTGCAGGTGATATACAGTGTCGTTCAAAACAAAAGCAACGTTTTTAATATCTTTTGTTTTAAATGTTAAAAACGTTGCCTAACATGTATTTAATAATAATACTAAGAGCTACTAAAAGACTGCTGCACCAATGGGAGATTATATTTCTATAAAATTGGTCCCGCTCTGTAGCTATGTTGGCATTTAGATAAAAAATAAGTAGAAATAGTGCATATTGATCCCCTTCAATGCAGGAGAACAGGATGTGGGCATATGAAAGCATCATGTCTAATTTGATTTGAGGTATTTGGAGAATTTCATTTGCGGATAGCTCAGCAAAGAAACGTTTGGAGGAAGCGATACATAGTAAAAATTATAAAACATTTGAGAAAAATTCTCAGAGCGAAATATATGAGGTTCTTGGGCATGAAAAGCACTCAAAGAAATTTCTTGAAAGTAAGAACAAAAGTCTGTTGAAAATGGTAATGGTAACAGCGGTAATTTTTTTGCTAATCCAGCAAACATTTTCTGCAGTTTTCAGATGGTAAAATATTGATTGCAGCCTCAAAATGTCAAAAATACTTTTAAAACTTGTATATTGCATCTTATTTTACCAATTCCTCAGGAATTTAGTAAAATATCGTCTAAATGTTCAAAATATGAAAGTGTATCCTTCAAAGGTTAAAATTGTGTAATATAATAAGCAATATAAGCAGCAGATGTTTGCTAAAACCAACAATCTTATTTTTTTTGCGTGTATGAAAAAATTGTAGTTTAAAAATGGTGTTGTGCTATGGTTAGGTTATAGTGACAGTCTGCACCCGACTAACTTAGACATTTTCATTCATTGTGATACCCCGGAAACAGGAAAAACTCCTCTAGGTTCTTTCGTTTAACCATCCAGATCGCCCAATAAGTTGCGAACGTTTACATCCACCACCAGATAAATTTGGAGGAAAATCTGCAGTTTTGAAGAAATGTGTGCCGATGTTGCAATTTCGACACCCCAATTTCAAAAAATCGAGTCACAGTTTTAATACATTAACGTTAGAGTACATAAATTACAGCGGAACTTAACATACCTACCAAATGCGCTTGTTACGTTTAATATTACAAAGGCAAAAAATTGCTTATTTTCCTTCTTACTCGGTAATTAGATAAGTTAGGTTAGGGTGCAGAAATTAATACGCCCCATGCCACTGGACGTACACCTAAGCGAGTAGTCGGCTTGTTGTGCGCTCTTCCTTTCAGTAATAACCTCGTCTTCTCACGGTCTGTATCCCCCCATAGCATTTCCCCGTCCTATCGACCGTTTCGCTGTTCCACAATGTTACATGCGCATTCTACGCCCACTCCCTTAACTCGGACTCCGTCGACCCGAAAGGCTTCGGGTTAACTAAATTTATAGACGGCAGTTCTCTAACCTTCACCGCCAAATCGTCTGCCCTTTCATTTTCCCTTACTCCGTTATGGCCGGGCACCCAAACGATGCGGATTTTGCCATCATCAAAGATGGCGTTAATCTTCTTCTTACACTGCAAGACTGTTCGTGACCTTAGCGTCCTGGTTGTTACTGCCTTTATGACAATTTTACTGTCGGCGAAGATGATCATACTCGACGTCCTCGCGTTAGCACCACACCACTTCACGCATTCCGCGATCGCCCGGATCTCCGCCTGTAAGACCGTATTGTGGGCAGGCAGTCTAAAACAGATTTCAGTCCCTGAGATCTCAATGTAGACCCCCAGGCCCACTCTGTCCTCTAGCTTTGATCCATCCGCGTAACATGATCTTCCAGATGGCAATGCTAGGGTTCCCCCAATGCAAGACTGTGCCGATGGCAGCAGTGCCTCGCACTCGACTTCATGCTCCATCTCAGGTATCCGATCGGAAACCTCTTCCCTTCCTTCCAGGTTTCCTATCGTCGCCTCGATTATACCGCGATGGTATGAGCTGCTCCCGTCCTTAACCCATTCTCCCTTACGTCTCGTAGCCGCAGTGGCTGTCTCACTCTTAATCTGTATGTCAATGGGTCGGATATCTGAGACCTTTGGGTCTTGCCCAGTCATATGTCATATGCAAGATCCTTTCGGCCCTTCTGCATATCTGGTTCGGATCCTTACCCTTTAGAAGTATTATAATATCATCTGCATAGCAGAACGGTTCAAAGCCTTCCTCAGTCAGCATCCGTAGTAGGTCATTTATGGTGGTCACCCATAGGAGTGGCGATAAAATGCCCCCCTGCGGCATGCCTTATGCCACTTTCTCCCTTATATTTATGTTATGAGACGCACAATTCATCCTCTTGTTCCTTAGCATATGGTTTATCCAGTCGCTTAGGACCCGGTCCACCCGGTACTGGTCTAAGTATTGGATCAATGTGTCGGTCCGAACATTGTTAAAAGCCCCCTCAATGTCAATGCATATCGCTAGTGTGTACGTTTTGGCATCGAAGGATTCTTCTATTTTACGCACAACCTCGTGTAGGGCAGTCTCCACCTACCTTTCCTCTTCATGGTGTCCATACTACGTTCCATGGTTTTTAGTAGAAAGGACGTAAGGCTTATAGGTTTGTAGACTTTGGTGTCGCTTAACTTGACTTACTCGGCTTGGGTATAAATATCACCCATGCCTGCTGCAAGGCTTTCGCAAATATATGCAAGTCCCAGGCACACTGTGAAAATATTGACCAGGTGGGACGCCAAATAGTCTGTCTCCTTCGGTAGTAACGCCGAAAACATTCCATCAGGTCCGGGTGACTTAAATGGTTTGAAGCTCCTCAAGGATTCCTTCACCATAAATTCCGTAATCATAAACCTTCGGTCAACATCATTATTCCATGATTCCGTTGTCTCCGTGAGTCCCGTCGTATCCTCTGGAGTCCCGTCGTATCCTCTCCGTGAGTCCCGTCGTATCCTCTGGAAAATGAGTTTTCGTCAAAAGTCTTAACATGTCCTCTCTACTAAAGATTCAGTTTGGACATGGGTCTTTGAGACAAACCTTTTTATCTTGGCGGAGCCATTAGCGCTTTCGACCTGTTCGCAGAAAAGCTTCCAGGAGGCACGTTTTGCCGTTCTGGGAATCTTGTTGTCTTCCTTGAGCCATGTGTAATACTCATCCCAATAAACTTCCGCTTTTTTACGATGTGCTCTGTTAAAAAGTCTGTGGACCTCTTTCCCAATGTTGCGAATCTCCCCGGTCATCCAGGGTTTCTCTTGGTTCGATTTCCTTTCCCGCGGAGTAAAACTATCTTCGAAAGCCCCCACAAGTGCAGCCGTAATTCTGTTGACATTTTCGTCAATGTCTTCTATGCTTGGACAATCTAAATTATCTTGCCCAAGTCCTCTTCTGTCCACTTTCAACTTTTTCCGGAAGCTTATCGGTTTCAGCGCTGGCCGTGCTGTTCTAAACCTAAAGTAGCGATGGTCGGAGAAAGAGACTATGGAGACCGTCCAATCCTGGATCTCATCGATTGGAATATTAAAAACATATCACATCGAACATATCGCCACATCTTAAACCTCCTCCTAAATCCTATTAACAAAGGTAGCGGTGTTACCAATATTGAGTGTTATTAGGTCGTTAGTATTGAAGAAATCTGCCAGGGTTTGCCCCCGCTTAATAGTGTTGGTGCTACGCCACGAAATGTGGTGAGAGTTTACATCGCACCCTATTAGTACCTCGTTTCCTGTCTTTTTTGCTGATCTCACCAGCTCTGACGTATGTGGCGTTGTCGGAGATTCGAAAGGACCTCCGGTGGAGGTTTATCTGGATTACCTCAATTATTGGTCATCCAGTAAATGAGCATCTTGGAAGTAAGTGTTGACTTTCCTGTCACCGCACTGCCTGATGTCGTATTAGGTTCTTTGCCTATCTTAGTCTTCCGAATCTTAAGAAAGTTAATAATGGTTCCATCGTCGGGTCTCTGTTCGTTAGGGCGTATTGAGTTTCCATTCCCTGTACTGCCTGATGACGCAATACAAGAATCTTTGCCTATTTTAGTCTTCCAAGTCTTAAGTAAATGGGCTTCCTGGGAGTAGGTGATGGAACCATCGTCGGCTCCCTGTTCGCTAGGCTGCATTTAGACTCCTGTCGCTGCGCTGCCTAATGTTTCATTATTAGGATCTTTACCTATCCTTGTCTTCTGAATCTTAAAGTAGGTGATGGGTCCCTGTTTGCTAGGCTGAGTTGGGTCTCCCCACTGCACTGCCCAATATTTTAGTATTAGAATCTTTGCTTATCCTAGTCTTCTAAATATTGAGAGAGGCGGTGATTGTCTCGTCGTTAGCCCCCAGTTCGTTAGGTGGTATTGAGTCGCCTGCCACTGCATTTCTGCCTATCCTAGTCTTCTCAACCTTGAAAAAGACAGTCTTGCACCCGTAGTGCGCCATGCCAATGCCATCCACAAGGAGAGTTATTTCCTCCTTCTCCTCCCTTTGGAAGACGTCCCACTTCTCTGCGACCAAACCTTGGTTTTGCTTGCCCAAGAATCCCAACATGCGTCCCGTCGCAAATTTACTGCCCCGTCTCTTGATGAAGACCGTCGCCTTTGTAAGCTGGGGGATATCCATATTTCTCACCAGGTCGAGCGTTGCGCCTTCCCACGGAGTGTGGAAACCTCTGACGGTATCAATACATTGTGCCGACGTAAAACGCAGCGTAAAGATGTCCCCTCTATAATCGCAGCTCATCATTTGTATGGGTGGACCCTCTACAGAGTTACACACATGTTCGAATCGTTCCGATCGTTAACCAGATCCTCCACTTGGGACCAATAATCTGGGTGAATCCTACCGGATGCACTGCCGATATTGATGACTGCATAAGTCAGCTCCTCTCTGTTATGCTCTTCGGGAGATCTGATTCTTTTTCCAGTAAAAGTGGAGTTCCGATCCGAGTCGAAAACACCACCTTACTTAAAGGCTGGGGTCGAACTGCGCATCCCTCTGATTAATCCGTCTCGTCCTCATTAATTAGTCTCACAACTAGTGGTGCGTTTGAAGCATTACTCTCGACAACAGGTGCCAAGGCACCCACACCTATAGGAGGGGAGAACAACATGCTACGGTCTGACGCTACCAACGCATCTGTTTGGCCTTTGGAGTCCATTTCTAGCCTACTCCAAATAGACTTTAAATTTTTTCATAATAGGTAGTACCTACCCCGATATCCGCATGTTTTTTCTTTGAGGAGCGAAATAAAAACATGTCCGCTCCACTCAACGGCTACAATAATAATAATTAGATATATGCACATGCTTGTTGTTTCTTCCGGCTATCTCCAGTACGCATAATAATTGAAAAAAATAATGCTTCTTATCATGCCAGTCACTTATAATAAATACAAGCCCAACCAGGTATGCTCCGCTGTGCCCTCTTTTACAATACACAGACTAAAAATGTCCTTAACTTTGTAATCTAACAAACATCTAGATTTTATGGTTGCACCTTCAATTCAAAGGCTTGTGTACAATTTGCAAAAAAGCAACTCTCAGAGAAATTTGAAAGTAAAATCAATGTTGCAACAACAGAAAGTCTACTATAAATGGGACGGCAGTAATTTTGTGGAAAAACGGCGAACATGTTCTGCTGTTTTCCATAAAGTTGGCTGCTTCCTAAAAATGTCGAAAATAATTTTAGAAGTTGTATATTACATCTTATCTCTTATTTTAATTTTTTTTATTTGAGTTCAGAACTCAATTCCTTTAAATTTTCTGAAATAAAATATCAAGTAAAATGATATTAGTATTTGTAAACAAAAAATGCGTGTCTAAAATTGCCACAAATGTACATAAATATGTAAGAAATGCGTTTACTATTCGTTTGAAGTTCAAAAAGTTGACACCGTGTTTGGCAACGTAGGTTAGGTTAGGTTTAAGTGGACGTCTGCCATCAGACTCACTTAGACGTATTTGTATATTGTGAAACCTTAGGAACAGAAAAAGAAATATGCCTTTTTGTTTATTCCGTTGAACCATCCAGATCGCATTTAAAAGCCCAACAACTTGCGAATGTGGAACTCCTTCTGACTGCCAGTGCGGGACACACACACAGAAGACGTTGTATAGTCTCTTCTTCCTCGAAGTACTCACAGCTTCATAAATAGTCTTTACTTGCAACATTCAGTCTGTCTGCATGTTTACCGATCAGACAGTGACATGTTTTGATGGACATAGTGAATTAGACGTTTGTTCTAGCCAGTGACTTCAAAGTGGTAGAACTTTTCAAATGCTCACAGTACCGTCTTTGTGACGATCTATCATTCGTCGGGTAACCTCTTCGATATGACCAGTTCTAGATCTTTAGAGTACACCCCAAAGCCCACCAGGTCGTTTAGTTTGAAACCATCTGTATAGAATCTATACAACTTCTGTTACCAGGGATATCGTAGTTCCAATCGGTTCTATCAGGAATAGTGGTACAGTAATTTTTATCGAAAAGCGGCTAAGGTAGCGTGTAATCCACACTCCCTGGAACATCGGATATTTTATGAAGTTTAACACAGTGTCCGTAGACGCCACATGACCAATGAGAAAGCTTCCTTAACCTCAAGGCAGTGGTTGCTGCAATTTGGTTAGCCACACTGTCCAAAAGCATAAGATATGACATTAAATTCAGTGAAGCTCCGTCCACCAGACCACAACAATATATTGCATAATAGGTCTGACAACTGTATATACCCACGTATATACCCAATGCCAGACGCGCGGTCTAAATCCCCAACTTTTGCCAATGGCTCTCTTGCAGATGTATAGGGAAAGAGTGGCCTTTCTTGCACTTTCCTTTCTCCTGTCCAGCAAAACGCCCAGGTATTTTGCGCTTTCTGTAGGCAACTTGTATCTCCTGCTGAAAAAAACAACTTCTGTCTTCCACGGATTTACACCTAGACCACTTTCGGAAACCCACATCGCTGTTGCAAGTAGAGCATCAAAAAATATATCTCTTAGAGTGCTGCGAAACTTTCCCCTAACCGCAATTGTCACATTATAAACATACGCGACCACTTTTACACCGGTTTCTTCCAGAGACAATAATATATTGTAAATAGCTATATTCTTCTACAGACCCAACTTTTTAGATCCACAGTTCCCAAGGCTGTCGTAATGCATCATTTAGTATGTAAGTTATTAATAAACTTTCGTACGGTTGATTTGATGCCTAGAAACTCCAACTCCTTCATGATTGGCGTCCGTTTAACATTATTGAAAGCACCTTTAATGTCAGGAAATGCTACCATTGTATATTCCTTGACAGCGAGAGAACCCTTTATGTTAGCCGACTAGGTCGTGAAGGGCTATTTCAGTGGATTTGCCTTTACTATATGCATGCTGCTGCCGCGACAGGCGATCTCCAAGGATCTTTGCCCTAATAAATGTTTATATCAACCTCTCAAAAGTCTTCAACATAAAGGATGACAGACTGTGGTGTGGTAATGTTTTCCTGCTTTCGGAATGAAGATGACCTTCGTGTATTTCCATCCCACATGAATATACAACATGGCGATACAAACAGATTATATCTCCCTAAGCCAGGAAACCAGTCTATCAGACACAGCTTGTAATTCAACCGGTGATACATCATCAGGGGATCATGATCCCTGATAACCTCCGACAATGACAACCTCTTCTGGCGCCACGTTTTCCTTGGAGAAATTCCCGGGAAATGTGTATCAACGAGTAGCTCTAGTGTTTCCTCACTAGATACTGTCCATACATTCTCTGTCTTCTAATATACCACACCGTAATAGGTCCAGGATAGAATCGTCCTTAGCCTGGAGGTCACAGATGTATTCTCGACGGAGCAGCAGAATTCCATCCAGAAATTGTACTGAGCCTTTCTCAGCTCGCATTATATGTTCTTAGCTCAGCCTAATAGACGTCCAATCGTGTGGTGCTCTTGTGGCTTTCGCGCTGTTGAAGAGTTTTCTGCTGTCCTGCCTTGGACCAACCAGCTCCAATATGGCGGTCGATGTTTGCCCCTTGTCTAGGCACTAGAACATGCTGACACAAGCGAGTCATTCAGGGCCTTCGTGATCCGCTTGACCATTATGTCTACATCCTCCGCAGTTCCTTCCTTTTCTGATCTAGAAGGGATAGACGTCCAGATTTTTTGCCGAAATCCGCCTTTCTTCTATTTGGCCGTGGGTACACTTCTGCAGTATTTTCTGAATTTAATATACCAGTGATCAAAGAAGCTGTGGTAATCCAACACAGTCGCATATCCTTCCGCTTAGATCTTCCGATACAAAGGTAAAATCTTTTACCTCCTGCCTGTTCCTGGTAATAAAGGCCGATTTATTATCTTTTATACAAATCGCCCCTTTCGTTGACATCCGAACTTCCCCATATCTTCGTACAATAAGGCTCTTTTCCCTTCAGAAGCGGCTTCAACCAGCAACAGCTCCTGGATAAGAACCACGTCAAATCCTCCTACCATCAGAAAGATCTTTAGTATCGCCGAAACGGTGAAAATTTGTTTGCATTTGTTTCTTCGTTCGTTCGTTTACGTATTTTTTTGAAGTTTTCTAGGATTGGCAGGTTTAGATGGACAGGATCTACAGGTTCAGTTGGGCAGGTATCAGTAGGTTCTGTTGGACAGAATCGCCATGTGGAGGAATTGGGAACTATGTGGCTTGTAGGTTATGCGTGTACGAGATAGCTCCCAATTCTTCCAGTGGACCATAGTCAGCATTCAGAATTTCCAACAGCCTTACAAAATTCGTTCGATCTTGGCCTTATGAGTTTCTTTACGCATCCAGTGGCAGTTGAGAAAGCAGTGGAACCACTCTCCCTCGGGACACTGGACTCTTACAGTGTGGACCATTCCTCCTTAGATACTTCACTAGCTGCTGCTGTCGAAGAACCTGTTGAATTCCGTCCTTCCCGCCGGCACACACCTTAAGCCCGATCCAACCGGATGAGCCCGCCACACAGGACTTGTTGAGCCTCGTTTCGACGTTTTCGCCTCCTCTTTTGATCGTGACTGGGGGATTTTCGATCTCCTGGAATCCGACTGTCTTCAGCGATGTGGTCGATAGTTCCTCAGGCAGCAACAACTGCTGAGTAGTCTCCTGATTCCCCAAACCCACCGCTTCTTTAGACCTTCAGTTTCACCTTGTTGAATCCGTAGGATACAACTCCTTCAGACTTATTGAGTTTAGTACGAATACTGCATGTTTCCGGTCACCATCAGCCTTATCAACCTACCAATCTTCCCAATCCCATGGCAGCCGGTTGTACGCACCGGATTGACCCGATGGAATCCTCATCGGCAAGGGCTGCCGCCTCAGTGTACGTGTTCGCCTTTTTTCGTCATGGGAGAGGCACATCCCGGAGTGCCTTCTCCGTACGCTTCTGGTCCGTGCCGGGATTGAAAAGAACCCCGGACCCTGGTTCTGTTCGGTTTGCCAGAACCGCCTTCATCATCGGTCGGTGTCGGTGAGGTGTAACCGGTGCATGGAGTGGGTACATTTCCGATCTTGCTCTGGCCTAACTTCACTACGGGAGTATAGTCATACTGGCTATGTCGCAAGGTGGTGTGCGAACATAGCCAGCAGTGGGTCACAAGCGTCGTCGTCGTCGCCTTTGGCGTCCTCGTCATCGGACTGTGTGACCCCCCCGACCTCTCCCGTACGGCAATTAACGCAACGGCAGCATCCTAGCCCTAATATTCCCAGGCCAGTGCCGGGAAGTGTATCGTTCTTGCAGTTAAACTGCAACGGACTTCGTGGCAAGATCGATGAGATCGTGGATTTATGAGTCGGAAGAGCATATTGGTCGCAGCGATCCAGGAGACGAAGCTGACCAACACCTTCAGCTTGCACAGTTGCTACGTAAGGATCGCTCAAGGAATGGAGGTGGGGGATTGGCCTTCGTTATACACTATTCTGTGCAGTATAGACCTATCTCGCCTACGCTTGACGCTAGTGACCCCTACATGGAATGTATGGGGGTAGCAGTCAGGTCTGGTACTGCCGAGACAGAGATATACAACGTGTACATACCGCCGGTTGGTAGCTGTGTCCCGATTAATGGCCAGGCCTACAACCCCGACATAAGTGGGTTGCTATCTGGCCATAGTCGTCTGGTTCTGGGGGATTTTAATGCACATCACACGTCATGACATTCTCCCCTAGGTAACGACCAGCGTGGCATAGCTTTGGCAGAGCAGATAGATAGCTCCACGTTTTGCACGGTGAATGAGGATGCCCCCACTAGGATTACGAGGAGGTGCAGCAGCTCGCCAGACATCTCAATTGCATTCCCTGATCTCCTGAGTGACGTATCCTGGCAAGCCGTCATCTCTTTGGGGTCAGACCACCTCCCCATAATCCTCACCATCGATCGACCACCCGACTTCATAACCTCTGAGCGCCGGACGTTTATCAATTATAAGAAGGCCAATTGGACTGGCTTCAGAGAGTATACCAATCGCCTCTTCAATGAACTGCCACCCCCCTCTGATGTGCTTGTGGCCGAGAGGAAATTCCGAGACATCATTAACGCAGAAGCCGTTCGCTCTATACCAGCCGGTCGAATACCGCAAGTGCCACCCAATTTCAACTTTGTGACACGCAGTGGAATAATATTCAGATCTGTCAGAATGCCGCCCTCCGAACTGCGACGGGCTGTCTCCTCAGATCTCATGTGGACCACCTCCATCAGGAGACAAAGATCCTACCAGTGCGAAGACATAACTACATGCTGTCTTAAGCCTTAAGGTAGATCTACACGATCTAGAGCGTGAGGTTCTGCGCTACAAGAGAGAACCTCTAGATCAAGCGGCATATCAAGCGGGTCTGAACAACATTCATGCAGACACGGTAGCAGACGCGTTAATTGGCTACCGGGTGAATGTAGTCCTTGGAGAACGACCGCCACCCATTGCACCCGAAGAAATGGACCTCCCCCGGCAAACCAGAGTAGTTCTGGCTCAATTACGTTCCGGCAGATGCAGCCGCCTCAATTCCCACAGAGCTAGGATTGATGCCGACGTGCAAGATGTATGTCCCGATTGTAACCAGGGACCGCACGATACACGTCACCTGTTTAACTGCCCGGCCAGACCCACTCGACTCAGACCCAGATCCCTGTGGACGCACCCCATCTTAGTCGCGGAGTTCCTGGGTCTTGACACTCAACAGAATCAAGCAGACGAAAGATAGAACACAATAAACTGCTACAACAACAACAATAAATCTTCCAGTCGGTGGTTGAAATTAGTATAACATTCCCTTAGTCTTCCAAATATGGATTCAGGATCTGAGGGAATCCTTGGTATCCAAGCATTTGCCATTAACCGAGAAGGAATATTTCCTTCTTGGCTAAATCCAGTGCCGCGCCTGGCCAAACCTCGCGTTGATCCCCGAAAGCAATTCGTTTGTATTGGCCCCGATACCAGCTTGCATCGTCACAGACTGATGGAGGCCCAAGCAATTCTCCAAGGACATAGGAGTAAACATATGATAGTCCATTGACGATCCCGCTCCAAGTGTATGCATCCCTGTTCTTCTTCCTTGTTGGCAACTACCATCACCAAATTGTTCTAGCGACATCAGCCTATTACGCAACGTGTTCATTTAAATGAATGTTTCGATAACCCATATAAAATGGTTGAAACATATCACATTTCACAGTTCGTTTGTGATGTTGATCAAGTTTTAACGTTAAAGTTAGTGCTTACTAATAAAAATTGCAAAAATCCAATAAAGGCAGAGCGGCAGGTAAATAAAAACAAGAAAAACGTACTTAAAATTAGTGGAGCATTAACGAGACCAATATTTTTACTTTTACAAATAGTGGAGACAAAGCCTAACAAAATGCTAGTTCAAATTATGATGAGAATGAAACAGAGTGATCTATATTAGACACACTCGTGGCATATCGTCCTTTATAAAGGACACTCTAAGAATTACATTTCTTCTTTTATATATATTTTATTTTTAATTGTTTATTGGTCATCATAAACTGTGCTAGGGAGCTTTATGCACTAATGGGTTAGCAAATGTACTTAGACCCATATTACTATTTTTCACCTTAGTTCTTTTGGGCATGGGATGCTCTCCAGGTGACCGCCGCAAACCAATAGCTAAGGAAGGCCGATGACCTAGGCAAATTATAGACATGCGAAGATAAAATAGGTTCGGCCTTGTCCTTAATGGTAAATTCGATTCTGAAAACAATGTTACACTAATGTTGCAGTTATACAGGACAACATTTTGCAAATGTCCTGATGGAGGTGTAGACCGCATGAGAACTGAGGAGGAGACAGCCCGTCGCAGTTCGAAGAGCGGAATTCTCACGGAACTAATTATTATTCCACTGCAAGTCGCAGAGCTGACGAGGCCACACTGGCGGTGCATAACTTACTACAGATAAGTATGCTTCTTGCGTGATATGCGAGCTGTATCAGGCTATGGACCGTTTCAGACCATAATAAACACACATATATTGATGGTCATGAGAGGATCCGTCGTACAAAATTTCAGGCATATCGGATAATAATTGCGACCTCTAGAGGCTCAAGAAGTCAAGACCATAGATCGGTTTATATGGCAGCTATATCAGGTTATGAACCGATTTGAACCTTATTTGGCACAGTTGTTGAATGTCATAATAAAATACGTCATGCTAAATTTCAGCCAAATCGGAAATGAATTGCGCCCTCTAGACCCAAGATCTCTCCAAAGAGGTGTCGCACTGCGGCACGCCATTCGGACGCCATTTTCAATCGAACATGTTCATATGTCCATATGTAGTCACTTCGACCAAATAATACGGTAAAACTCGTATCCTCATCTTCGGATGAAAAGCTTTCTGGGAATGCATCTAATATGCCGGTAGCTAAATAAAACGCATTCACTTTTCCATTTTTATATATTTATTTTTATTATTTTCCCGTTTTGTCTAAACATTCAACAAATTTTGTCTTATTCTCTTTTCTGTTCAAACAAAATTTACTTCAATGATAGCCTAATTTTAAGAGCGTCATTCTCCACCGTAGACTTGGCACGGTGTAAGAAATGCAACATTTTCCTCTCCCTGTAGGCAACACCATTACAAAGGAACGCTACACCTGGTGGTGGGGTTACATTTTTTTGGACAAACGAACACAAAAATTCGATTTCAATGCGACATGTCGAAGAAATGCTACACTTTTTTGCACAATCGAAATCACTATAAGACTAAAACCAGGTGTCTTCGTTAAAAGCCCCTGCTGACAAGTCGTCTGTCTAAGCCTTCTACTGGGCTCTAGATCTGCTGCTCTACTCGAAACAGACGCATATCATCTGCTGACCAGTCGTCTTTCTAAGCCTACTCCCGGGCTCTAGATCTGCAGCCCCATTCGAAACAGACGCATATCATCAACCGCCGACTGGATAACACTGTCGTACCTATCCTTGACTTTTCCCGTAAATAACTACCTATAAAGAGTTAAGAATACGATTATTCCTGTGAAGTGAAATAACAGAAATGTCCGCTCCCCTCACAGTTGAAACAAAATCTTGGCAACCTAAAAACTTTTAGTATAAAATAACCAAAGAGTGTTTGCTGATATCAGAATACTTATTTTTTTAAATAAAATAAATGTGTTGAAGACTTATTAGGTACTTCTGGGTCTACTTTCTTATACTGTTTTATTGCTAATCGTAAATCTATCATCGAATTCGTACTCTAGCCTCATATACATTTTATTTGTGTTCCATATTCCTATTATCAGGCTTCATATTCACTTAAAGTTTTTTGGGGGACACACGGGGCTTAACTTTATATTCCAGCGAACTGCTCAAATACAAACAGCATGTCTATGTCAAGGGACGGTTGGTGGAGACTGCCCATGTACGAGTTTGCGCATCAAATATTGTAGAAGAATCCTTCAATGTCAAGACTTACACATTGGCGGTAGGCATTGACAACGAGGGGGCTTTTAACAATGTCACATTGTTAAAAACACTGATCAAATCGTTAGACCAGTACCTGGTGGACCCGGTCCTTAGAGACTGGATTCACATTCAGGATCTCGGTACGCTTCTGAAGGCTCACAGATATTGAGCACTATGTAGACGGGCCGTAGCCTCGAAATGGGGCTTCAATACGAGGATAGTCCACTGACTGTAAAGGTGCTGGATAAGACCAATACTTACTTACGCCTCAGTAGTTTGGAAAACAATTAAGGATTTTGTAAGTAGCACGGATTTGCTGCTAAGAGCGCACACAAACCGAATACTGGCTTAGGTATAATCCCATAGTAGCACGGGTGGATTAATATCCGCACCCTCTTTTCAACCTAACAACCTTACTTAAGTTCCAATGTCGGCTTTGTATTCTCAGTCTCAGGCTACAGGTTCTCTTTCTTTCTTTTTTGGAGCCTTGACTCAAAATGTTTATGTCCTCATTTCTAAATAACGTTCATTTAAGCCGAATATTATTACGGTCTGGTTGTAGTTATTTGTCCGTTTTTCAGAGACTTCACTTTATATGGCCTTCTCAGGTGTGAAGTAAGGACCTGTTTGGTACTTTTTCTGGTAGACAGAACGGGCTCTCATAGGGATCCCAAGTTATGACGAAAAGTCGACTTTTTCAAAAAATGGCAGAAGTCGTCTTTTAGACAATATTTTGCAAAAAGTCGACTTTTTTTCTAAATAAGATTCTTCTTATTATTATTTCTTCGTTTTTTCATAAAGGGTAGGTATTAAGAAAAGTTTTAAATGCAAAATTGGCGCATTTTTATTTCAAACTACTCCGCTATCTGAAAGCCAATATGAGGAATTTTTGTTTACTAAATTTCAAAAGATTCCATATTCCCGCTTATTTTTCCCCTTTTTTGTATTTAAATTTTAGCTACAATAGAAATGCTCTATATATCCTAGCCGACTTTCAACTAGTATTTTTCTGAATGCTAAAACCCAGTAGAACATCACATTTTATTCAACATACGAGTCCTTTTCTTTCCTTTAATTGCCTATGACAGAACATTTGTTCCACTAGCCGAACGTAGAATAGCGTTCCAAGCGCCTCGATCTTCTGCGCTCATTCTAAAATCTCTGACACCAAGTTTCGAGGTGTCTCCCACCACTTGTTCTTTCTATTAGACTTTATGTCGTCCCGGTTTGCGTGTACCACCATGTTTGCCTTCAAAAGACTTCTTTGCTGGAACTTCTGCATCCATTCTGACAACATGACCTAGCCAACGCAGCCGTTGTATTTTGATACGTGTAACTATGCTATCGTCGTCATACAGCTCGTGGTTCATACGACACCTATATTCTCCATTAACGCAAACTAGTCCATACATTTTACGAAGAGTCTTTATCTCAAATACTCCAAGGACTGCCTCAATTGGTTTAAAAATATCTATAGGTGAAATGTGCCCTTATATAGAAAAATTTTGGACAAATTGAAACAAAAATGTGGGTTTCAGAGCAAAATTACCGACCGTTGGAAGTACGATTGAAAGGGACCTACACCTAAAGTTGGACAATATTCGATATATTCCTATTTTATAGGCTTAAAATGTTTAATCTGAAGATCGATTTATATGGTAGCTATATCAAAATATGAACTGAAATGAGTATATTATAATAAATTTTTCCAAAATTTGGCAAAACCGGACATTAAATACGCCTTTTAGGAGCTGAAGATTTTAAATCAGTTCAGTCTATGTGGGGCAATGAAAAGATATAGTCCTTACAGCCCATACTCTAACATAAACGCTTAATGGATAAAACTACATTTGTGTCAAAATTCAGCTTTCATAAACATAAAACTATTAAGATGAATCTTACACTTATAAGGACGTAATCCCTAAAATTTGGCTTGGATCACAAACGTTGGCACTAGTTAATATAACCTATCTGAATACCGCTACTTAAATTCATTAAATCGATATTAATGTAATATCATTATCAGATATAACCTTACTTTGCCTTCCGTTTAAATAACTATTCAATTTACAAAATATACTAATGGCAACAAGAATAAACCAAAAAGCAATGAATCGCAGCACCTTGTGAATAAGGTAACAAAATGCACCTCAGAAAAATTGGAAACAACTCTTACCTAGCAGTAACGTAAGTAAAACAAAACTTGTATCTCTGTGCAGTTTTTTTTTTTTTCTATGCAGCTTTTTTTCTCTGTGCAGCTGTTTTTCTCTATGCAAATTTTTTTCTCTGTTCAGCTTTCCTTTCAACCATTCGACTTCAAAATCGATTATTCGACATTTTAATCATTGAAAGTTGATTTCGACTTTTCGACTTTTTTACACACAGTCGACAAATCGATTAGTTGAAAGTCGACTAATCGAATTGTCGAAAGTCGACATTGGGATCCCTAACTTCTATATCAGCTCGCATTCCACTCCTAAAAGCTTTTTATTTGAGACCCAGATTGTCATAAACAGATTGTATGTCGCTTTGACGAGGTTCAGCATACTCGGCCCAAGATTGGGATGTCAAATTAGTACTCTCTCCCAACTCTCAAATATCTTGAATTTTAACCCAATAGGTTACTACATGGCCGTTAAGGTGTTTTGGGGTTAAGGCCGTCCTAACTTGAATTTATATTTTAATGTTCAGTTCGTTCTCTTTTTTGTAAAACCCTCGCAATTGAGAATATTGAATGTTGGGATGATCCCAGCCACTATACACTTGACGCTATATTTCTATGTTAGATTTGTAACACCAAAGAATGATCGCGCCTTTCCACGCATTACCACTAACAACCTCAAAGCGGACAAGTACTCTTTGGGGTTATTAGGGGGAAGGCGACTTCACACATATCTCGTTTTTCATTACATCATACACTGCGAACATTTCAAGAAAATCGGAGACGTCGTTGTTGAGCCTATAGGGACATATTAACAAAAAGAAATTGATTTTGTATACTCACCACCGAAGGAAGGGGGCATATTAATTTTGTCATTTCGTTTGCAAGACATCAAAATATCCATTTCCGATCCTATAAAGTATATATATTCTTGATCGTCGTTAAAATCTAAAACGATGTAGCCGTGTCCGCCCGTCTGTCTATTGAAATCATGCTACACTCTTTAAAATGATGATATTGAGCTAAAACTTTGCATATGTTCTTTCTTTGTTCATAGGCAGGTTAGGTTCAAAGATGGGCTATATCGGATTATATCTTGATATAGACCCCATATAGACCGATTTGCCTATTTAAGATCTCAGGCCAATTAAAGCCACATTTATTATACGATTTTGCTGAAATTTGAGACAGTTAATTTTAGTTAGGGCACTCGGCACCTCCTTCAATTTTGCTCAGATCGGTCGAGATTTGAATATAGCTGACATATAGCCCTATCTCTCGATTTAAGGTCTTGGCGCATTTATTGTCCGATTTCGCTGAAATTTGGGATATATTTTGCCCTATTTTCGCTGAAATTTAGGACAGTGAGTTGTGTTTGGCCCCTCGATATTCTTCTTCAAGACGGCACAGATCGGTTCAGATTTGGATATAGAGCCCGATCTCTCGATTAAAGGTCTTGGCCCCATAAAAGGTGTATTTATTATACGATTTCGCTGAAATTGTACACAGTGACTTATGTCAGGTTTTTCGACATCCGTGTCCTATATGGCTCAGATCGGTCTATTTTTGCATATAGCCGTCAAAAAGACCAATATTGAACCAAAATTTAACTTTATTTTGTAGACCAGCCAATGTACGTGCCGAATTTGGGCCAAATCGCACAATATTTCGATATAGCTGCTATGGGTGTATAAATAATGCATTTTCACCGGAATATGACGAAAGGTGGTTTACATACACAGCCGAGGTGGTGGATATCTTAAGTTCGGCCCTGCCGAATGCCTCACACGCCTAAGCCGAGCGTTTAGAAATTTGCCAATGCCAAGTATACCCACGCACATTTCTATCTCACCTTAATATACATACTCTTTCTCTCTCACATATACCAGTTGCTTCTCTTACTCTCAGTTATGCCTTTGTATTCGCACAAATAACGGGCGTGTAAGTAAAAAAGCAACAACAAATTGATGTGTTTCTGATTCTTTTTGTATTGAAAATTAACTTATCATTTTCATGCCTTTCCTTTCGGAAAATTAATTTTCAGATACAATATATGTGTGTCTTACATCTCTAGAAAAATATCATTTGATTGATGGCAATCAAAACATTGTACAATTTGCTGTGGACTACGATTTTAAAAACAGCGTGTGTGTATTTTTTTGGCTCTTATAACTTGACCCACCCTAATGTTGATGTCAGCTTATTTTTTATAAGTGTTTAAGTACACCTTCCAGTAAAATTTACAAAAAAATTAGAACTATTTTTGTTGGCTGAACTTTTTGTCTCTTAAAACTAAATTTTTTGCTGATTCAATGAATGTTCGCTGATATATCAAATTCTATAAAAAAGGCAATGTTCTCTAAGGTTGAAAGGTATCACCAATTAGATAAAAATCGCACTCTCCAGATTCTCTACAAATCTTGTCAATACCATTGACTATTCATTATGGTTACCTGTCTTGGCTGGTCACTGATTTCATATATTTTTCATTAATCTCCTACCGTAGCGCAGACGCTGAAGCCTGGGTTCGAATCCTGGCGCGAACATCAGAAAAAATGTTCAGCATTGGCTATCCCCTCCCAATGCTGGCGACATTTGCAAGGTGCCGTACCATTTATATGGGAGCCATGTAAAACTTCTCAACAAAGAGGTGTCGCACTGCTGCGCGCCGTTCGGACTCGTTGATAAAAAAGAGGCCCCTTATCATTGAGCTTAAACTTGAATCAGACAGCACACATTTGGAATGTTCATGGGCAAAATTTGCATTTGCACTCTTCCAAAGCAGAGATATACGCTCTGTTTGAGCATTATAATGAAATTTACTAGGATGTAAGCTTATTATTGGTTGCTGAAAAAAATTGCCAGACATACAGGCGGATCGAAAATAGACAAGCACCCCATTAGCGGACGTTTCGGTGGCTGGTTAGGCCCCCTTTTCAGTGCTTTCATATTCTCTAGGCCTTCCGCCTGCCGGCCTATGGTTCATTGCTTGTTTGTCTCTGGCAAATACACCCAAAGAAATTAGTCTACTAATGTAAGCAATCACTATCTGCTACTAATTTAAATTGTTTTTAAACTTTAGAATGAATCTATACAATATTTTTGAACTTCTATACAACAATTGAGGCATTTGCTATATATTTATACAATAACAAAAATTAGCAATTGTGGGCGTTATTTTTTGTTTAAAGTCTAAATTTAATAGTAGTATGAAGTTACTTTGCCTGCTGATATATAGTTTCGTTAAAAAATGAGCAAATTGAAGAAAACTGGAAAAAACACATTATATATGTTATATGCTTGTAAAATTGAAAGATAAAATGTTTGAAATACTTATGACATTTTTGAGCTTTTTTTTCTTTTTAACCTTTGTAAATAGCAGAACATATTTGCTGTTTTAGCGAAAAATTAGAGCTGTCCAATTTTCAGCAACTTTCTGCTATTACATCAAACTTTTCTGCTGCTTTTACCAACAAATTTCTCTGAGTGCATAGGGGGATTTCCTATAGAATCTGAGTTTACCACAACAAACTAACAACTGCAGCCTTCTGTCCAACATCTTTTCATGTGCCAATTTCTCAATCTTGTGGCCTTTTGTAAAAGTTTAACTTAATTGGCAGTTTATTAATTTTAAACGGTTTAGTCTCTACGTCTCATTAATTTTTGTTGACATCTTTAGGGGATACGTCGATTTAGTTAAACATTACATTAATTTCGAATTTTCATGAAATATAAATAACTTGCAATAAACTAGAATATATTTATGTTAGAAGTTATTCTAAAACAACCCTATTTTATGTACTTTTAAAATGACGCAGTTTGTTCTATTCCTTCATATTGGAAAGAAATATAGAATATGCTAAGTTTAAACGTTTCCATGGCATTTAAATTGGGGAAGCTGTGAACGAATTTAATTTTTTTAGTTTTAGATCGACGCATACTTGATTAATTGTTGTATATTTTATACTCAATTTTTGAATATTTGAGTTGGATGCTTTAAAAGGGTTTTCGCCATACTCCTGCAGAATTTTCTGACGGTTTTTCTGTTATAGTTTCTATCTTAATTTTTTTCTAGTCCCAATTAAAATCTCCTTTTTCGTATGAGATCCCAAGATCTTAATTAAATTCAATTTTGTAAACCTATTTAAAATACATTGAGAATATTAAAATTACACAGTAAAAAGTGAATAAAATTCACTGAAAAGGATGTAATAAAATTGGTGGATTTTTTTGGCGTCAAACCTATGTTAAAATCACAACATTCGGTGCAGTTTTGGGGTACACCCAGATCCTCAAAAATAAATTTCTTTTTCATCTTTGGAAGGAAAAGTTTTCTAGGAACATAGACACGGCCAGCCTAATAATGAAAATGTCAATTTTTATCATCAAATATGGTTTTATTGTTTTCCAAAATATCCTCCAGCATGATACAGCTCACGAACCGCTGAGTGGAGCGGGCGTTTTGTTATTTCACTCCGCAAGAACTTTCCTGTAACTCGTAATAGGCCATTATTTTTGGAAGAAAAATTTAAGTCACTCAAGGATAGCAGACAGATATAGATCCCGGGAGTAGGCTTAGAATGGGAACCAAAGACCCAACAGCTGCGGCGGTGATATCAGGCCGTAGCATGTTGTCGACTGGTGGAGCGGTTGCTCCAGGCTCCACTAGCCGACAGACGACTGGTCATCAGGGGCTTTTGACGAAGACCCCTGGTTCGAGTCTTAAGGACAACGCCGAACCTATTCTTTCTTCGCATGCCTATAATTTGCCTAGGTCAGCCTTCCCCGGCAAACCAACACGCTCTTTAAGTGGTTGAAATAATAGAAGACGCATCGCTCTCAGATTTATTGAGAAGCTTGGTGTGAATGAACAACAGTAAAATGCGTCAAAGAACCTTTCCTAATGTCGCTACGGACAGTTTTGTGATGGCAGTTGTCGACAAGGGAGAAGAACAGGGCTGCATACCTAGGAGTAATTGGGGTGGAATAGTCAATGGATTATCACCAGTATACTCCGATGTCCTTGCGGAATTTCCTGGGTCTCCTCCGGTTTATGGCGTTGCAGGCTGGTATCGGTGCCGATAAAGATTAATTGTCTTCGGGATCAACGCTCAATTACAATGTATCCTTGTGCGCTAAAAAAGATTGGTGAGATCTGGCCAGGTGCAGCACCAGATTTAGTCAAGTATTGTAGGAAGATATTCCTTCTCGACCATTGGCGCATGCTTGGAAGACTAAGGGAATGTAATCCCAATCTTTGAACCACCGACTGGAAGATTGGTGGAGTGGATGAGGCTGATAGTGACATGCAATATTCGTACTAAACTACGGCTGTCTCTCAGACCTCAACAAGTCTGAAGGGGATGTATCCTACGAAGCTGCAAGCCTATAAAAGCGGTGGGGTAGGGGAATCAAGAGACGACTCAGCAGTTGTTGAACACTTGTCTGAGGAACTATCCGCAAATCGCTTAGGTCTGGCTGATTGCAGGAGACTGAAAATCTCCCTGCCAAAATCGAAACAGGAGGGGAAGGCATCGAAAGGGTTGGACTGGGCTTAAGGGGTGCGCCAGCTAGAAGGACGAAACTCAAATAGTACTTCGACAGCAGCAGCTAGTGAAGCATCTAAGGAGGAATCGTCCACACCGCACGTGTATCCAGTGTCCTGAGGAAGAGTGCTTCTCCTGGATGCGTAAGAAAACTCATCATGACAAGATCGAACGAATCTTGTGAGGATTAAATCCTGGCGGACTCAGAAGACGAGGCTAACTCATCAAGGGTGGAAATTTAGAATCCTGTATGTGGTCCGGTTTCTGCAGATAGATCTCCACCATTATAAGGCCGCACTAAAGGTCCTCCTGATGGCAGGGGGTTTTGACGTTGTTCTTATCCAGGAACCATGGGTGTGTGGGGGAATGGTTCATATACTAAGCACTGAGGATTCAGTAGTAGCCAGCCTTGAAATAAATAAGTCTCATTACTGACTGGCGTCCCTATATATGACACACGATGCCGCCTTCAAACCTTAAGTTGCTGGTTGTAGCCGCTTCTGTTAGAAAGAAGAACCACATTGTAGGAAGTGATGCTAATACACATTACCAATTAAGGGGAAGTTTGGATGCCAACGAAAGGGGTTGAGCAGTTTATTGAATATATTATAAGTTGCAATCTGGCGATTTGTAAAAAGGGGATAAACCGACCTTTATTACCAGGAACAGGCAAGAGGTACTAGATATTACCTTTGTATCGGTAGATATAAGTGGAAGAATATGCGAATGGGATGTGTTGGATAACAACAGCTTCTCTGATCATTTTTATATTAGTTTTAGCCTTTGAGAAAATACTGCAGAAGTGGTCCCTCAGCTATCATCCAGCTCCGTGGAGGATACATCTGAGGCCTCTAGACTAAGGAAGATCCTATCCTCGAGACCCTTTTGCGGTGGGGCATAATCAGAAGTCAGAGAGTTTATGGACAATGTATAGTGAGGTAACACTAGAACTTTTCGTTGATACATCCATTTCCTGGGAAATTTTCCAAAGGACAACGTGGCGCCAGAAGAGGTTGTTAATGGTATGCATTCGTCGGAGGCTATTAGGGAAATTGTGTCTGAGCTGAAAATCCATTGGGCGATAAGAAGTTTCGACTCCATTAAATCGCCAGGGCCTGATGATGTATCACCGGTTGAATTACAAGCTGTGTCTGATAGACTGGTTCCCTGGCTTAGGGAAATATACTCTGCTTGTATCAGAATGTCATCCTGTGAGATGGAGGAACATGAAGGTCATCTTCATTCCGAAAGCAGGAAAGGCGAAAGGTTTTCGTCCTATTTGTATGTCATCTTTTATGCCGAAGACTCTTGATAGGTTGGTAGAAACATATCTTAGGGCAAAGATCCATGGATATAAACTGTCGCGGCAGCAGTATGGATATAGTAAAGGCAAGACCACTGAAACCGCCGTTCACGACCTAGTCGGCTACATAGAGGGTTCTCTCGCTGTCAAGGAATATACAATGGTAGCATTTCTTGACATTGAAGATGCTTTCAATAATGTAAAACCGACGCCAATCATGACGGTTTTGGAGTTTCTAGGCATCAACTCTACCGTAAGAGAGTTTATTAATAACTTACTTACTAAAAGATGCATTACGGCAGGCTTGGGATCCGTGGATCTAAAAAGATGGGTAAGCAGAGGAAGGAAGAGGTGTAAAAGTGTATGCTGATGACATGGCAATTGCGGCTAGGGGAAAGTTTCCCAGCACTCTAAGAGATATACTTCGGGAAGTTTTACGTGAAACAGCAATGTGGGCTACCGAAAGTGGTCTAAGTATAAATCCGTGCAAGACAGAAGTAGTTCTTTTCAGCAGGAGATACAAGTCTTCCTTGGAAAGAGAGAATGTTCCATTTACAGCAAGCGCAAAAAAACTGGGTGTTTGGCTGCACAGGAAATTTAACTTTAAATCCAACAGTTTGGAAAGGGCAAGAAAACCAACTCTTGCGCTATACACCTGCAAGAGAGCCATTGGCATAAGTTGGGGGCTTAGGCCGCGTGTCATGTTTTAGGTATATACTGCAGTTGTCAGACCTATAATGCTATATGGTGTTGTGGTCTGGCGGACGGCGCTTCAAAAATCCACCTACTGCTCATTACTTAACCGGATCCATCACAGCCGCACTGAGGACGACAGTATCTGCTGCACTGAATTTAATGCTACAACTAATGCCTCTGTACATTGCGGCTAGACGAATTGCTGCGACCAATGCCATGAAGCTAAGGGAGCTTTCTCGTTGATCAGGGTGTACGTTTTGGCATAGAAGGATTCTTCTATTTTATGGACAACCTCATGCAGGGCAGTCTCTAAAGACCTTCCCTTGACATAGGTATGCTGTTTGTATTTGAGCAGTTCGTCGTACTCTTTATGATGGTGTCTACAATACGTTTCATGGTTTTGAGTATAAAAGAATGTAAGGCTTATGGGTATGTAGGCCTTTGGTGTCGCATAACTTGCTTTGCCGGGCTTGGGTATAAACACCACCCTTGCCTCCTGCCAGGCTTTCGGAGTATATGCAAGTTGTAGGCGGTGTCATTAACGCTTTCGACCTGTTCGCAGAAATGCTTACAGGAGGCACGATTTGCCGCTCTGGTAATTGTATTGTATTCCTTGAGCCGTGTGTAATAAACGTTTACGTTTAATTGGCTTTGACAGAATATTTCTTCCACTAGCCGAACGTAGAATAGCGTTCCAAGCGCCTCGATCTTCTGCGCTCATTCTAAAATCTCTGACACCAAGTTTCAAGGTGTCTCCCACAACTTGATCTTTCCATCGGGCTTTTGGTTTGCGTGTACCACCGTGTTTGCCTTCAAAAGACTTCTTTGCTGGAGCTTCTTCATCCATTCTGACAACATGACCTAGCCAACGCAGCCGTTGTATTTTGATGCGTGTAACTATGCTATCGTCGTCATACAGCTCGTGGTTCATATGTCGCCTATATTCTCCGTTAACGCAAACTGGTCCATATATTTTACGAAGAATCTTTTTCTCAAATACTCCAAGCACTGCCTCATCTGCTTTCACAAGTATCCATGCTTCAGAACCATATAACAGCACGGGTAGTATCAGTGTCTTGTAAAGTGTAGTCTTCGTCTGTCGAGAGATGGCCTTGTTTCTAAACTGCTTACTTAGTCCAAAGTAGCATCTGTTTGCCAGTATTATTCTTCGCTTTATCTCAAAACTGGTGTCATTCGTTTCGGTTACGGCGGTGCCGAGGTAGATAAAGTTACTGACTATCTCAAAGTTGTGGTTCCCAACTTTCTCCATGTTCCCATGACCCATTTTCACTGACTCTCTTTCGATTCTTTCAAAAGCTGCAGTTACTACTTCCGGTGACCGACCTATGATATCGATATCGTCGGCTTAGGCAAGTAGCATGTGCTCTTTTGTGATTAGTGTGCCATATCTATTCACTTCTGCATCTCGTATAATCTCCTCCAGCAGCATATTAAAGAGATGACACGAGAGGCTGTCTCCTTGTCTGAAACCTCGTTTGGTATTAAATGGTTCGGAGAGATTCTTTCCTATTCTTACTGGGGATCGCGTATCAGCAAGTGTCATCCTGCAGAGTCTTATTAATTTTCCAGGGATACCAAACTCAGACATGGCTTGAAATACCTTTGAACGCAAAGGAGTATCGAAAGCGGCTTTGTAGTCAACGAAGAGGTGGTAGGTGTTAATTTGTCCTTCTCGGGTCTTTTCCAGGATTTGACGCAGTGTGAATATCTGGTCTAGGGTGGATTTACCAGGTCTAAAGCCGCATTGATAGGGCCCAATTATCTCATTGACTTTAGGTTTTAATCTTTTACACAGTACGCTCGAGAGTATCTTGTATGCGATGGGGAGGAGACTTATTCCTCTGTAGTTGGCACATTTCGTCTTGTCTCCTTTCTTGTGTACGGGACATAGTAAGCTGAGGTTCCAATCATCGGGTATGCGTTCTTCTAGCCAGGTTGCGCAGATAAGCTGATGCATACGCCTTATCAGCGTGTCGCCTCCGGTCTTAAATAGTTCAGCGGGTAACCCGTCGGCTCCTGCTGCCTTGTTGTTCTTTAGTCGGGTTACTGCTACTTGGACCTCATTCTGACTAGGAGGTAAACATTCTATACCATCATCAGGGATTGGTTCTGCGGTATCCTCTTCGCCGCCAACATCGGACACTAGCAGTTGGGTAAAATGTTCTTTCCAAATCCTCAGCATGTTGTCTGTGTCAGTTACCAGATTTCCTTCTTTGTCTCTGCAGGAGGATGTGCCTGCACCAAAGCCATCGGTTCGGTGTTTAATTCTTTGGTAGAATTTCCGGACTTCATTCCGACTCCTGTACATCTCAATTCGCTCGCACTCACGTCTTTCCATTTCCTTTTTCTTTCTGCAAAATAGACGTTTCTCCTCTCTCTTTTTCTCCCGATGCCTCTCCTTCATCTGGCGCGTTGCTACTGATTGCAGGGTTGCTCTATATGCCGCATTCTTGGCTTCAGTAGCATCTCGACACTCTTGGTCGTACCATGGGTTTTTTGGAGGAGGCTTTCGGTACCCAAGTACGGATTTCGCGGCATTTTCCATGGAGTGGGCAATAGTTTGCCACTGTGCCATTATATCATCGGAATAAGGAGTGCTTTCATCAAGCAGTTGGGTCAGTCGAGTGGAGTATGCCGCTGCCATTTGTTGTGTTTGCAGCTTTTCAATGTCCAGCTTCTGTGCAGTGTCAGATCGTACTTTCCTCGCCATGTTCAAACGGGTGCAAACCTTCGCTGCAACAAGGTAATGATCCGAATCTATATTCGCTCCACGGATCGATCGTACATCTAACACGCTGGATGAATGCCTTCCATCTATCACAACGTGATCAATTTGGTTTCTCGTGTTTTGATCGGGTGACAGCCATGTGGCTTTGTGGATATTTTTATGTTGAAATCTGGTGCTACTAACTACCATGTTTTTGCCGCGGCGAAATCTATCAGCCTCAACCCATTACTGGTCGTTATCTCGTGGAGGCTAAACTTTCCGTGTGTAATAAACATCCCAATAAATTTCCGCTTTTTTACGACGTGCTCTGTTAAATAGTCTGCGCACCTCTTTCCCAATATTGCGAATCTCCCCGGGCATCTAGGGTTTTTCTTGGGCTGATTTCCTTTTTGAATAGGACAACTATCTTCGAAGAACCCCATTAGTGCAGTAGTAATCCTGTTGACATTTTCGTCAATGTCTTCTATGCTTGGACAATCTAAATGATCTTGCCCAAGTCTTCTTCTGAGTAGCCGTCCGAATTTTGTTCAGTTGGTTATCATCTTATTCCGGAAGCTTATCGGATTCGGCGCTGGCCGCGCTATTCTAAACCTAATGTAGCGATGGTCAGAGAATGAGTGTTCCATGGAGACCCTCCAATCCAGAACCTCATCGATTAGATTTTCTGAACATATCGTCACAACTAATACCTCCTCCCTAATCCTATTAACAAAGTTAACGGTGTTACCAATATTAAGTGTTATTCGGTCGTTAGTATTCAAGAACTCTGCCAGGGCTTGGGCTCGCTTATAAGCGTTGGTACTACCCCACGAAATGTGGTGATAGTTCGCATCGCACCCTATTAGTACCTCGTTTCCTGTCTGTTTTCCTCACCAGCCGTTGCAGCTCCGACGTGGGTGGCGGTGTCGGAGAGTCGAAAGGCAGATAAAGTGATGCCAGGTATGCTCCACCGTCTCCCTGTCTCACCACTGTTGCATCCGACATTGACAACTCTGGGGAAAATATATAATTCAAATTTTTATGGCACATAACTCAGGTCCTCGTCCGAGTACCAGTGTTAGCATAGAATAATTGGTAGTTGATATGGTTAAGGTCAGTCCATGGCTCCCAAATTAAGGCAATATGAATTTCGCCCTTGCTGATTTTCTCCATTAGAGCGTGTGTAGCAGTCTCGCTTCGGTGAAAGTTTATCTGGATTAGCTCAATCATTGGCCCTCCAGTAAATGGGCATCTTGGGAGTAGGTGATGATCTCATCGTCTGCTCCCTGTTCTTTAGACTGCATTGACTTTCCTTTCACTGCACTGCCTAATGTCATCGTTTTATGTTCTTTTCCTAGTCTAGTCTTCCGACTTTTTATAATGTCGGTAATGGTTCCATCGTCGGGTCCCTGTTTGTTAAGCTTTATTGGGTTTCCATTCCTTGTACTACCTGATGTTTTAATACTAGGATCTTTGCCTATCTTAGCCTTCCAAATCTTAAGTATATGGACTTCTTGAGAATAGGTGATGGTACCATCATCGGCTCCCTGTTCGTTAGGTTGCATTGAGACCCCTGTCGCTGCGCTGCCTAATGTTTTAATATTAGGATCTTTACCTATGCCAGTATTCCGAATCTTGAAGTCGGTCCTCGTCCGAGTACCAGTGTTAGCATAGAATAATTGGTAGTTGATATGGTTAAGGTCAGTCCATGGCTCCCAAATTAAGGCAATATGAATTTCGCCCTTGCTGATTTTCTCCATCAGAGCGTGTGTAGCAGTCTCGCTTCGGTGAAAGTTTATCTGGATTAGCTCAATCATTGGCCCTCCAGTAAATGGGCATCTTGGGAGTAGGTGATGATCTCA
This sequence comes from Stomoxys calcitrans, assembly GCF_963082655.1. NCBI lineage: Eukaryota > Metazoa > Arthropoda > Insecta > Diptera > Muscidae > Stomoxys > Stomoxys calcitrans. The sequence goes on along the minus strand of NC_081552.1, from coordinate 136,459,910 downwards.
TCGTCTGCTCCCTGTTCTTTAGACTGCATTGACTTTCCTTTCACTGCACTGCCTAATGTCATCGTTTTATGTTCTTTTCCTAGTCTAGTCTTCCGACTTTTTATAATGTCGGTAATGGTTCCATCGTCGGGTCCCTGTTTGTTAAGCTTTATTGGGTTTCCATTCCTTGTACTACCTGATGTTTTAATACTAGGATCTTTGCCTATCTTAGCCTTCCAAATCTTAAGTATATGGACTTCTTGAGAGTAGGTGATGGTACCATCATCGGCTCCCTGTTCGTTAGGTTGCATTGAGACCCCTGTCGCTGCGCTGCCTAATGTTTTAATATTAGGATCTTTACCTATGCCAGTATTCCGAATCTTGAAGTCGGTGATGGGTTCCTGTTTGTTAGGCTGTGTTGGGTCTCTCTCCACTGCACTGCCTGATATTTTAGTATTAGGATGCACAGCCGACATTGATGACTGCATAAGTCAGCTCATCTCTGTTGTGCTTCCTTGCCACTCTAGCGTAAGAGGTCGTCTTCTTACTATTCTCAGCGACCATCTTTCCTTCCCGTGATGACTGTGGCCTTTTGGAAGTCACAGTCCTCCATGAGCACTCAGTGGGCGTGCGTGCTTCCTTCATTCCTGTTCCGACTTTGTCTACCTCCGCAGGACAATGTCTGGAGTCTCCATTGTGGGATGACTGGCTTGGTTTCCCCAGAGTACGTGAAAGCGAAGAGCTCTTTTTCTTCTTCAGCATTTTAGCAGTGTTATGCTCTTCGAGATATCTGATTCTTTTTCCATCTTCCGTATAAGTGCTTCATCAGTTCTATCCCTTCCAGCATTCTGCCTTTTTCGCGTGATGCTGCTGCCGGTACATACTCCTCTGTCGCCTTTGTTGTGCACCGGATCGCTTTCTCGGTCTGTTTGTAAGCTTAGCAAAGCCATTGGTCACTTCTGCCGTCATCCTGATGCCCTCTTCTCTCAATTCGACTGCAATGACTGTTTCATTAACACCGTCGCTGTCTGAATCCGAGTCAGAGACATCACCTTTACTTAAAGGCTGGGGACGAACTGTGCATCCCTCTGGTTTATCCGCCTCTTCCCCATAAATTAGTCTGACGACTAGTTGTGCACTTGAAGCATTACTTTTGATTACAGGTGCCAAGGCACCCACACCTATAGGAGGGGAGGACAACACGCTGTATCATCATTAGAAAAACGATGTCAGTATGCTAGAGGATGCGTGAAAGATTACCAAACATAACATCTTGAGTTCAAATCTCACCTCGACCTCCGACAAAACAAATAGAATTAATTTTAAAGCGTAATGAGTCGAGAGTGCAGCGCACCCGAAAGACGACTCACGCTTAAAGCAATTTTTGTTTTTGGTAGCATAACATAAACTAGACAAAACAACTTCCGTATTAGACGGATTGGCGCCAGGAGCACTTTCGATAGCCACTTTTCTGAAACAGAAGTTATGTCTGCTTTCCTATTTTCAGCCGTCAAAGGTTGCTGTTTTACCAAATATTTTTGCTATTTTGAATACAACAACGAATTTTGTTGGGTTATTTATTTACGAAAATATTGGAAGTGAACCCATGAAATGAAATTGTTTTTATTACCGTTTTCTCGGGAATGTTAAAGCCGAGAAATGTAAACCCGTAATCCTCCCCGGACCTCCCAAATCAGGCTTGGGCACATAGAACGCCATACCTTTAGTCTTAGCCAAATTTGCCATGGAGACGGCCTGCCACAAGCAGTGTTCCATAATTCTTTCTTCATCCTTGCATTAAACCTCCCATGTTTTTAAGACAAATCCTTCAGTTTGTTTTCCTTAGACTTCCAGCATGTACTCCGTCACGAACTCGTTGTCCTAATCTTTGATGAAATCTATCGCCATTGTTAGCTTGAGTGCGGAGTATCCAACAAGTTTCCTGATGGCAGAAGTGAGCGATGGTTTTGCTAAGTTCACAAGCAGAGATAGCGATCCGGTGCACGACGAATGGATAGAATTGGCATTCCAGGCACTTCTACGGAAGGTGGAAAGAGAATCAGGTCTCCTGAAAAGCATAACACTGCCAAGACGCTGAAGAAGAAAAAGAGCACCCCACTTTCAAGTACTCTGGGAAGACCAAGCCAAAGAAAGAAAAGAGCAAACAGAAAATAGAGTGAATGTCATTGACTCACCCCAATGAGAGGCGTGTGAATCTCAATGGAAGAAATGCTTACATTTCAATGACATCAGTAAAATTCTGGTTTTAACACTGAAGATACTAAAAGTATGCCTCAAATTACAATAATAATAAAATAAAGTACAAGCCGGAATTGATCGATACATATTGGTCACTAAGCGCAAATCAAACTCGAGATCTCCACCGAAGGAACTAAATCCAAAATTAGCGAAAGGTGCCGAAACGCTAAATGTAGAACGGTACGCCTTGTTGAATACAGACGATAAAGAGGACGAGAACAATACTGTGACCATGCTAGCAATACCTCCTCGTATATACTTGCGAGAACAAACGTCGAACACCCTTGTGAACAAATTGTCGTAGACACGATGTAAGAATAATATCCATATCGTATCTTTATGTAGTGGTACCGTTATTGAATCTAAGGTACAAACGTATACTGAAATCATCTATAGGATGCTAGTAGTTCATTTAGACAAAGAAAGGAAAAACTACTACACTTACCAACTAATAAGTTCGAAAAGCCTTGTTGTCGTTTTGAATCGTATTGACAGTTCTGTCCCCCCTCCGAGGAAATCAAAGAAGAACTCATAATAGAAGGTTAGGAAATTAAATTCATCATAAACATTATAAATAAAAACAAAATTCCTCAACCGATGTTTAAAGTTGAGTCGATATACAAGTCCTCAGGGATAAAACCAGAAAGGGTATACTCACCTAATTTACGACCAAAGATACTTGTGCAATCGAGGAATTCCTATGGAGGAACCCTTAAAGCGCAATGGTCCACCCTAGTGGACTAACTGCCAAGATTTTGGCCATACATGGGCATATTGTAAGCATCCCCCTATTTGTGTAAAAAATGAATCAAAAAGGCCAAATTAACCACCCATGCTCAATACCCATACGAAGAAACGAATCTCCCCAACGAAATGGATATTCTACATATAGCCTGTGGCGGTTCAGAAATCATTATACGTAACTCAACCATTGCCCGAATACAAGACCAACCACATTCAAGCAACTTCGATCAAAATCACTTATAATAAAACTGTCATATCGGTGATCTACTGTGCCCCTAGATACAACGTTGATAAAGATAAATGTTTAGAATACTTCCCGACCCTGGGACCGAAATTTATATCAGCTGGAGACTATAATGTTAAACACATTTTGGGGCTCACATCTAATTACACCAAGAGGCGGACAACTCTTCAGCACAATAACATCTTCCAAGCTAGACCCTATTTCAAGTGGACAACCTACCTATTGGCCCACAGACCTTAACAAAACTCCAGACCCATTTGACTTCGGGATAGTAGAAAATATAAAACGCGAAAACATGATAGATTGTCCATCACAAATTCCAGTACGTCTGGAATCTAGCTCCTGGGCAAAGAGTGAAGAAGGCAAAGTTAACGCTTTTGCAAATTACCTTGAAATTGTTTTCACACTTAATGATACTCCTAATAGCGTCGTTCTTCCAAACCTTCAAACTACAGCTTTTGAATCCTCTACAGTAAATACAGTTAACAATCCATTGCGTTTGGCGCCTCATGAAATAGAATTATCTATAAAAGATTTGAAGTCCAAGAAATCGCAAGGTATTAACGCAAAAATGATAAAAGAACTCCTGCTATCAGCTGTTAGAATATCATTACTCATCTTCAACGGCATATTACGTCTGGAATATTTTCCCCATAATTATGATTCAGAAACTTAGCAAGGACCCTACACAAATAAAGTCCTATAGACCCATAAGTCTCCTATCAATTCGATCAAAATTATTTGAAAAAAATTTACTGACAAAAATAATGCGTTGTATATTGAACAACAACGTAATACCCGATCACCAGTTTTGTTTTCGAGAGAGCCATAGCTGTTCAGCGTTCTTAATAGACATATCCCAAGCATTCGACAAGGTGTATCCTGAAGGACTAATCTACAAAGTACGTAGATTGTTACCAGCCAATACCCATTTAAAAGATTTAATTTAAGGTGAAATCCACAGGCACTATCTCTTACTTTCTTTAATTGGCTATGACACAACATTTGTTCCATTAGCCGAACGTAGAATGGCGCTCGAAGCGCCTCGATCTTCTGCGCTCATTCTAAAATCTCCAATACCAAGTTTCGAGGTGTCTCCCACCACTTGATCTTTCCATCGGGCTTTAGGTCGTCCCGGTTTGCGTGTACCACCGTGAATGCCTTCAAAAGAATTATTTGCTGGAGCTTCTGCATTCATTCTGATAACATGGCCTAGCCAACGTTGCCGTTGTATTTTGATACGTGTAACTATGCTATCATCGTCATACAGCTCGTGGTTCATACGACGCCTATATTCTACGCCCACTACCGACACAACGGTCACGTCGACTTGCAGATTATACTGCTTTTATGAGCATTCATCGTAATTTGATTAATGCGTCTAAAGAGTTACAAATACACGTCCTAGAGCTAGAACAATGGCTCCAGAAATGGAGAATTGTGGTGAACTCTTACTCTTAATAGAGAATCCTGCCCCCAATAGAAATATTGAACTCTACGACACACTAAAAAAGATAAAGTAAATTGTCTGGGAATGCGTTTAGATAGACGTCTAACTTCAACTGATCATATGAATGTAAAGGGAATCCAAATAAAGCTTAAAACTAGGCAAATACATTGGCTTATTATCCACCATTCAAATCATAGACTTAAATACAAAGTTTTGCTATATAAAAGCATAATTAAACCAATATGGGCTCATGGCATACAGCTCTGGGGTATAACATGTGCCACAAATATCAACATACCACAAAGAAGACAATCTGCCATTGTACGAAGCATCGTCGGAGCCCTTGTTATGTCAGCAATGCTAATATTCATAGAGATTTAGAAGGCAAAACGGTGAAGGAGGAAATCACCATTTATACTCAATGAAAATAAATAAATTGAGCTCTCAACCCAAAGCCCTTGCTCGAGATCTTCTGAACTTTGATGAACTTGTGAGCCTCAGAAGGACCAAAATTGTAAAAAATTTGTGCTGCAAAAAATGTTAAAACTGTAATTCTTGTTTTAAACGTTGAGTGGAGCGGTCTTTTTGTTATTTCACTCAGCAAGAATTTTTCTGTAACTCGTAATAGGTTATTATTTTTGGAAGAAAAATTTAAGTCACTCAAGGATAGCTACGATAGTGGTATCCATTAGGCGGTTGATGATCTGCGTCTGTTTCAAGTGGAGCGGCAGGCCTAGAGCCTGGGAGTAGGCTTAGAATGGACTCCAAAGAGCCAACAGCTGCGGTGGTGGCATCAGGCCGTAGCATGTTGTCTGCTATTGAACCTTGACTGGTGGAGTGGCTGCTCCAGTTTCCACTAGCCGACAGACAATTGGTCATCAGGGGCTTTTGAAAAAGACACCTGTTTCGAGTCTTAAGGACAAGGCCGAACCTATTATATCTTCGCATGCCTATAATTTGCCTAGGCCATCGACCTTCCCCGGCAAACCAACACGCTCTTTCAGAGGTTGTAATAAAAGAAGACGCATATATTCGGAAACTGCACCGCAGTCAGCCAAAAGTCTGCTGTCACCTGAAGGGCATCCCATGCTTAAAAGAACTTGGGCGAAAAATAGTAAGATGGGTCCAAAAACCTTTGCAAATGTCGCTAGGGACAGTTTGGTGAGGACAGTTGTCGACAAGGGAGAAGAATAGGACTGCATACTTAGGAATAACTGGAATGGGATAGACAATGGACTGTTATCAATATACTGCGAAGTTCTTGCGGAATTTCCTGGGTCCCCTCCAGTTTGTGCAGGCTGGTATCGGAGCTAATACAAACTAATTGCCTTCGGAGATCAACGCACAATTGAAATGTGTCAATAGCGCATGCATGAATACTAAGGATTCCCTCAGATCCTGAGTCCATACTTGAAAGACTATGGGAATATTGGACAGGGCTCAAAGTGTGCACCAGCGGGGTAGGGCAAAACGCAAAAAGTACTTTGACAGCTGCAGCTAGTGAAGCATCTTAGGAGCAATCGTCCACACCGCAAGTGTCCAGTGTCCTAAGAAAGAGTGGTTCCACTGATTTCTCACCTGCCCCTGGATGCGAACGGAAGCTCATCATGACAAGATCTAACGAATCTTTTGGGGGTGATCTCCTGGCGGAATCAGAAGTCAAGGCTAACACAACAGTGGTGGAACTTCTAAATCCGGTTCCTACAGATAAATCTCCACCATTGTAAGCCCGCTTTGGCGGCACTGAGGGTCCTCCTGATGGCTGGGGCATTTAAAGTGGTTCTTATCCAGGAACCATGGGTGTGTGGCGGAATGGTTCGTAGACTAAGCACTGAAGATATAGTAGTAGCCAGCCTTGAAATAAATAAGTCTCATTACTGGCTGGCGTCCCTTTATATAGCACACGATTCAGAGATGCCGTCTTCAAACCTTAAGTTGCTGGTTGTAGCCGCTTCTGTTGGAAAGAAGACCCACATTGTAGGAAGTGATGGTATGCACATCATTAGATAGGAAGTTCAGATGTCAATGATAGGGGTGAGCTGCTTATCGAATATATTATAAGTTGCAGTCTGGCGATTTGTGATAAAGGGGATAAACCGACCTTTATTACCAGGAACAAGCTGGAGGTACTAGACATTTCCTTTGTGTCGGAAGATGTAGCGCAAGAATGAGCGACTGGGAAATGTTGGATGACCCCAGCTTTCCTTGTCACTGGCATGCATTCATCAGAGGCTATTAGGGAAATTGTGTCTGAGCCGAAAATTCTTTGGGCGATAACAAGTTTCGACTCCTTTAAGTCGCCAGGCCCTGATGATGTATCACCGGTTGAATTACAAGCTGTGTCTGATGGGCTGGATTCTTGGCTTAGGGAGATATACCCTGCTTGTATCAGAATGTCATATATATTTGTGGGATGAAGGGACACGAAGGTGATTTCCATTCCGAAAGCAGGGAAACCGTACAACACGAAAGCGAAAGATTTTCGTCCCATTTGTCTGTATCCAGCTTTCAATAATGTAAAACCGACGTCAATCATGAAGGAGTTGGAGTTTCTAAGCACCAACTCTACCGTAAGAAAGTTTGTTAATAACTTATTTACTAAAAGTACATTACGGCGGGCTTGGGATCTGTGGATCTAAAAAGATGGGTCAGCAGAGGAACACTCGAGGAGAAGTACTGTCTCCTCTACTTTGGAATATAGCCATTAACAATATATTATTGTCTCTGGAAGAAAAATGTGTAAAAGTGGTCGCGTATGCCGATGACGTGGCAATTGATGTAAGGGGAGAGTTTCCCAGCACTTCAGGAAGCTCTACGTGCCTTATGCCTCTGGACATGGCTTAACAATTTGCGGGGCCACAGCCGTGAGGTTAAAGGAGCTCTCTCTTTGGCCATGTGTTGGCTACGGATACTGTGTTATCTTTGATACAATATCCGATGTTCCAGGCAGTGTGGATTACATCCTACCTGAGCCGCTTGTTGATAAAAAGTACTGTACCACTATTCCTGATAGAACCGATTGGAACTACAATATCCCTGGTAAAATAAGTTACATAGACGTTTATACGGATGATTCCGAACTAAACGACCAGGTGAGCTTTGGGGTGTACTCTTAAGATCTAGAACTGGTCATATCGAAAAGGTTACGCGACCACTGCAGTGTATATCAAGCGGAGATCCTAGAAGTTGTGGAATGGCTAATATTTAATGTCATAACGACTATAGGCACAAATATCTTTTCAGACCACCACGCAGCCATTAAATCCCTGGAGAACTTATTTCTGAACACAAAAACCGCCCTCGACTGTAGCAAATCTCTCAACGCTGAACAGTCCAAAATTCACCTGTCCTGTGTGCCGAGCCACAGAGATATCCCAGGTAATTATAAAGCGGACAATCTTGCGAGACTTGGAACTACTTTACCCATTTCAGCGAAACTGGAATCTGTGGGTATGCCTCTAGCGACATGTAAGCTAGGTTTTCAGGACCAAGAAAACGAATAATAGATTGTCACAAAGATCGGATGTGAACATTCGCAAGTTATTGGGTTTTTTGAAACGATCTGGATGGTTCAACGGTAGGAACTAGAAGGCATATTCCTTCTTCTGTTCCTGTGGTATCACAATGGACGAAAACGAAAAGTGAGTCTGATGGCAGGCTGCCATTTAAACCTAACCTAGCCTTACTTATAATAATATTTTGAATAATTGTAAATCCAAAAATTATTCTTAGTAAATATAAGCACAATGAGGTTATTTACATTGGAAGAACTGGAAGCAGACGACGAGACCACCACCCACTGCCAAGAAACCCATCTAATGGAGAACCAATGATTGAGGTCATCCAGATAAACCTCCACCGGACCCATACAGCCTCTTACGCTCTGATGGAGAAAATCAGCAAGGGCAAGATTCATATTGGCTTAATTCAGGAGCCATGGACAAACCGGAACAAAGTTTCTGGACTGAACCATATCAAATACCATTCTATGTTAACATTGGTACTCAGCCGACGACCTGCGTTATTTGTCATAAACGTTTAAACTTTGTATTTTCCCCAGAGTTGTCAACGTCGGATGCCACAGCGATGAGACAGGGAGGTGATGAAGCATAGCTGGCATCACTTTATCTGCCTTTAGCCAACATTGTGAAAGAGGTCCGTAGACTTTATACCGGAGCACATCGTTAAAAGGCCGAAGTAAATTCGGATGTGTATTGTACACGGCTCAAGGAATACAATAAGATTACCAGAGCGGCAAAACGTGCCTCCTGGAAGCTTTTCTGCGAACAAGTCGATAGCGTTAATGACGCCACCAACATGAAAAAGTTTCTCTGAAAAACCCATGTCCAAACTGAAACTTTAGTAGACGATATAGGAATGAGAGCAGAAACAACGGAGGACATGTTGGATTCACGTAGACATCGGAATCTTGGAATAATGAAGTTGGTCGAAGGCGGAATTTATGGTGAAGGAAGCCTTGAGGAGCTTCAAACCATTTAAGTCACCCAGACCTGATGGAATATTTCCAGCGTTACTACAGAAAGAAGCAGACTATCTGGCGCCTTATCTGGCCACTATTTTCATAGCGTGCCGAGGACTTGCACGTATTCCGAAAGCCTGGCAGGAGGCAAGGGTGATATTTATACCCAAGCCTGACAAGGCTAGCAATGCGACATCAAAGGACTACAGACCTATAAGATTTACGTCCTTTTTACTCAAAACCATGGAGGGTGGATAGCATGATAAAAAGTAGGACATCCAGTGAACTCCTTAAATACAAACAGCATGCCTACAAAAAGGAAGTGTCGGTGGAAATTGCCCTGCACGAGGTTGTGCATAAAATAGAATAATCCTTCGATGCCAAGTTGTACACAACCGCAAGGTTTGCATTGACATCGAGGGGACGTTTAACAATGTGCGGACCGACACATTGATCCAATCCTTACACCAGTACCTGGTGGAACGGATTCTTAGAGACTGGATAAACAATACGGGCACAGGACACACCACAATAGGCATTTTATCGCCAGTTCTTTGGGTGACCACCATAAATAACCAATTTGGATGACCACCATAAATAACCATAAACGGATGCTGACTGAGGATGGATTTGAATCCGGGGACTATCTGTACAGGAGCGTGATAAGACCAATACTTACTTACGCCTCAGTACTTTAGTGGACAGCTATGTAGAAGAAGTGCAACTTGAGGATCATACAACAGGTTCAGAGAACATGTTGTCTTGGCATATGCGGAGCGATGAGGACCACACCCACTAGGGCGCTGGAGACTATTCTAGATATCCGACCCATTGACATACAGGTCAAGTGTGAGGCAGCCACTGCGGCTATGACACTAAAGACGATTAGAGAATGAACTGAGAATGGTAGCAGCTCATACCTTAATTTGCATGAACATTGGATTAAGGAACAGGGGATACTTCTCTCATATCAATCAGTGGAATCCGATTAAAGTTTAAGCTCAATGATAAGGGACCTCCTTTTATATGCCGAGTCCGAACGGCGTGCCGCATAGCGACACTACTTGAGAGAATTTTTAACGTGGCGCTGAAAATTTTGTTGATATACACACCTGGATTTAAACCCAGGCGTTCGGCGTCATAGGCGGACATGCTAACCTCTCCGCCACTGTGGCATCCAACAGAAAGCAGCTCATACCATCGCGGTATAATCGAGGCGACGATAGGAATACTGGAAGGAAGGGAAGAAGTTTCCGATCGGATACCTGCGACGACACTTGAGATCGAGTGCGAAACACTGCTGCCAGCGGCACAGTCTTGGTCTGACGGAACCCTAGTATAGCCACCGGAAGATCATGTTACACGGATGGGTCAAAGCTAGAGGACAGAGTGAGTCTGGGGTTCTACATTGAGAACCCAGGGACTGAGATGTTTTAGACTGCCCGACCATAATACGGTCCTGCAGGCGGAGATTCGGGTGATCACGAAATGCGTGAGGTGGTGTGGTGCTAACGCGAGGACGTCGAGTGTGAACATCTGAACGGACAGTAAAATGGCCATAAGGGCAATAACAACCAGGATGGTAAGGTCACGAACAGCCTTGCAGTGCAAGAAGAAGATTAAAGACTTCTCAGAGGATGGCACAATCCGCATCGTTTGGGTGCCGGGCCATAACGGAGTAAGTGGGAATAAAAGGGCATACGATTTGGCAGTGCAGGCCAGAGGACTGCCGTCAATAAACTTGGTTAACCCGAAGCCTTTCGGGTCGACGCAGTCATATTTAAGAGAGTAGGCGAGTCTATTACTGAAAGGAAGTAAAAAAGAGGTCAGTATAGCTTTTGGTACCATAACGGGATACGTAGGGCTTCGAGCTCACTTATTAAAAATCGATGCGACAAATGATAGCATGTGTAGGTCATTGGGGGAAGATGATGAGACGTTGGAGCATTTCCTATGTCATTGCCCGGCTCTCGCGGCTAGAAGACACTAGTACCTAGTTGGGGACACCGTTACTTATTTGGGGGCGGAATTCCTAACCTAAAATTTTATTTGTTTTTTTAGTTTTTAGAGCGCACAACAGGCCGATTACTGGCTTGAGTGTATGTCCATATTGTCATATAGCAGATTAATATCCGCACACTTTTTTCAAACTAATCTAACCTAAGACGATTTCGTCAAAGTGAATCCCAACTTAAGTGAATCAGGAAAAAACTATTTGAAAACGTTCGACCTAGTTTTTTGTTTATTATGTCTTAAAAACTATATTCTTAAACGTGTAAAAGTATTAGCTCCTTTTGCCGGCCTTAGCAAAAGTTATTTTTTTTTAACCCACATCCATAGGATGGGTTTAGATAACTCCCATATAAAGTAGTAGTACTTCTGTTTGACTTCTTGAGCCATTAGAAGCCTCAGTTTTTGTCTGATTTGGCTAAAATTTTATACGCAGTGTTTGGTTATTTTTAATTCCAGTGGGATATTTTTAATTCCAACATCCATGGTAGGCATTGTCTAAAAGGGGAAATGGGCAGAAGCGAAATAAAAATATGTATTTTATGGTCCCGAGACCTAAAATCGAAAGATCGATCCATATGGTACCTATATCCAAATATGGTTGATTAGGATCATATTCGGTACTGGCTTTGAGAGGTGTTATAATTCACTGATCCAAATTTCAACACAATCGACTGAAAAATACGTCTTTTATAGGCCAAAACCACTAATCTAGAGGCAGCTATATAAAAAAATTATCCGATTTGGTCCATATGTGTCATGGATGGGGAGAGGCCCAAAGAAGTCTTCGTTTAAAATTTGAGAGAAATCGGATAGATAATGAGGACTTTTAGGTCTCGGAAATTAAAATCAGATCGGGGGCAAAATTCTCACATATCATTGAGTCCTGTCCTCGGGATTTGCTAAAAAGTCCTGCTTGCCGTGGATAATTACTAGTGTTGCCAGACGATCGAGTCCGTCGGGATTATCCCGACTTTCGCGGCACTGCAAGTTTTTTTTGTCTATATTTGTCCTAGCTGTAACTGAGCCAAAGATGACGAACTTAATTTAGGATTTATAATTTCCTTTAGTGGAAGATTTTTGCTTTGTATAAACGAGTTTTTAACTTAAAGTGAAGTTTAATATATTTTTGACTTTGCGTCTAATTGCACTTTGAAAGAAAACAAAAAATAACAGGAAAAACAGCACAGTTTATGAAAGACGAGGAAAAAGGAGAAAACATTAGTTCCCCCCTTCTTTTCCTAAATATTCGGCTTTTGATAATTTGTAATCCTTTTATTTTAGGTGTATAGTGTATTCGACAACATTACTGAAAAGACCGTGAGCAATATTATTGTATTCTAACTCTCGCTGAATACACCAAACCTCAAAACTTAACCCGAATGCCCGAAATCAGTAAAATTTTTAAATACATTTTATTGTTAAAGTATTATATTTTCTAAGTTGATGCCAGATTTGCCCATAAAACTTAATTTAAGGACGACGATATCAACGATAAATATATTCCTTGCCAAATTTGACTGTAAGTCACTGACCAACAAAAATGCGTATATAGATACATGTCTTGAAAACTCCGATATCAACTTTGCCAAAAAACACATTTATTTTCAACTTTTTTTGCTTTACTCTCTGTTGCACTTTTTCGAGTTTGTGCACGAAAGTAACATGAAACTCTATTTTAGACAAATGGTCTCAACAGAAGATATATTTTCCATCAAATTTCGCTAAAAGTTTCAAAGTAGATTATACATTTTGATGTAAAAAATTTTAAGGAAATGAAAATATAAATTTGGACATTTCATGCGAATCATGCGATAATAGCATGTTTTCGAATTTAGCCAAAATCTCCCACAATACTCCACTTTAGGAGCATAGTGTCAAAAAAAATTCCAAATCAAATTTAATTATGAGTCAAAACAATATAACTATCAATGCAATATAATTGACATGAGTACCGCCAACAATAAATGTATAAAAAACAAGGACCATAAATTTTGGAAAATTGGTATTTATTTTTCTGAATTCAGTGCATAGTATCCCAAAAAATCTTTACTGTAAGAGGATGATGCCAGTGAAATAAATGTTTCAAAACCAATTTCGCGAAGAAAAGAAGTCTGTAGTTGTTACATTTATTAGTAAAATGAAAGAAAGTTTGATGGTATTTTAGTTTTTTGACACTTTTTACAGTATTTTGCAACTTAAAGCCCTTAGGAAGGAACTCTCCTTGTGGTTGGCATTGATCAAGTCTCCGTGACAAGTTTGGGTAAGACTAAAGGCATGATGCACTAACTGTCTTTTTCAAGATTGGGAAGACTAGGATAGGTAGAAATTTTTATTCTGCGACATCAGGCCGTACTGGCAGGTGACTCAACACCGCCCAACAAACAGGGGGTCGACATCGAGACAACCACGGCATCTCTCAATATCGGAAAGATTAGGAGAAGCAATGATCCTAATACTAAACTATCAGGCAGTGAAGTGTCGAGAGACCCAACACAGCCTAACAAACAGGGAGCCGATGGCGGACCAATCACCAACTTAAAGATTTGGAATACTGGGATAGGTAATGATCCTAATATTGAAATATTAGGCAGCGTAGCTACAGGAGACTTAATGCAACCCAACGAACAGGGAGCCGATGATGGTACCGTCACCTACTCCCAAGCAGCCCATTTACATAAGATTTGGAAGACTAATATAGGTAAAAATCCTAGTATTGAAACATCAGACATTACAGGGAATCAATACAGCCTAACCAACAGGGACCCGACGATAAAACCATTACCGATTTTCTCAAGATTCGGAAGACTTCGAAAGGCATAGAACCTAATAACACCAGGTAGTGCGGTAACAGGAAATTTAATGCAGTCTAAAGAACAGGGAGCAGACGATGAGACCATCACCAACTTCCAAGATGTCCATTTACTGGAGAACCACTGATTGAGGTAATCCAGATAAACCACCGCCGTAGCGAGACTGCTATACACGCTCTGATGAAGAAAATCAGCAAGGGCAAGATTCATATTGCCTTAATGCGGGAGCCATGGACGACCCGGAACAAAGTCTCGGGACTAAACCATATCAACTACCAATTTTCTATGCTATCACTGGTACTCTGCGGAGAACCTGTGTTATTTGTCATAGAAATTTGAATTATATATTTTTCCCAGTGGTGAGACGAGAGACGGTGGAGCATACCTGGCATCACTTTATCTGCCTTTCGACTCTCTGACACCGCCACCCACGTCGGAGCTGCAACGGCTGGTAAGCGGGCCAAGCCCTGGTAGCGTTAATGACGCCGCCAAGAGAAAAGAGTTTCTCTCATAAACTTTAGTAGACGATATGGGAGTGAGAGCAGAGACAACAGAGGACATGTTGAGGCTTTTGATGAAAACCCATTTTCCACAGGATACGACGGGACTCACGGAGACACCGGAATCTTGGAATAATGACGTTGGTCACAGGTTTATAAAAACGGAATTTATGGTGAAGGAATCCTTGAGGAGCTTCAAACCATTTAAGTCACCCGGACCTGATGCAATATTTCCGGCGTTACAACAGAAAGAGACAGACTATCTGGCGCCTCGTCTGGCCAAAATTTTCACAGCGTGCCGAGGACTTGCATATACTCCGAAAGCCTGGCAGGAGGCAAGGGTGGTGTTTACACCCAAGCCCGGCAAAGCAAGTTATGCGAAGAATCCTTCGATGCCAAAACGTACACACTGGCGACCGTACACACGGGGGACCCAGATCGTGAGAAGACGAGGCTGTTACTGAAAGGAAGTAAGAAGGAGATCAGTATAGCTATTGGGATCATAACGAAACACATAGGACTACGAGCTCACTTATGTAAAATCGGTGCGGCAAGTGATAGCATGTGTAGGGTATGCGGGGAAGATGATGAGACGTTGGAGCATATCCTTTGTCATTGCCCGGCATTCGCGTACAACAGATACCGGTACTTAGGTGGAGACATAATATCAGACATGAACCAACTTAGGGGAGTGGCATTGAAAACAATTAAGGATTTTGTAAGTAGCACGGAATTGCTGTCTAAGCCGATTACTGGCTTAGGTGTATGTCCATAGTGGCATGGGACGGATTAATATCTGCACCCTCTTCTCAACCTAACCTAACCTAAAGCCCTCAGTCCCTATTATGAATATAATTCAATTTTGCACTAATTATGTTTATTAATGAATGTCAGCTTGTATTGTTAGTGAGGCAAATCGGCCGTGGTCAGTTATGCCTCCCATATAAAACGAACTCCAAATTTGACTATATCGTTGAAGCTTTGCTTCCCATTATAACTTTCACCTAACAAGCTCAGTATGGTACGAATCGGATTCCATAACCTCATACTTGTGGACTCGGACATTGATCAAGATCTCGCAAAGGTCGATTCGTCTCATTAGAAATATCAACTGTTCTCATACATGAATAAAAATGATTTTTGCAAAATTTTAAGCAGCAGGCTTCACTCATTCGGGTGAATCCTTGCTTTCAACATAAGTATGTATATGGCTAACACTTTCTTGGAATTTTATTATGACCATGAATATACATATATACCTAATAAGGACTTAAATCATTATTTGGAGGTGTTACAAAGGATATGACTAAGTTTTTATTTGTTAATTTTATAGCAGAATTTATAGAAGTTGCAAAATACTCTAAAACGTGTCAAGAAACAAAAAATAATGATAATTTTTGCCCATGAACATTCCACTAAGGAACAGGGGCAAACTTCTCACATATCAATGAGTACAGTCCGATTCAAGTTTAAGCCGAATCCAAACGGCATGCTGCAGTGCGACACCTCTTTGGAGAGAAGTTTTACATGGTAAAGTACCTCGCAAATGATGCCAGCATTAGGAGTGGACAACCACCGCTGAAAATTTTTGTTGATGGTCTCGCCAGGATTGGAACCCAGGCATTCAGCGTCATAGGCGGACATGCTAACCTCTGCGCTACGGTGGCCTATAATGGTGGTACAATAACGATACAATGTCGGTGAAAATAATTGCATACATAATGACTAAACGTAGGTGAAGATAATAGCTTTTAGTATGTATGCACTTGCGAATTTCTTCCGCCGTCAGTAATATAAATTCATCCTGATGAGCCTTGACATGTAATGACAGTATCGCAACATAGGTATGGGAATCATGTTAAATAAATCATATTGCTGAAGATCCACTAATGGATGGCAAATCTCGAATATGATGCTATTTTTCATAACACTCCCCTTAATTTTCGTCAATTTCAAGTAGTTCGCTACGTTCTCTTCAGAAACGGGTAGAGAAGAGATGGCGGAGTGTGTGCCTTGATCGTTTGTAGCTCGATCAATAGCTGCTGGGGAGTCCGTAATAGTGGGCTTTTGCGGTCGTGATGTACAAATGTTAATATGTCGATGATGCTGTAACCTTGACGATACCATCATAAGTTGGGAAGTTAGGAAAACGAATGACTGAGTTGTTTTTGCAGTATCTTCCGCCTTCTTCACCTTGTTTCCTAAATGTTGCATCGCAGATCGCATGTTGTTAAAATCTATTTGACTCATCCTTTTTGATTATGTACGCTGTAGAATCGATGATGGATGTCTGGTTTTTTAGTAGCTCCAATACGTGTTGTTTGTCTTCATTTGCTCTATCTATAGTTGTAGCCATTTTGTCAGGATATTCAGAGTCCAAGACACCAAATAACGAGTGTGCGAGGTTCCCACTTACTGAAAGCCCCTCGTCTGCTGCGCCTGGGAAATATTTTTGTTGTACCAGCTTTTAGCTGTTTTTGGACTTGGATAAGGTTTCCTGTGACCACTTCACAGCATCTATTTTCGATGGATCCTTTACATAATTCTTGAAGATTTTGTATCCCGGTGGACAAGTCGTCCATATCTGCCCAAAACGGAGAAAGGTAATAATAAGTGAGTTAGTTTCATTCGGATGGGATGACCTTCGGGACTTTAATACCTTCGAAGTAAATTCAGGAGTTGTTTTCAAACTTGCGTATATTAAAGGGTGGTAGTGCCATGAGCATTGTTGATAACAGCATGCTCGTTGATAGTCTGACTCGCTTCGATGATATTTTCCTTCAACCTCGTCTTCCTTCTCTATAGGCGGTGGCGAGTCCTCTTCACTTTCAATAAGTGGAGCTAACCTGTTGATAGATCGCTTTATTTCACCGTTCTGGATTTTAACGCCTACTACCCGAACGATTCTATCGGTGCCCTTATAGGTTCGGATTATTCTGCCTAGTGGCTATTGTATTACAGACATGTTGTCTTCCTTAATGATGACCAGTTGACTAGGCTGAACATTTAGAGATGGTGTACTCAATTTCCTTCTCTCTTGCAGAGTGCATAGATATTCCGTTGACCAACATTTCCAAAATTCATGCCTTGTCTGTCCTACTACCTTCCACCTACTTGACAAAGATGAAGAAGATTTCTTAGCTGTTGGATCAACGTGTGCAGTCAGAGGTTCGCCGCCAATAAAATGACGGCGTTAATGCTGACAGATCATTCGGGACATTGGGCATGGGAATAAGGGGTCTGGAATTTAGGATTCCCTCTATCTCAATGGGGGCAGTCTCCAATTCTTTATATGTTAACGATGCACTGTCTGTACACCGCAGTAGCAGGTGTTAAGCTGACTTCCCTGCGGCCTCCGAGAGACCACCGAAGTGCGGAGCTCTTGGGGGAATGAATTGGAACTCGATACCTTCCCTTGAACATATTACTGCTATCAGTTTCTTTCCTTTCTCTCCAAATACGTTATGATTGAGCTCATTAAGTTAGTTCTTGGCTCCCACAAAGATTGTGGCATTGTCTGAATATAAAGTTTGACATTTTTCTCTACGAGCTATGAATCTTTTCAACGCACCAATAAACGCCTCTGTTGTGAGATCCGTTACTACTTCGCGATGCACAGTCTTTGTCGCGAAGCAACAGAATACCGCGTTATACACCTTGTGTGGTCTTTTGCCCCTAATTTTGTAATGATACAAGGAACGCTGGCGTGATTCTGCTAGATGGGAGATTTCCCATGATTTCATCGTACTTAGGTTTTGCTCGTGTACACTTTACACAGCCTTGTACAACATTTCGTACCATCGCCTTTCCTTTGATTATCCAAAATTTCTGCCTGCCTTGATATGGCCAATAGCAACTGAGAGCCATTGTGTTTGTCTTCCCATTCAATCGTATCCAGGATCAGTTTCAGCATAGGATCTGTGTATGGTAACAGCTTAAATGTCTTGCGTCGTATGCAAAATGCCTCTTCCAACCTACCACCGACTCCTAATATTCCTCTATCATCTAAAAACGGGGTTAGACTGTGTATTGAACTAGATTTGTTTGTTCTCCGTGCTTTCGTTACTGCTGGACTTCTTTAGCAAACTCCGACACCTGAACAGTCTTGATTATCAGCTGCATGGAGCTGTCCAACTCTGCCGGGGTCAAAACTTCAATGGAGTTTCCGACCTGTCTATTGAATTTCCAACCAATCGTCCACCTTAAAATTCTTCGGAAGTGCTAGTGCACCCAATGGGCAATGTATTCAACATATAATGCTCGAGCTCCTGGTCTGGGGAATTTCTCCATACTATCAGTTGATACTTGCGATCCATCTTTTCGACCAGTACTTGCATGTACATCTTTTCAGTGTCTATCGTAAACACAAATCTTGGTAATCTGAACCGCAGAAACATTTCAAACAAATCTCCTTGAACCTTCGGACCTGAATGTAGAATATCGTTAAGTGACCATCCTGACGACGATTTATAGGAAACGTCAAACACAATCCTGAGTTTCATTGTACTGCTATCTGGTCATAAGACACAATAGTACGGAATGAAGTAATGGCGTCGCGCACCTCTCTTGATTGTATTTTTGTCATGTGTCCCAGTTTTCATATTCCTTCATGAATTTAGCACATTGATCTCGGAGACCAGCATCCTTCGCAAGTTGACGCTCTAATGAAAATAACCTGGATGCAGCGATATTGAGTGACTCGGATATTTTCTCTGAATCATCGGCAAATGGCAATCGTACTACAAATCGGCCTTCTTCATTGAACGTTGTGTGCTGGTTGAACTCATTTTCACACCTTTCATCTGGTAGCGTCAACTCCTGGCCCCCACTCCCAAAACTTTTTTAACAAGCCCTCAAAGGCCCGCTCTCTCTCCAAGAATTGCACACGTTATGATTCATGAATCCATCTGGGCTCTTCCATCCTAGTTAGTACAGAAAGCTTCTTAGACATTCTAATTTCTTATGTTAAGATCAGGTCGAAGTAAAACTCAGCTCCAAGTAAACCGTCCATTTTGCCAGTGTTGCGGCATATCCTCTGGGATCGGCCATGACGAGATGTCAATACTTCTACTTGTTTGAGGTGGAATGATGGATTGCAACACAAACGGTTGTAGGCGAGTTGTTAGTGACTGAAGTTCTACGTTGTCTCGGTGATTTGTTGTTCTTAATCTTCCGCCAACGCCTTCGATGCAAAGAGATGCTTCTATTTGCTCAATGCCCAATCTCTGCCTTAGTCGTTCTGACACAATATTAATCTGTGAGCCGGAATCGTCTTTACTTCGCAACATCTTCGTCTGCTGAGTTTGCACCACTGTTGTCTTCTCTCTACCTGGTTCTTTTTGTGGTGAAATGTAATAGTGTATAATGCTTTTGCTGACACTTCTGGCGCGTTCTACTTGTACATGTCCTCGACTGATGGTCCTCCTCAGAGCAATTCAGGCACAACTTACTCCTTATGACACAGTTTTATCTTTGGTTGCAACAATATAAGGGATGGTCTGCCTTACACATTTGGCATTTCCGTGTTGTTGTTGAGGCGGTTGTCACTGTGGGCCTACTCTTATGAATCCCGTTGACTGCCTCCAACGACTCAAACCGGCACTTCAGACTTCTCATGAAATATTCCATTTGGAGTTCCTTTGAGTTTACTATTGACTGCTCATACAATACATGAGTAGCCTTGTCCATCTTCTTTGTTAGGAAATGGACTAAGAGTGGATCCCACTCTTTCGGATTCACACCAAGGCCTTCTAATGCCAACGACAATTCATATAGGCTATCATGAAAGTCCTTGACTGACCTGCAATCGCCCGACATGTTGGGTTGGTTCCAGAATCTTTCCAGTATCGTCGATACTTGAACTCTTGTTATCAAATCTTTCTTTAAGCGTTTTCCACGCGATGTCATAGTTGGACTCAGTAATCTTTGGCATATTCACTTAATTTGATAATTGGTTGTGAAGATGATTCCTGATCAACCTGTTTTCGCATCCAACACAAAGTAAGCCTCCGCGTCGTACCCAACCAATGCTGGGTCATCGTATCTCTCGAACATGGTGGATCTATTCCACATTTGCCCACAACCTGTCTATTTTGGCCACTCTTTGACAGGCCGCAGCTTGGCCTGAACTGCCCTTTACCAACATCTATACTGACCGTATGAGCGCTCTCTGACGTCTCTATAAAGCCGCTACACTGCTGCTTCCGGGAGTGGTCTCTGAGCTTCTTTATCATCTTTGAATGCCGCCGCCATAGCAGCTGCCATTCCATCGACTGCCGCACGGTACTCTTCTCCTATTGCCTTGTAAACGTCTGCTGCCACATGAGGATGTGACTTATAATCGTATTCTATTCTTATTTCGATCAATCTCCGCCCAGGTTCATAATTACCTTTCTCAGTTCGGTAACTACTGCTTCCTGATGTACTAAAAATGACACGCAATATCCTTCTTGGCCTGATTGGACCTGTGTAACTCAAAACCCTTGATGTGTGGAACTGATGTCAACTTATTTTTTTTGGATATGTTGCCGTCTAGAGATTTCCGGACTCACACCGCTTGATGTCAAGGAACTATTGTTCTTATTTCTCAAATAAATGTTTCGGTTTCCTTACCACTGGTGGGGTGAAATTTATACGGGAATGGTTGCTGATTGGGATTCTACCGATTGCTGCGAAATGGTCCTGTCGGTTGATGCGTGTAACAAAACAAGGCGGGGTCACCAAATGTTTATTTAAAATTTTAGCTGATGTACTCATCACATTAATTAAATAATTTAAGGTCAGATTTACTTTCAAAACGTCGATATACACATTTTATCATTTTGCCTTTTCATTCATAATCAGTGCAGTTTTTCCCGTGATTTTCGAAAAAAAAAAACTAAATTTCCACAATGTAATAATTGTAAGCTAATGGTCTTAGTAGCCATAGCTTCTATTTTATTATGTACTAAATAATATTTACTAAAAACTCAGTATTTATAAATAAATAATGAATGAACCATGAAACGCATTTTATCGGCCGATGTTAACGCATCATAACTTGTAATTTAACTGGCAGTAGCATTACAACAAAATTGTCCTTATAGCCTAAATGATAATTGGGATGTGTGATTGTAATTACAGGCTCGACGTTGTGTTTAGCAGTCCGGTTCTAGTACTTCCAAAATCTTGTGAGAGCACTGAAGTTTTGGTTGCAAATTTGGGTAAAATTACTGTGCGTAACAAACAAGAAAAATCAAGCAGCGATGCAGCAAACATACGTAAGGAAAATGAATGTATGTGGAACGAGCGAATAACATATTTCATCGATGTCAGAAACATAAATTTGTTTTCCTTGCATGCGCCAAAGAGGAAAGTAGGTGACTCAAAATTTTGCCAGAGAGCCAATGAGATGTATTCTTGTCAAAAAGATGCTATACCTATTCTACATGATACAGCATTATTGTTCCAATGTGTTTACGAGTTCAATGATAGCACAAAAGGTAGCGGGGAAATCGGGAATGCTCTTGTGGTAAGTGGTATAAGTAGGACAGTCATCGATATCAACATTTTCATCTGTGGTGTTATCTATGCCTGCTTTATTTATATATATATAAAAAAACACATATCCTTCATTTATTCCCTTTTACATATCAATACGCAAAATATTATGTCGTGGCGATCGGTTAACGTTTATTTATATTCAATCTTTTAATACATATAAAACTAATTAAAAGATAAATTGCATTGGATACCTCGGCACTATGACACTGTACCCTACGTCACTACTGTACGGTTTAACTAAGAAACCTGATTCGATTTCTTTTTGACAAATAATACCTCCAGCAGGTCCAGCAGTTTTTGAGAACATGTAGAGACATCTCCTTTAAATTTTGAATAATTAGAGCTGTTAGCGGAATCGTGTGCAAAATTTCAAGGCGCTAGTTTGTCAAGTCCCCGTTTGAACATGGCGAGGAAAGTACGATCTGGCACTGCACGGAAGCTGGACATTGAAAAGCTGCAGACACAACAAATGGCAGCGGCATAATCCACTCGATTGACCCAACTGCTTGATCAGCAGTTCCCCAAGGTGGGGTGATATCTCCGGCTCTGTTTAACCTCTACCTATCCTACATTCCACCCCCTCCAGATGGCATAGAGATCGTATCATATGCGGACGATTGTACGATCATGGCATCAGGCCCCCCACCCATTGATGACATCTGCGATAGGTTGAACGTCTATCTCAACGAGCTTGCCTCATATTTCGCTGCAAGAAATCTGAAGAAATCCGCCACCAAATCTTCAGCCACACTGTTCACTACAAATACGCGTGAGGTGAATACTGAGCTGACTGTGATGGTCGATGGAGAAATGATTCCGACCATCAAGTGTCCTAAAATACTTGGCGTCACATTTGACAGCCCTTACATATTCTCCCCACATGCCACAGCAATCTGCAATAAAGTCAAAAGTAGAAACAAGGTCCTCAAGTCACTCGCTGGCATCACTTGGGGTGCAGACAAAGAAACCTTGTTGACCACGTACAAAGCAATTGGCCGGTCTGTGGTAAGTTATGCTGCGCCAGTGTGGTCTCGTCAACTTTGTGACACGTAGTGGTATAATATTCAGATCTGTCAGAATGCCTCCCTCCGAACTGCGACGGGCTGTCTCATCAGTTTTCATGTGGACCACCTCCATCAGGAGACAAAGATCCTACCAGTGCGAAGACATAACTACATGCTGTCTAAGCAGTACCTTTTGGGCTGTTATCGCAGAAACCATCCAAATCATCATCTTGTGGATAGATACCCACCGCCCAGAAGCCTTAAGGTAGATCTACACGATCTAGAACGTGAGGTTCAGCGCTACAAGAGAGAACCTCTAGATCAAGCGGCATACCAAGCGGGTATGAGCAACATTCATGCAGACACGGTAGCAGACGCGGTAATTGGCTACCGGGTGAATGTAGTCCTTGAAGAACGACCGCCACCCATCGCACCCAAAGAAATCGACCTCCCCCGGCAAACCAGAGTGGTTCTGGCTCCAACAGAGCTAGGATTGATGCCGACGTGCAAGATGTATGTCCCGATTGTAACCAGGGACCGCACGATACACGTCACCTGTTTAACTGCCGGCCAGACCCACTCGACTCAGACCCAGATCCCTGTGGACGCACCCCATCTTAGTCGCAGAGTTCCTGGGTCTTGACACTCAACAGAATCAAGCAAACGAAAGATAGAGCACAATAAACTGATGATATAATGGCGCAGTGGCAAACTATTGCCCATTCCATGGAAAATGCCGCGAAATCCGTACTTGGGTACCGAAAGCCTCCTCCAAAAAATCCATGGTACGACCAAGAGTGTCGAGAAGCTACTGAAGCCAAGAATGCGGCATATAGAGCAACCCTGCAATCAGTAGCAACGCGCCAGATGAAGAGGAGGTATCGGGAGAAAAGGAGAGAGGAGAAACGTCTATTCCGCGAATTGAGACGTACAGGAGTCAGAATGAAGTCCGGAAATTCTACCAAAGAATTAAACACCAAACCGATGGCTTTGGTGCAGGCACATCCTCCTGCAGAGACAAAGAAGGAAATCTGGTAACTGACACAGACAACATGCTGAGGATATGGAAAGAACATTTTACCCAACTGCTAGTGTCCGATGTTGGCGGCGAAGAGGATACCGCAGAACCAATCCCTGATGATGGTATAGAATGTTTACCTCCGAGTCAGAATGAGGTCCAAGTAGCAGTAATCCGACCAAAGAACAACAAGGCAGCAGGAGCCGACGGGTTACCCGCTGAACTATTTAAGACCGGAGGCGACACGCTGTTAAGGCGTATGCATCAGCTTATCTGCGTAATCTGGCTAGAAGAACGCATACCCGATGATTGGAACCTCAGCTTACTATGTTCCGTACACAAGAAAGGAGACAAAACGGAATGTGCCAACTACACAGGAATTAGTCTCCTCCCCATCGCATACCAGGTACTCTCGAGCGTACTGTGTGAAAGATTGAAACCTAAAGTCAGTGAGATAATTGGGCCCTATCAATGCGGCTTTAAACCAGTTAAATCCACCCTAGACCAGATATTCACACTGCGTCAAATCCTGGAAAAGACCCGAGAAGGACAAATCAACACCTACTACCTCTTCGTTGACTACAAAGCTGCCTTCGATACTCCTTTACGTTCAAAGGTATTTCAAGCCATGTCTGAGTTTGGTATCCCTGGAAAATTAATAAGACTCTGCAGGATGACGCTTGCTGATACGCGATCCTCAGTAAGAATAGGAAAGAATTATATACGAGATGCAGAAGTGAATAGATATGGCACACTAATCACAAAAGAGCACATGCTACTTGCCTAAACCGACGATATCGATATCATAGGTCGGTCACCGGAAGTAGTAACTGCAGCTTTTGAAAGAATCGAAAGAGTCAGTGAAAATGGGTCTGGCAGTAAATGGAGATAAGACGAAATGGATGGTCTCCACTCCCAAAAAGCCTTGTACAACCGAACAGATAAAGAACATGGAGAAAGTTGGGAACCACAACTTTGAGATAGTCAGAAACTTTATCTACCTCGGCACCGCCGTAACCGAAACGAATGACACCAGTTTTGAGATAAAACGAAGAATAATACTGGCAAACAGATGCTACTTTGGACTAAGTAAGCAGTTTAAAAACAAGGCCATCTCTCGACAGACGAAGACTACACTTTACAAGACACTGATACTACCCGTGCTGTTATATGGTTCTGAAGCATGGGTACTTGTGAAAGCAGATGAGGCAGTGCTTGGAGTATTTGAGAAAAAGATTCTTCGTAAAATATATGGACTAGTTTGCGTTAACGGAGAATATGGGCGACGTATGAACCACGACCACGAGCTGTATGAGCTGTATGACGACGATAGCATAGTTACACGCATCAAAATACAACGGCTGCGTTGGCTAGTTCATGTTGTCAGAATGGATGAAGAAGCTCCAGCAAAGAAGTCTTTTGAAGGCAAACACGGTGGTACACGCAAATCGGGAAGACCAAAAGCCCGATGGAAAGATCAAGTTGTGGGAGACACCTCGAACTTCGTGTCAGAGATTTTAGAATGAGCGCAGAAGATCGAGGCGCTTGGAACGCTATTCTACATTACGGCTAGTGGAAGAAATATTCTTTCATAGCCAATTAAAGTAAAGTAAAAAGTTTGTCAAGTCTGTCACCTCGACATTTTGAAAAAAATCTTCATTTGTGGTCCGATTTTCAAAAATTCTTTTTTTTTTTTTTTGCTGGAGTTATACAATATCTCCGCTGGTTTCGGGGATAAACGAGTACTAATTTTTATTTGTTGAAATTTTAGCCTAGATTGTCTTCGTATTTTGTAATTTGCGAAGGTATTTGTGGTTCGATTTTCATGCATGATTTGAATTCGACAAAATTTAGAACGACTGTGCCGCAAAAGTTGTACAGATTGAAAATCAAAAAAATGTGAAAAATTGTTTTTTTTTCGCATTTTTCGTAAAAAAAGTATTTTCATCGATTAGTGTTTATTGAAAAAACTTTCTTAAATACCTTAATTTTTTCGTTGTTTAAAAAATTAGAAAAACCCCTCGAGTTCCAAAACTCCAAAGCCCAGATTCCCCAAGTGGGCACGTTTTTACTCCATATGACCTTCAATTTGAATTTTTGTTTTCAGAAAAATTCAATTTTTCCGCTATTTTTTTGATGAATGTCAGAGTCATGAATGTGGAAAAAGAATTAGTGTAAAAACAGGTATCTGATATAAATGTCCTTAAAAAACCAAATATAAATTGCTTACAAAAATCCACAAAATACCCCTTTCGGACAAAGAGGGTTTCAAGATCGGCATTTTTTTGTAAATTTGCTGTGAATCCTAACCTAACCTTACCTACAAGTATTGTTAGGTGATACAATTTTTTTGCACGGGTTGAGGGAACATATGGAGTAAAAAAAAAGCATGTGCCCAATTGGGTTTTTTCAATTTTTTTAATAACAAGCTGACAATTTTGAAGTACATATAGCAACCGTATAAGTTGACATATATTTACTTTTCAAATGATCTTCCAGATGGCAATATTAAGGTTCCGTCAGTCCATGACTGTGTCGCTGGCAGTAGCGCCTCGGAATCGACCTCAAGGTTCATCTCAGGTGTTCGATCGGAAACCTCTTCCCTTCCTTCCAGGTTTGTTATTGTCTGCTCCCATCCTCAATCCATTCTCCCATCGCCTTAGTCTCATAGTCGCAGTGGCTGCCTCATACTTAATCTGTATGTCAATGATTCGAATATCTAGAACAGTCTCCAGTGCCCAAGTGGGCGTGGTCGTCATCGATCCACCTATGCCAAGACAACATGTTCTCTGAACCTGTTGCATGGTCCTTATGTTGCCCTTTTTCCCCATAGCAGTCCACCAAACTTCTGAGGCGTAAGTAAGTATTGTTCAAATCACACTCATGTAAGGCCAGTGGACTATCCTCCAATTCAGGCCCCATTTTGAGCCTACGGGCCGTCTAAATAGAACCCAACATCTGTGAGTCTTCTCAGTACGCTCTTGAATGTGACACTTCCAATTAAGATATTAAAATCGTTTTATTAAGGAAGCGTGGTGCATCAAATTAACCCATCTTCGTCTTCCTCGTGAACAGGCATATTTCCGTCTTCTCTGGATTAACATTGAGACCTCTGTGTTTAGCCCAGTCAACCTTCGACCCTTTCGACCCTTCTGCATAGCTGGTTCGAATCCTTTACCCTGCGAAGTATTATAACGTCGTCTTCATAGCAGAACGGTTCAAATCCCTCCTCAGTTAGCATCCATAATAGGTTATTTATGGTGGTCACACAAAGGAGAGGCATTAAAATGCCCCCTGCGGCGTACCCTGTGCCACTTTCTCACTTATATTTATGTTATGAGACCCGCAATTAACCACCTGTTCCATAGCAAATGGTTTATCCAGTCTCTAAAGATCCGGTCCACCCAGTACTGGTCTAAGGGTTTGATTAATGTGTCGGTCCGCAAATTGTTAAACGCCTCCTCAATGTCAATGCAAACCGCCAGTGTGCACGTCTTGGCATCGAAGGATTCTTCTATTTTATGCACAACCTCATGCAGGGCAGTCTCCACCGACCTTCCCTTGACATAGGCATGTATCTACAATACGTTCCATGTTCTTGAGTCGAAAGGACGTAAGGTCTTTAGGTATGTAGACCTTTGGTGTCGCATAACTTGCCTTGCCGGGCTTGGGTATAAATACCATATTTGCATCCTGCCAGGCTTCCGGAGTATATGCAAGTCTTAGGCACGCTTTGAAAATAAGGGCCAGATGAGGTGCCAGATAGTCGTACTGCTTTTGTGGTAACGTCGGAAATATTCCATCAGGCCCGGGTGACTTAAATGGTATGAAGCTCCTCAAGGCTTCCTTGACCATAAATTTCGTTATTGCGAGATTCCGGTGTCTCCGTGAGTCCCGTGGAAAATGGGTTTTCATCAAAAGCTTCAACATGTCCTCTGTTGTCTCTGCTCTCACTCCCATATCGTCTACTAACGTTTCAATTTGTACATGGGTCGCAGAAAAGCTTCCAGGAGGCACGTTTTATCGCTCTGGCAATCTTATTCTATTCCTTGAGCAGTGTAAAATACACATCCCAATATACTTCCGCTTTTGTATGACGTACTATGTTATAAATTCTGCGGACTCTTTAGCAATGTTGCGAATCTCCCCTGTCATCTAGGGTTTTTCTTGGTGTGTTTTCCTTTCACGAAGAGGACAACTATCTTAACTTTGTTCCTGGTCGTCCATGGCTCCTGTATTAAGGTAGTTTTATCTGGATGACCTCAATCATTGATCCTCCATTGGATGGGCTTCTTGGGAGTGGGTGATGGTCTCATCGTCTGCTCCCAGTTCTTTAGACTGCATTGCCTATGATAGTCTTTCCAATATTAAGAGAGGCGGTGATTGTGTCGTCGTCGGCCTCCTGTCCGTTAGGCGGTATTGAGTGTCGCGGTATTGACTGCACCGCCTGATAGCTCAATATGAAGATATTTGTCTATCCTAGTCTTCCCAATCTTGAAAAAGTTCTCTCGTTGCTATGCTCCCACTGCTTAAGGCATAATACTCAGCAGAGGGGATATTCAAAGGTGAGGAGTGAACGAGCGAAAGGCAGATTGGGATAAATTTCGGCATAAATTCAGCACGTCTATCCCTTCTAGACCAGAAAAGGAAGTGAAAACTACGGATGATATAGACATAGTACGTCAGCATGCCCTAGTTCAAAGCCAAGGGGCAAACAGCGACCGCCATGGTGGACCCCAGAGCTGGTTGGTCTAAGGAAGGACTGCAGAAAACTCTTCAACAGAGCAAAAGCCACAAGAGCACCACACGGTTGGGACATCTATAAGGCTGAGCTAAGAAAATATAAGGGCGAGCTGAGAAAGGCTCAGAACAAATCCCATGTAGAATTCTGCAGCTCCGTGGAGGATACATCTGAGGCCTCTAGGCTAAGGAAGATTCTGTCCTCGAGTCCTATTACGGTGGGGTATATGCAGAAGTCAGAGAATGTATGGGCAATGTCTAGTGAGGAACCACTAGAACAACTCGTTGATACACATTTCCCGGGAAATTCTCCAACGGACATTGTGGCGCTAGAAGAGGTTATCAATGGTATGTATTCGTCGGTTGTTATTAGAGAAATTGTGTCTGATCGGAAAATGCTTTGGGCGATAAGAAGTTTCGACTCTTTTAATCGCCAAGCCCTGATGATGTATAAACGGTTGTAAATAAAGTAAATAATAAAACTTCCATTACATGTGAATGGTTGTAAGACACTGACTTTATTAATGAAAAACATCATCCTTATATACTACTCAAATTTAATTACAAACTAAAGATCTGATTCTGGGTGTAGACAGTCATAGATAAAAACCCTCTTAAGAACATTTCCCAGAACACATCACAATTCAGGCGACTAGTATCCTAAACAAACCCTAATAACATGAACACATATGCTAATCAAATGCTTATCGCTCAAGTCCTTGTGTGCGCTTGGTAATCCCGAAGTATTTTATTACGTTTACCCTTCATCTGAATAACACATGCTTATCAGTCTCACACATGCGCGCTGTCTACATTATCAATTTTACCACGCCATTAAAATATCATTAAGATTCACTTTTCTCAGAACCAAACACATTACCCAAAATTTTATGTTTAGAAATCTAAACATTCTGCGGGCGGCCAAAGAGAAATATAAAATATTGCTACTTATCCTAATAAACTGTAAAATGGACTCTAAGTTAAAATATATATAAATCTAAACATTAAGCGGGCGGCGAACGACAACTACTTCATCCCTTCTTGTTAAATATTTGTAACCACATAACTTAACAGTACTATTATTTTAACCGATGTAGACATTCCTTGAGATGGACTGGATTCGCCTTTATCATGCGAATTTCTTCTCTTAACTTTTCAATCGTTGACGAGTGATCGATTGAACAGTTTTGACAATTAACTAAACCGGACGGCTCGAAGGACCAATGTAAATAAAGTAAATAATAAAACTTCCATTACCTTTGAATGTTTGTAAGACACTGACTTTATTAATGAAAAACATCATCCTTATATACTATTGTACTAAAAATTAATTACAAACTAAAGATCTTATTGTAGGTGTAGACAGTCATAGATAAAAACCCTTTTAAGAACATTTCCCAGAACACACCACAACTCAGGCGACAAGTATCCTAAACAAACCCTAACAACATGGACACATATGCTAACCAAATGCTTATCGTTCAAGTCCTTGTGTGCGCTTGGTAATCCCGAAGTATTTTATTACCTATACTCTTCATCTGGATAACGCATGCCTATCAGGTTCACACATGCGCACTGTCTACATTATCAATTTTACCACGCCATTAAAATATCATTAAGATTCCCTTTTCTCAGAACCAAACACATTACCCAACATTTTATGTTTAGAAATCTTAACACCGGTTGAATTGCAAGCTATGTCTGATCGATTAGAAGTCAGGGATTGTATCAGAATGTTTTATATACTTGTAGGATGGAGGGACACAAAGATCATTTTCATTTCGAAAGCAGAAAAACGCTACCACACGAAGATGAAAGATTTTTTCTATTTATTTATTTGATTATTATGGAATTATAAGACACAAGTGGCCGATTAACAATCACAATATTCTGCATGTATAACAACTACTCATAAAAAATAAATTAATAAATGCATAATTTAATTCTAATCTTATTAATAAACCCTATCACGGCTTAGCATAAAGAAAATATTATTTACCAGAAAATATTATTAAAAATTTTCTTCCTATTAGTCTTCCTATTTCTTGATATTGAAGGTGCTTTCAATAATGTAAAACCGACGTCACTCATGAAGGAGTTGGAGTCTCTAGACATCAACTCTACCGTAAGAAAGTTTATTAATAACTTACTTAGTAAAAGATGCACAACGGCAGGCTTGGGATTTGTGGATGTGCGAAGATGTGTTAGCAGAGGAACACCTCAATGAGGTGTACTGTCTACTACTTTGGAATACAGCCATTAACAATATGCGTGTTTTTCTGGACAGAAAATTGAACTTCAAATCTAACATTTTGGAAAGAGGAAGAAAAGCTTCTCTTGCCTATAAACCTGCAAGAGGGCCATTGGCAAAAGTTGGGGGTTTATGGGTTTATTGGGCATGTACTGCAGTTGTCAGACCAATAATGATATATGGTGTTGTGGTCTGGTGGATGGCGCTTCAAAAGTCCACCTACTGCTAAATAATTAACCGGATCCAAAGGATGGCTTGTTTGTGCATCACAGCCCTGCTGAGGACGACACCATCTAATGCACTGAATTTAATGCTACATCTAATGCCTCTGGATATTGTGGCTACCCAAATTGCACCGACCACTGCCGTGAGGTTAAGGGAGCTTTCTCATTGGTCATGTGGCGGCTACGGACACTGTGTTATCCTTGTTACAATATCCGATGTTTCAGGCAGTGTGGATTTCACTCTACCTCAGCAGCGTTTAAATCAAAAGTACTGTACCACTATTCCTGACAGAACCAATTGGAACTACGATATCCCTGGAAACAGAAGTTACATATCGGATGGTTGTTACTAAACTACCAGTTGGGCTTTGTGGTGTACTGTAAAGAACTGGTCGTATTGAAAAGGTTCCCCGACCACTGCAGTGTGTATCAAGCAGAGATCCTTTCAGTTAAAGAAGTAGTGGAATGGCTTAGATATAATGCAATTACGACGATTGGCATAAATATCTTCTCAGACAGCCGTTAAATTCCTGGAGAACGTATTTCTGAACACAAAAATCGCCCTCGATTGTCACAGATCTCTTAACGAGATGGCTGAACAGTTCAAGACTCACCTGTTCTGGGTGCCGGCCCCAGGGAATTGTAAATCGGACAAGCTTGCGAGACTAGGAACTACCTTACCCATTCGCTGGAAACTGAAATCTATGGGTATGCCTCTAGCGACATGTAAGCTAAGTTTTCAGGACCTGGTCCGAAGGGCAACGAATGATAGATGGTTTCAAAGAGGGGGCTGTGAGCATTCCAAAACTAAGTGGACTTAACTAGACTTGAAGAGGTCTACTGCTTTGCTGTCATTGGCTAGAACAGACGTCTGAGTCATTGTGTCCGTCATGACAGGTCACTGTCTAATCGGACTAGCAGTCAGAAGGAGTTCCCCTTAAGGTTCTCATTTCTTTGAGAACCTGTCTAATTTAGTGGATGTGGACATTCGCAAGTTATTCAGCTTTTTAAAGCGATCCCGATGGTTCAACGGTAGGAACTAGAAGGCATTTTCCTTCTTCTGTTTCTGTGGTATCACAATGGACGAAAACGTCAAAGTGAGGCTGATGGAAGGCTGCGACTTAAACCGAACCTAACCTAACCTAGCTTCTCTGTAAAATTGTGTATATCATCATATCATAAGCTCATAGTGATTTCTTCGATATTTTCAATTATAAAGTAATAATAATTTTTATTAAACAATTGTAAAATTGAAGTGTGTTATGTCCATTCAAAATAATATATGTAATTTGTATTACATGCATGGTTTACAAAAAAATTTACTGAATTTTTAATTAATATTATTTTTTCGTCTAAAGATATCATAGTTATTAGTTTGCAGTTTTTTGTTAGTATACAGTGAGTGATGGCTTTTTATTCATTATTTGGTAATGATACAATTGTTCTTATTTAAACATGTGTAAACGCTTCTGGAATTTTTATTTCTTATACTAAATTAGTATTAATTAAAGCTGTTATTCCTTGTTGTAAAGATTTTAGTTTATTAAAATCATTATTGTATTTGTAGATTTCATTATTTGATAGAATATTTTGGTTAAATACAAATGCAAATTTTGCCCATGGACTTTCCACTAAGGAACAGGGGCAAACTTCTCACATATCAATGAGTGCAGTCCGATTCAAGTTTTAAGCTCAATGATAAGGGGCCTCCTTTTTATAGCCGAATCCGAACGGTGTGCCGCAGTGCGACACCTCTTTGAAGAGAAGTTCTACATGGCATAGTACCTCACAAATGTCGCCAGCATTAGAAGGGGAAAACCACCGCTGAAAATGTTTCTGATGGTCTCGCCAGGATTCGAACCCAGGCGTTCAGCGTCATAGGCGGACATGCTAACCTTTGCCCTACGGTGGCCTCCGAATATTTTGGTTAACTATTCCGTATTTAACTGAAACTACAGCTATTTTGTATTTTATTTGTTCTATTTTGCGTTTTAACAATTGAAGTTTTTTCTTTTGTTGTAAGTGCATATGTTGTTGGTATGCTTGATTTTCCAGTTCTGTTATAGCATTTAAAATTTTTTTCAATTTCTTTTCTATTGCTTTGTATAATATGTTTTTGTTTGTTCTATTATTATATTAAAATGATTGTTTATATGTATTTGTCCATTTAATGTTTCGGCAGTTTGTAATAAATGGTTTTGTATATTCTGTCCATCATTATCGTCCATATTCTCAAATGTCCACTTAGAAAAAGGAATATGCCTTCTAGTTCCGATCGTTGAACCATCCATATCGTTTTAAAAAGCCCAACAACTTGCGAATTTTCACATTCGCTAAATCAGACGGGTTCTCAAGGAAATGAGAAACTAAAGTGAAACTCCTTCTGACTGCTAGTGCGGGTCAAAAACACACAGAAGGTGTTCTATTGTCGTTTCCTCTTCGATGTCCTCACAGCTTCTGCAAAAGTCGTTACTGGCAGCCCTCAGTCTGTCAACATGTTTTCCGATTAGGGAGTAACCTGTCATGACGGACGCAATGATTGAGACGTTAGTTCTAGCCAGTGACAGCAAAGCGGTAGACCTCTTCAAGTCTAGATTAGGGCACATAGTTTTGGAATGCTCACATTCCCCTCCTTGTGACCATATGTCATTCGTTGCCCTTCGGGCTTGGTCCTGAAAATTAAGCTTACATGTCGCTATAGGCAAACCCACAGGTTCCATGAAACGTGTAAGGTAGTTCCTGGTCTGACAAGCTCGTTCAGAACAGATGAATTTTGAACTGTTCAGCCATCTCACTGAGAGATCTGCGACAGCCGAGGACGGTTTTTATGTTCAGAACTACGTTCCTCAGGGATTTAATGGCTGCCTGGCTGTCTGAGAAGATATTTATTAATCGTTGTTATGATATTATATCTTAGCCATTCCACCACTTCCTTAATTGCAAGGATCTCCGCTTGATACACACTGCAGTGGTCGGGTAACCTTTTTGATATGACCAGTTCTAGATCTTTAGAGTACACCCCAAAGACCACCTGGTCGTCTAGTTTGGAACCATCCGTATAGATTTCTATGTAACTTCTATTACCAGGGATATTATACTTCCAATTGGTTCTATCAGGAATAGTGGGACTGCACTTTTTGTCAAAAAGCGCATCAGGCAGGTTGTAATTCACACTGCGTTGAACATCGGTCATTGTATCACGGATAAGACAGTGTCCGTAGCCGCCCCATGACCAATAAGAAAGTCAGTGGTTGCAGCTATTTGTCTAGCCATGATGTCCAGAGGCATTGGATGTAGCGTAAAAGGTGTCGCCCTCAGCAGGGCTGTGATGCACAGATGGATCCGGATGAGTATTTAACAGTAGGTCCATCAGACCTCCACACCATTGTATATTCCTTGACAGCGAGAGAGCCTTCTATGTAGCTAGTCAGCTACATAGTGCGCCGTGGTAGCTGTTTCAATCGATTTGCCTTTACTATACGCATGCTGCTGCTGCTGCTGCGACAGGCGATCTCCAGGGATCTTTGCCCTAAGATATGTTTCTATCAACCTCTTAAGAGTCTTCAGCATAAAGGATGATAGACTAATAGAACGGAAATATTTCGCTTTTGTGTGGTAAGGGTTTCCTGCTTTCGGAATGAAAATTACCTTCGTGACCCTCCATCCCACAGGTATATATGATATGCTGATACAAACAGAGTATATCTGCCTAAACCAAGGAACCAGTCTATCATACACAGCTTGTAATTTAGCCAGTGATACACCATCAGGGACTGGCGACTTAAAGGAGTAGGTACTTCTTATCGCCCAAAGGATTTCGGCTCAGACACAATTCCCCTTTTTTTGAAATCGCTTTGGAAATCAAGATATTTTGTTTTTAAGTTTGGTCAACGAACCGCAGTTTGGTAATATCTGGAAGGAATGTGTTCAACATTTTGGCATGTATGGAAAGGTAAGGGAGAGTACTATTTTACCATGTAATCAGCGGTAGCTGAAACATACGCCTACAAAATGGAGGCCTACATTTGTATAAACTTTGCTGGCCACATTCTGGAAGAGATTAACACAGAAAAGTGGTCTCAATCAATCCGCCAATGCGTTGATGTTGAGTGAACTCGTTATAGAAATCGAGATATTTATATTTTTTCCAAAGAGCATGCGAACCTCAGTTTTGACATCTCAGGAAAGAATTTTCCATAAAAGTGTTTATGTTTGGAAAGCAGAAGGAGATTTTTATTCCACCATATGATCAGCGTCTCGGCAGCTGGAACACACTCCAATAGAAAAGATTCCTACATTTTTATAAACTTTGCGGGCCACATATCTGGAGATAATTAATACAGAAAAGTGGCCTTCCAATCAAAGCCCCAAGGGAGCATAATCCGCCAATGTATTGATGTTGACTGAACTCGCTGTAGAAATCGAGGTATTTAAATTTTTCTAAATGGGAATGGGAACCTCAGTTGGACATTTCTGGAAGGAATTTTCCAAAAAAGTTTTTATGTTTGGAAAGCTAAAGGGGAGTACCATGCTCCTATATAATCATCTATTCTGTAGTTGTAACGAGAACATATAAAGCGTATCATAACTTTTAACAAATTTTAGACCTGTTCCAGCCAGAAGTCAGGCGAGATTGAAACACAAAATTAAAATTAATATATCTCAGGGAATTTTGGGCGGATTTTGGAAAATTTGACATCAAAAGAGATCTTAAAGTTGGTCTCACTGCTATACCTACATTTGTACAGCAATTTACAGCACATACAGTTTTGTCAAAAATATTGAAAGGCTTTTTTCGGGTATTTTTAGAAAAAATTAAATCAGAAATGTGGCTTTCAAAAGAAAGGGGAGCTACCGTTTGAGCATCTCTGGGTGGAATTTTCCGAAAAATCTTATAATTTTGGATAGCTAAAGGAAGCACAATGCTCCATATAATGGATCATCTCAAAAATTAAAATTTATTAAATTGTTGATAACTGGGGATAGAACCTAAACACCAAAATCTACCGCGTGCGGGTTGTCCACCTTTAAAACGCGAAATATATTCTATTATTGCTTGGAACGTCAGCCAATGAAGTGACAAAACTTGGAAGCAGACTTCTAAAAATAGAAATGTTGTACGGGGTACTTATAAAAGAACAAACGCCATTCACTCTTTGTGTGGTTGTTTGTGTAATATGGCAGCATCAAAGTAAAAAGCACACCTAAATGAGAGAAAACAAGTAAAAGCGTGCTAAGTTCGGCCGGGCCGAATCTTATATACCCTCCACCATGGATCGCATTTGTCGAGTTGTTTTCCCGGCATCTCTTCTTAGGCTAAAGAGGATATAAGAAAAGAGTTGCTCTGCTATTAAAACGATATCAAGATATGGTCCGGTTCGTACCACAATTAAGTTAAATGTTGGAGACCTGTGTAAAATTTCAGCCAATTCGTATAAGAATTGCGCCCATTGGGGCTCACGAAGTAAAATAGAGAGAACGATTTATATGGGATCTGTATCGGGCTATAGACCGATTCAGAACATAATAAACACGTTTGTTGATGGTCATGAGAGGATCCGTCGTACAAAATTTCAGGCATATCGGATAATAATTGCGACCTCTAGGGGTCAAAAAGTCAAGATTCCAGATCGGTTTATATGGCAGCTATATCAGGTTATGAACCGATTTGAACCTTATTTGACACAGTTGTTGAAAAAATAAAATACGTCATGCAAAATTTCAGCCAAATCGGATAGGAATTGCGGCTTCTAGAAGCTCAAGAAGTCAAATCCCCAGATCTGTTTATATGACAGCTATATCAGGTTATGGACCGATTTCAACCATACTTGGCGCAGTTGTTGAATATCATGACGAAATACCTCGTGCAAAAACTCATTCAAATCGGATAAGGATTGTGCCCTCTAGAGGCGCAAGAAATCAAGACCCAAGATCGGTTTATATGGCAGCTATATCAGGTTATGAACCGATTTAAACCATACTTGGCACAGTTGTTGGGTATCATAACAAAACACGTCGTGCGAAATTCCATTCCAATCGGATAAGAATTGCGCCCTCTAGAGGCTCAAGAAGTCAAGACCCAAGATCGGTTCATATGGCAGCTATATCAGGTTATGGACCGATTTCAACCATACTTGGCACAGTTATTGGATATAATAACAAAACACATAGTACAAAATTTCATTTCAATCGGATAAGAATTGCGCACTCTAGAGGCTCAAGAAGTCAAGACCCAAGATCGGTTTATATGGCAGCTATATCAGGTTATGAACCGATTTCAACCATACTTGGCACGGTTGTTGGATATCATAACAAAACACGTCGTGCAAAATTTCATTCTGATAGGATAAGAATTGCGCACGCTAAAGGCTCAAGAAGTCAAGACCCAAGATCGGTTTATATGGCAGCTATATCAGGTTATGAACCGATTTCAACCATACTTGGCATAGTTGTTGAATATCATAAGAAAATACGTTGTGCAAAATTTCATCCCAATCGGATAAGAATTGCGCACTCTAGAGGCTCAAGAAGTCAAGACCCTAGATCGGTTTATATGGCAGCTATATCAAAACATGGACCGATATGGCCCATTTACAATACCAACCGACCTACAATAATAAGAAGTATGTGTGCAAAATTTCAAGCAGCTAGCTTTACTCCTTCGGAAGTTAGCGTGCTTTCGACAGACAGACGGACGGACGGACGGACAGACGGACGGACGGACGGACGGACAGACGGACGGACATGGCTAGATCGACATAAAATGTCGCGACGATCAAGAATATATATACTTTATGGGGTCTCAGACGAATATTTCGAGTAGTTACAAACAGAATGACGAAATTAGTATACCCCCCATCTTATGGTGGAGGGTATAAAAAGAAAATAAATCAGATTCTAAATATAGAATAATCCAGAGTTACAAATTATTCTTATTGGACGCTACGCAATTGTAGCCAGCAACACGTGGCGAAAACAGCGATATACTAATGAAGCGCACATAGGTATTTACTTATAAAGACAACATTTACCATAATTAAAAGTTAATGCGATCAAACAAATCTCATTTTAAGGTATAAAAAAATTTGAAACATCACTTAAGGCAAATAAAATTCCAATGCATGAAATGTCATCATTATATCAAAGTCACATATTAGTACTAGTTTTGCACTGATTGGCCATTAAATATGTTTTAGTTTAATGGCTATATGTATTATGCTATGTTCAGACCAAAGCTGTTTTGGGCAAACGACTCGTTTTCGCTTTATAATGCTCTAATTACGACTCGTTTTTCTTTTACCATTTATAATGGCAAAACGAC
This sequence comes from Stomoxys calcitrans, assembly GCF_963082655.1. Lineage (NCBI taxonomy): Eukaryota > Metazoa > Arthropoda > Insecta > Diptera > Muscidae > Stomoxys > Stomoxys calcitrans. The sequence goes on along the minus strand of NC_081552.1, from coordinate 136,421,331 downwards.
ACGTTTGCCATAAGAACCAGTGATTCGACGCACGTGAGATCAAATAAATGCCTAAATTGTGCAAAATATTGCCTAGATAATGTCTAAAAATAAAAATCAATTTTTTTTCCAAAAAAAATTATAAAATCAAGAAATAAATCTGAACAATAGTGCATCAAAACATTTCTGTTGCAGTGTGAAAAAGAGATATTGTATTTTCAAAACATCTCAACTAGTGTGAATGCTTGAGATGTTCTTCAAAACAACATAAGAAAAACGAGTCAATGTAGTTATGTTTTGTTGTTTGCAAACGTTATTCTTCAAACCACCAACAATATTTTATAATGCATTCTAGTTGTGATTTATCTATTGCAATATTTAATAAATATTGTATATTTTTACCATTTTTATACCTACCTCCCAGGATGTCATACTAAAGTGAGGTCATGCAAACAGCAGAGTAATCTTTTTATACCCTCCACCATAGGATGGAGGTACACTAATTTCGTCATTCCGTTTGTAACACCTCGAAATATTCGCCTAAGACCCCATAAAGTATATATATTCTTGATCGTAATTACATTTTAAGTCGATCTAGCCATGTCCGGCAATCTGTTTATCTGTCCGTCGGTCCGTCCGTCTCTGTGTCGAAACTTTCGAAGGAGTAAGGCTAGGTACTCGAAATTTTGCATAAATACGAACTTTTTATCAGTGCAAGTCGGTTGAGTTTGTAAATGAGCCAAATCGGTCCATGTATTGGTATAGTTGCCATATAAACCGATATCGGATCTCGATTTCTTGAGCATCTAGAGGGCGCCATTCTTATTCGATTTGAAAATTTTGAACAATGACTTCTCCAATGGCCAAGTAAGTTACGTGTCAAATATGGTTCAAATCGCCCTAAAACCTGATATAGATCCCATATAAACCGATCTCAGATCTTGATTTCTTGAGCCACTAGAGGCTGCAATTCTTATCGGATTTGGCGGAAATTTTGCACTATGGCATTCAATAGATGTATAAAGTATGGTTCGAATCGGTCTTAAACCTGATATATGTACCTCCCATATAAACCGATCTCCCGATATTACTTCTTGAGCCTCTAGAGGACGATTTAGCTGAAATTTTGCACAGTGATTTCTTCAATACCCTCTAATATACGTGCCAAATATGGTCTGAATCGGTCCATAACCTACATACCGATCTCCCCATTTTACTTCTTAAGTCCCTCTAGAGCGCAATTCTTATCCGATTTGGTTGAAATTTTGCACAATGGGATCTACTATTGTCTTAAACATCCAAGCCAAAAGGGAGTGAAGATTAAGTCCCCGAGTTAAAGTCTCGTTCTTGTCTTGGCTAAACGACTTATACAGAAAGTTAAAGTCTCGTATAACTTTATAAAAAAAAACAAAGACTTTAACTGTGAAGATTACGTCCTCGCCTAAAGTCTTGTTGAAAAGTGTTATAAAAATAATTTTGTACGCGGGCTGTTTGGTCAGAAATTGTCATGAAGCTGATTTATTATTATATTGTTAAAGCTGATTAATTGGAAAAAGGCAATAAATAAAAAATATTATTAAAAAGAAAACTTGAAATCAAAAGCAATAAAAAGTTAAATAATAATAAAAAGAATTTCAATCAATTTTTTCGGATTTATTTTCTGTATCCGAAATGAGGTAATGTGAAATAAATAATTAAACATCATTTGAGTCCTAAAAAACCCAAAAACACTAATTCTTTCCGCTAGGCCGTAGGGGCCCCACAACAGGCCAATTTCCGGCATATAAGAGCTCAGTGCAAGAGCTTTATGTCGAATTTATTTTTTTATAAAGAAAGAATTAATATTTTTGGTATTTTCCTGCCTCCATATACTTACTAAAAATGAATATAAGGTCTTTTCACAAGACCTTATTTTACCCATTTAAAATAAATTCGAAATAGAAGTCTTATATCCACGAAATTGGCCATGTTCTCTAAGACCCAACTGACCAAATTGATATGTTTTGTTTTTTTGTAGCAGCCATTTGGCTCCTACGTTCTTAAAATATTTAATTACTTGTTTCACATTACCTCATTTCGGATATAGAAAATAAAGCTGAAAAAATGTATTGGTATTTTTTATCATTATTTTATTTTATTACTTTTTATTTCATATGTTTCTTTTTTTTTAATTACCTTTTTTATTTATTGCCCTTTTCCAATAAATCAGCTTTTTTTCAGTTTTATGACCGCTTAAAAAATTATTTTTTATAACACTTTTCGACAAGACTTTAGGCGAGGGCTTTCTCTTCACATTAAAGTCTTTTTTTATAACAGTTATACGAGACTTTAACTCGGGGACTTTATCTTCACTGCCTTTTTACCGGGACGACCTCAATCACTGGTTCTGCGGAAAATGGGCTTTTTGGCATTTCAGTCACTCATCGTCTGCTCCCTAATGAGTTGAGTTTCCTATTACTACAATGCCTGATGTCTCAATATTAGGACCTTTAAATGGGCTTCTTGGGAGTGTGTGATGGTCTTATCGTCGAAAGCCTCCATTGAAATTCCTATCACTGCACTGCATAATGTTTTAATATTAGGATCTTTGCCTATCCGTCTTCTGAATCTTGAGAAAGTCGGTGATGGTTCCATTGTCGGGTCTTATTCGTTAGGCTACATTGACTTTCCCGTCCGTGCACCGCCATATGTTTTAAATACTTAAAGAAATATTTGTTTTGCCTAAAATGCCTTTTACAGGTGTAGCGAAGGGCACTCAGCCACCTACACTGAAAAATAATTGTCCCAAAATTAAAGATTTTGTCCTTGATCTAGCGATTTGGGTAATAAATGCGAGCCAAAGAAGCGATCTTTAAAAATCAATATCTTTATAATTCTTTTTTAGTCTATGCGTTCAAGATCATTTACCACAGGGGTAACTAACAAATCAGTGGTTATCCAACTTATTCATTACTTGACAAACTTGGGTGATTTATTTATTAATAAAATCCCCATTTGGTTTTATTGGTTGCGGATTTTTTAAAAGAAAGTAAATGCATTTTTCATAAAACTTAGAATGAACTTTAATCAAATATATTTTTTTTACACTTTTTTTATAAAGCAAGCTAAAAGACAGATGATAACTGACAGAAGAAAGAATGCAATTACAGAGTCACAAGCTGTGAAAAAATTTGTCAACGCCGTCTATACTTTTTGGGCAACCCAATAAATCAAAAATATTTTCAAAACTTTGGTCGAAAAGTTAACAGGACTGCAGTTTCTGGGATATCATCCCTTCTTTAGCGGCATTCTTCGACGAATTACCCAGTCAATCATCAATGTTATGAGCTTAGACAAAAATAGTCTAAATGACAAAAACACTGTTGCTCATAAATTCCAAGAAAGCTGTCAGTAAGAACTTTGAAAATATTTTTGATTATCATACAGTTCCACTATTTGTGGAGAGACTGCAAAAGGTTTGTTGTTGTGGCATATGCGAAGCCAACATCGTCGTACGCCATGCTATCTTTATATATAAATAGCTTTATACTAAAGACACAACTTTTCATTTCGGGTTTCGATCGCTAATTGTTTCTAGTTTTCCTTACACATGACGCTCAATTTCCTATCTGTATCTTTATCAAACTTACACTGTTGTCGTTGTTCCAAAGTCAATTTCCTTACTTTCGACGATATTTTGACGTGAAGATTTTTGCCTTTAATATTAAGATACCACATTGTGGAATAAATTTCTCTGTTTCTTTAAAAATGTTAAAAATGAAGCATCTTTAAATTATGTTCGGACCTTAAGCTTGAATCTTTAAAGTTATGACACATTTTTTCTGGTAACAATCCTCGTCAAGCTTCATAGGTAAGCAGCTTGTTCCGGTCCATGGGAGGAACGTTATGACCGTTGGTTATTTGAAAATACCAATAACTCACCTTGTTATATCGATTATTATAGGCACTCGGTATTTACGCCGGTGCCACCCGGCTTCTCACTGAGTCTCTCCAATCGATACCGCATATTACCCTTGACTGCAATTACAGTTACCCCATATTTCTACGCAGCAATCCACTGTCCGCAACCTAAATACCTCAGCTGAGCTTCTTATGACAACGATGAACACCACAAAGGTCGGAGGTGAAAGTTCCAACCTGTGTGGTGTTCAAAAATTATGCCGTGCCGATGACCAGCTAGCGTCATTTGAACGTGATCTTCGTGATCTTAGTTTACGATTTTCATGCTAGGGCCTAAAATACTCAACTAAATTCCTTAGAAAGTAAAGGGTGATTTTTTTGAGGTTAGGATTTTCATGCATTAGTATTTGACAGATCACGTGGGATTTCAGACATGGTGTCAAAGAGAAAGATGCTCAGTATGCTTTGACATTTCATCATGAATAGACTTACTAACGAGCAACGCTTGCAAATCATTGAATTTTATTACCAAAATCAGTGTTCGGTTCGAAATGTGTTAAAATTTTGACAAATTTTGTTCAGCGATGAGGCTCATTTCTGGTTGAATGGCTACGTAAATAAGCAAAATTGCCGCATTTGGAGTGAAGAGCAACCAGAAGCCGTTCAAGAACTGCCCATGCATCCCGAAAAATGCACTGTTTGGTGTGGTTTGTACGCTGGTGGAATCATTGGACCGTATTTTTTCAAAGATGCTGTTGGACGCAACGTTACGGTGAATGAACACATTTCGAACCGAACACTGATTTTGGTAATAAAATTCAATGATTTGCAAGCGTTGCTCGTTAGTAAGTCTATTCATGATGAAATGTCAAAGCATACTGAGCATCTTTCTCTTTGACACCATGTCTGAAATCCCACGTGATCTGTCAAATACTAATGCATGAAAATCCTAACCTCAAAAAAATCACCCTTTACTACAACCAATATTGGACGTCATGTCGCTACGGCTTAACGTTAACTAATCGCCATTATATTTCGCATTTTGCTTACTGGGATCTAAAGAAATATGAGGAGAGTATGCGTTTCAAAAAAATAAACTTTGTTCTTGGGAAACTAATATATATTTACACAATTTCTAAATTGCAGGTTGATGGAAGTGTTACGCAGAATTTGCAGGTGTCGTTGTCGAGACGTCAATACGAGCAATTAATGGAATGTTTAAACTACGCTACAAATGTCTCATTGACAAAAGAAGCTTGCCCAACTACAAAAGTCGACGATACGCTTCCAGGAAATAAAAACGTGAATGACTCTCCAAAGCCTTTCTATTTTGAAATGATTGATACTCAATTTTCCGTTCCGATTTTAAGGCTCGATCTAAGGAACGAACATAACATGTCACTGATTTGTCTTACACTTAAAGAGTTCAGCTTTAAAAACAAAATCCTTCACAACAAACAGAAAGAAACACAAATCTTGCTTCGCTCCGTTCTAATGGAAGACCTAAAGTGTCCATTGACATCAAAATTTCGCAACATGGTTAATTCTTCCAGCGATATACTTGCTCCAAGCAATTCTTTCAAAAATCATATATCTAGTTCTTGCCCCGACCTCTCTAGGAGCTATAATCAAGGCAACAGTAATATACACGGATCTACGCCTTCAAATTTGGATACACTGCTAAAAAATAGGTCAACTACCAAAGCAAATGACATTCACGATTTAAAAGATATTGAAGGACTGCACTTTCTCCGAAATCGAACTACTGGCAATTTGGTTATCTACCGATCACTTATAAGGGAAAAAAAGCATAGTTCAATTGATTTTAATTGCCTGAATTTGATCATCTCCATTGAAAAATGGTTTATGGTTTTTGACTTTTTTGGACTCATTTCAAACCAATCCGATAGAGAAACCGAAACCTCAAAGCAATCACCAGATAATAGTGAGTATGAATCATAGTTGTTTAAAAATTAGATCAGAATATGACTTTTCCCATATCTTAATTTTTTTAACGTTTACGTTCCTTTGTCTATAATGAAGGTTGATTTTCTAAGAGCTTTCGTAATAAAACTTGATTAAGTGATCTATTTAATTAAATGTTTGAAAACAATTTCATTTTAAAGTTGATCGTAACTGTGCCTCAAATGTTTTATACGCTGGATCCACATTACCGTCCAATGATGCCAAAGGCCCTCAATCTGTTTACAGTGGTTTTTTAATGTGCATTTGGTTCTAACAAAGGGCGTTAAACAGTGTTGTATGAAGAAAGTTGCAAAAAAACGCACCATCTACTTGTATTCGAAACATCGAAAAAAATTGTTTTTGTTCAATTTATTCATATCGTGAATTCTCCCCTAAATGTCTGAATAACTTGAATTGTGTAATCAAGCGTCAGATCTATAATTTCTTGTAAACTGCGAAATCTTTGCTGACTGAAAGCTTATTTTATAGTTTTATTACGGCTAGAATGATCAAACTAATTATGCTTAGTATACAAATTTACTTCATGCAGTAACCCAAGGTGAATCAATTGTAGGATTCCTTTATTGTGGGGACTGACTTGCATAAATTAGGGCTAAAGATAATTGACAACAAAAATAATAAATAGGTTATTGGAGTAGTAATAACTGCTTACTAATTAAATATGCGAATGTAAATGCAAGTTTTCCCATGAACTCTCCATTAAGTAAGAGGGGCAAACTTCTCAATGACAACGAACGGTGTTCCACAGTGCGACACTTCTTTGGGGAGAAGTTTTTACATGGTATAGTACCTCACAAATGTCGCCAGCATTAGGAGGGAAAACCACTGCTGACAAATTTTGTCGGATGTTCTCGCCAGGATTCGAACCCGGACGTTCAGCGTCATAGGCGGACATGTTAACGTCAGCACTACGGTGGCTTCACTAATTTAATATAGACTATGCTTAATGTAGGTTGTTGCCGCCACTGATTGTCGGGGGGTTGTCATTGGATAGTTGTTGCTGTTGTTAGAAATTATTGGAAAAGTTCATATCGCATAAAAGCGACCGATTACCTTTGCTGAAATTTGCTTGATTATGGCAAAAGCAGACTTCATTCGTGATATGTGTTCACCTGTGCATTTTTTCCGCCATCCGTGAGTGCAGTTTTTTTTTATTATTTTTATTTGTGTGTTCAAATTGTTTTTTTTTTTTTTAATATTCGACCCATTTTCGTATATTTGTTGTTTCTTATTGAAAATTTGAGCTCGAGGTCTTTCTATGTGGTATTTATATTTAATTCTTTATTCGATATTTCGTCTTCCGCCGGAAGACATCATCGGGATTTCTGTTATAAAGTTATAATATAAATATCAAAACAAAGGGCTATGATGCTGCACTAAGGAATAAATAACTACAACATAATAAAGAGAAACAAACAAAGTGCGGTTTGATCTGGCGTTCCTTCTCCTTCTTATTAGATTTAGTGTCTGCTTTGTAGTTTATGCCTGTTGGTGTATCAAGTAATGTAGCATTTCAAGCGTGAAACCCCGTTTACACTGCTCATTAAAACCGAATTTAAAGCTTCTGTCAGCTGAAAACAGGTGGTTAGGTTGAAAAGAGTGTGCAGATATTAATCCGCCCCATGCCACAATGGACATACGCCTAAGCATACGCATCAGCTTGTTGTGCGCTCTAAAACTATAAAGTAACCTCTTGAAAGAAAATTTTAAGTTAGGAATTCCGTGTTACTTACAAAATCCTTAATTGTTTTCAATACCACTCCCCTAAGTTGGTTCATGTCTGGAATTGTGTCCCCACCAAAGTGCCGCTATCTGTTAGACGCGAAAGCCCTACACATGCCATCCTTTGCCGCACCGATTTTAGATAAGTGAGCTCGTAGTCCTATGTGTCCCGTTATGATGCCAATAGCTATACTGACCTCCTTCTTACTTCCTTTCAGTAATTGACTCGTCTTCTCACGATCTCGATCCCCCATAGGATTTTCGCCGTCCTACCGACTGTTTCGCTGTTCCACAATGTTGCATGCGCATTCGTCGCCTACTGCCTTAACTCGGACTGCGACGACCCCAAAGGCTTCGGGGTCATTGACAGCAGTCCTCTGGCCTTCACCGTCAAATCGTCTGCATTTTCATTCTCCCTTACTCCGTTATGGCCCGGCACTCAAACCCTTCTTACACTGCAAGACGCTTCGTGACCTTAGCGTCCTGGTTGTTATTGCCCTTATGGCAATTTTACTGTCGGTAAAGATGTTCACACTCGACGTCCTCGCATTAGCACCACATCACTTCACGCATTCCGTGATCGCCCGGATCTCCGCCTGCAGGACCGTATTATGGTCAGGCAGTCTAAAACAGATCTCAATGTAGACCCCTATGCCCACTTTGTCCTCTAGCTTTGATCCATCCGTGTAACATGATCTTCCAGATGGCAATACTGGGGTTCCGTCAATCCAAGAATGTGCCGATGGCTGCAGTGGCTCGTACTCAACTTCAAGGTTCGCCTCAGGTATCCGCTCGGAAACCTCTTCCATCGAGGTTTCCTGTTGTCGCCTCGGTTATACCGCGATGGTATGAGCTGCTCCCATCCTCAATCCATTCTCCCATCGCCTTAAGTCTCATAGACGCAGTGGCTTCCTCACACTTAATCCACTGCCCTAGTGGGCGAGGTTCCATCGCTCCTCCTATGCCAAGACAATATGTTTTCTGATCGTAAGTAAATATTGGTGTACTATGTGAGCTTTCTCAGTACGCCCCTGAATGTGACACTTCCAACTCAGCTCGTTCGGACCCTTACTCCTTAGAAGGGAAAACATATTATCGAACCATTAAATTTAAAGAACAGGGTAAACGGAGTTCGAGTCTCTTGTCGTAGTTGTTCTCACATCGTAACACATAATCTCTCTAGATCTGGCTGATGATGTTCTATTGCACAGTGAGTGGCTAGAGTTGTTTTATGTGTACTGTTCTGTGAACGTAGTTTAATATGACGTATGTCGCGATTATCACGTTTTTAATTTGTTTTTGGCTGTACTGATATAAAGTTTGTTGCATTTTTCGTTTCCGTTGCTTTTGATTTTGTAAACTAAGTTGGATTTTTCTGTATTAGACTTTAATTGCGTGAAAAGATGTTGTAGAATGTTGTTTGTTTTTGAAGCAATGGAAAATATTATTTTGTCGATGCATTTAGAGTTTTAAAATCTTTTAGCAAGGTTTGGTATGTAGATAACCGATTTGTAGCATGTTGTTTCTTTTTCCTTGTTTTTAGTCTTATCCTTATTGATTTTGCTTGACTAAGAGATTAATTGTGTCGTTGGGGAAACCGTTTTGGGCAAAATATTTTTTATTTTCTTCGTGTTTTCTGGTTGGTATTCTGTATCGCTGATAAAAAGGACACGTTTACGAGGGTTGCCTTTAATATTTCGGGATTAGAGAACAAGACAAATATTTATCATCGAAAATCGTTTTATTGTTTTTCAATATATTTTTCCATTAAGATTTATATACTTTTGAATGCGTTTGAACCAATTGTCGAAGCACTTTTCCCACTCTGATTGAGGTATCTCCAAAACATGCATTCTGAACGCATAAACCGCCTCTTCAGGTGTCGAAAAATGTTGACTTTACATTTTATCTTTTACGTACGGAAATAAAAAAAGTCATTTGGTGCCAAGTCAGGACTATACGGTGGATGTTTGTTTGAACCGATGTGTGAGAGCTCGCATTGTCGTGGTGAAGAGTGATCCGTCTTCGACGGTTGGTTTTCCTAATTTCTTGGAAGACAATTGGCAAACAAACGCTTGCGTACCGCTAAGAATTGACAGTTCTGCGTGGTTCTAGTGGTACGATTGCGACATGTCCAGTTTTTTCCGAAAAAACAGGCGACTTTTGTTGGATTTGGCTCACCTTGAAACAACCATACAGTCGACTGCCATTAAGTTTCGCGGTCATACGCGTAAATCCACGATTCATTACCTGTCACGATGTCATAACGTGTTTCGAAGCACCACGATCGTATTTTTGGAGCATTTCTTTCGACCAATCGACACGAGTCTTTTTTTTTCGAGGGATTGACAAATTGTGTGGGATCCAACGGGAAAACAATTTTTTTGGCGATTCATGCAATATTGAATTATACTGGTCCCACTAATGCCTAAAGTTGTCTCAATCTCACGTTAGGTCACGATCTTGCAATATCAGTTGGCGCACAGCATCAATGCTTTTTGGAAGAACAATTGATTTTGGTCGACTTTCACGAAATTTGTCTTGGAGTGAACTACGACCTCGGTTGAATTCACCATACCATCGATAAACGCTGGTCCTTGATGGAGCATCGTCGCCAAAAATTGTATTAAATTCATCGATGCACTGTTGTTGAGTTAATCCACGTCGAAAGTTGCAAAAAATAATCGCAGAGAAATGAACACGATCTAATTCCATTTTTTTGGGCGAGACTAATCTTTTAAGTTACTCTAGGCAACACAAATAGTGCTCGTATGTCAAAGCGTTCTGAGTACATATAACATCAAAAATATAAAGCTTTACGCTAGAGCTGTCAGTTGGCAGATGAAGTTTTTGAATGTATTGAATATAACTCTTTTTGGATTTTTCGAATGACAATTAATAAGTCGTCCTGTTGGCCGTCTGCTTTTGGTACCAGTCTAATTTTCGGCTTCCTTTTTTCCGTATGAATAGTGTGTCCAAATGTGGTATACAGCCGTTGTCTTCTTTCTCAATTGCAAATTTGACACTAACAACAAGAAATCGGTTATCTGCATTTTAACCAAAACTCTAAGCCCGTCGACAAACCAATATTTTCCATTGCTTCAAAAACGGACAACACAAAAGCAAAGAAAAAAAAAAAGAAAAAGAAAAGAAAATACACAGAACGAAAGCGAAAATGCAACAAACTTTATTTCGGAACAACCAAAAACAAAATAAAAATGAGATTATCGGGACATAAGTCAGATATTAGACTACGTTCACAGAACAGCTCTTGTCACTCACTGTGCAATAGATCATCATCAGCCAGATCTATTATTCCTCTTCGAAACAACGTCAAAGGAAACCATTTTCTCATCTTCGTTGATGGCCATGACCTTAATTTTAGCCTTAAAATCGAACAAAAAGTTGTTTTTGAAATTGAATTATGTAAGTATGTTACATTAATTTTAAAACAACGAACGAAGGTTCAAATCTTCGATTGTCGTTCATTACTTATAATTTGAATACTATTGGGAAGATTATTCCAGAGACGCATAGCATTAACAAAGAACTGTTGTTCAGATACACGATATTGTTGACGTATTGGTATTACTTGTTTACCTCCTGTCCAGTTGGCAAAACGCAATACAGAAGCCAGATATGACGGTTCATTGGTATAAATTATCTTGTGGATTATTTGCAATGAGCGTATCTTAAGGAACGAGTTAAATGAGACACCATATACTTGTCTGGCAAAGTTAGATACCCGGTCTTTTTTACGCAAACCAAAAATGTATGTAACGACATCGTTAAAGGCCACGTGCGATTTATTCCTATGAGTTACATCACAACCGTAAAAAACCTCGCAAGAGTATAATAGTTTCGGCAGAATAAATGTCCTAGCCAAAAGCATTCTTATTGACAAAGAGGTATACTGTCGACTCATATATAAGTTTCGTAAAACGCCGTAGGTTCTGCCCACTGTCGTACTGAGATGATTCTTCCATGAAAGTCTATCATCAAACTCCAACCGAAGGTTTCTTGCAGATTAAACAGTCTCGATTGGGGCTCCAGCAATTGCCACATCAAGATTGGGCGCCATTGTCACCGGGTCCGTACCAATTACAAAGCACTTTGACTTTGTTGGATTTAAAAGTAATCCGTTGGCGTTTGCCCATGTGTTTATCCTATTCAAGTCACTATTAAGGCGAAGTACGCCATTCATCAGCCTCTCTGGCGAGGAGCTCATATACAACTGTACGTCGTCGGCATACATATGAATACCACAGTTGCGCAACTGTCCAGGAAGGTCATTGCTATATAAGGAAAAAAGGAGTGGGCCCAATATAGACCCCTGTGGAGCACCTCTTGAGACTGGAAGATAACTAGAACACCGGCTATCAACACATACCGATTGGCTTCTATTCGAAAGATACGAAAATATAAATCCATTGTTCTTTCAGAAAATTTAAATAAATGTTTCAGTTTAAGGCAAAGTATATTGGGATCAACGGAATCAAATGCCTTCGAATGATCTAAAAGAACAAGAAAGGTAACATTATTGCTGTCAATATCACTCCTTACATCTTCAACTAATTTCAAAAGTGCAGTAGTGCAACTGAAACCAGATTGAAAATCTGTTAACAGCGAATAAATCGCAATATATCCCGGTATTTTCCGGTTGACTAGAGTCTCAAATATCTTAGAGATGTATGGAAGTATTGCTATTGGCCAAAATTCCTGGTTACTCTTTGGTTTTGGGACTATTCTTGCCCGTTTCCAAGATTGTGGATAGCCACTCCTTAAAATAATATTGTTAAAAAGATGGCACATATACGGAAGAATAAAGGGTGGAATTATTCTAAAAAATCTCGGGTCAATACCATCAGAACCAATGGCATTAGAATTAAACGATTCCAGAGCGCTAACGATATTGCATTTTTCAAAACGCTCAAGATGAAAACGTAGGTCTGATGAAGTGTTGTTACAACTATGGTTTACGTTACTAAATTCACTGTCGTAGAAATATACGTTTGGCTCAGGAAAAGATATGTTCAAAAAACTCCTATTAATCTCATCTAAATCAACATGTCTGCGTTATGTTGTTCTCTGCTAGTTTCAGCAGAGCGAAATATTGATGTGTTCAATGCAAATTGGGTTCTCATTAACAAAGTGTTTGATATAGACGTATCCGTGATAAGTGTACGCCGAATGTACTTGATTCAAACTGCAGCTTGAAGGATCTTATGGTTGGAATGTGTTAGGTTTTCTTTTATATTAAAATTGCTGGCCGTTTGAAACCCTAATATTGACAAGGATAGGTTTGATTTGGTGTTTCTTCTGAATTCGCTTATGGTTTTTAAGAAATAGTTGTCATCGTATGGTGAGAGTAGTTTGACAATAATTACAGCATTTGGGGAATAATTCTGGTTCTTATTGTTTCTGTTTTGCAGTCGGTAGATGGATTTAACAACTGGTGTAGGAATATTTATAGTTTGACATATATTTTCAAAATAGAGTGGACGATTTTTGCCTTTAGTGTACGGAATTCCGTTAAGTCTCAGATCTTATGCAACTAGAGTATAAGCTTGTTTTAATGCTTTTATTTTTAAGTCTTTTATCTCGGATTTGAGGTCGGAAATTTCACACGTAGCTGTCTGTAAATATGATACTACAATATTTCAATTACATTGTTTAAGTCCACTCTCATTTCGGTTATTTTCTTCTTCTTTTTTATATTAATATTCTGTCCTCACTTTCCTTAATTAATGCTTTTATTTCATTAGCTATATTTTCGGATTGTTTTTCGTGTCGATTGTCCAGGATTTGCAAGAGGCGAAAAGAGAATCCGTAATTCTGGGAGAATTAGCCAGATTTTCCGTCAATGAGTATTGGGCTTGGAGTCTTGTTCTTTTTGGAGCAGACATTTTTGATTAAGAATTGAATAATAAAAAAAATGTTTTTCAATAATTGACGATTTTATGGGATTTATTTGTTTTCCGTTTTTGTAATTTTATTTGACAATCTGGCAACTCGTTTGAGGTATTGCCAGTGTCTTTTCAGCCACGAACCAATGATCGGCAATGCCGAGTTATAATCATTTGACATTCAATGACTGTTGTTGTCCTTCATTCTCTTGTTATGTTCACAAGGCTGGTATTGTTTCGTATTTATGCTTTATGTTCATGATTCTGTTTTTTGTGGTAATGAGTACAACTGGTTTGTTTTGTTTTGTTTTGTTTTATTTTGTTTTATTTTTTTTGTTTTTATTTTTGTTTCGTATGTATTTAGAAGTTAAGTGTCTGCCTTAAAGAGAACACTTTAAACTGAACTGTGGTGGAGAGAATGTTTTTGTTTGTGTTTGTTTTTTTATCTATCTTCAAGTCTTGATTAGGTCACATAATTTTGGAATACTCACAGCCTCACAGGACTTAGGTTACATGGAATACCCACAGATTTCAGTGTCCCTAGAATGTGTTAGATAGTTCCTAGTCTCGCAAGCTCGTGCGTTTTACAATTCCCTGGGATATCTCTGTGGCCCGGCACCCAGAAAAGGTGAATATCTCGTTGAGAGATTCGCGACAGTCGAGGGCGAGTTTCGAATGTCCATAGTCATTAGGTGTAGCATTAAATTCGATGCATCAGATGATGTCGTCCTCATAGTGACTGCGATGCACAAGCAAACCAATCTTTGAAAATGGACTTTTGAAGTGCCGTCCACCAGACCACAACACTATATAGCTTAATAGGTCTGACGGTATAAACCCGCAACTTTTGTCAATGGCTCTCTTGCAGGTGTATAGGGCAAGAGTTGCCTTTCTTTCCCTTTTCAAAATGTTAGATTTGAAGTTAAATTTCTTTTCCAGCAAAACAACCAGGTATTTTGCGCTTTCTGTAAATGGAACATTCTCTCCCCCCAAGAAGGCAGGTGCCAATGTAGGTGACTTGTATCTCCTGCTGAAAAGAACCACATCTGTCTTGCACGGATTTTCGCCTTGATTACTTTCGGTAGCCCACTTTGCTGTGACGAATAGAGCTTCTGGAAGTAGAAATAGTCACGCTATTTCTAATTTCTATATTCCAAAGTAGAGTAGACATTACTACTCCTTGATGAATTCCTCTGCTGAGCCATTTGTCAATTTACAGGTCCCAAGCCTGCCATAATGCATCTTTTAGTGAGTTATTATTGAACTTTTTTACGGTAGTGTTGATGCCTAGAAACTCCAGCTCGTTCATGATTGACGTCGGTATTATTGAAAGCATCATCAATGTAAAGTAATGCTACCGTTGTGTATTCCTTGACAGCGAGAGACACCTCCATGTAGCCGAGTTGGTCATGAAGGGCTGTTTTCAGTGGCCGAGACAGGCGATCTCCAGGGCTCCTTGTCCTAAGATATGTTCCCATCAAACTCTCTAGTCTTCAGCATGAAATATGACAGACGAAATATAGGACGATAAATTGCTGCCGTTGAGTGGAACACAAGTGTATTTAATTCGCTCCTCGAAGAAAAAAAAATATTCGTATTTTGAATATATATAATATTACGAACTATTTTACAGCCTTTTCGTAGTAGGCTAGAAATGGACCCCAAGGACCCAACAGCTGCGGTGGTGGCGTCAAAAGCGTAGCATGATGTTCTCACCTATAGGTGTGGGGGTGCCTAGGCACCTGTAGTCGGGAGTAATGCTTCAAGTTCACAACTAGTCGTCAGAGTAATTAATGGGGAGGAGACGGATAAACCAGAGCGATGCACAGTTCGTCCCCAGCCTTTAAGTAAAGGTGGTGTTTCCGACTGGGATTCAGTTATTGCAGCCGAATCGAGAGATGAGGGCAACGGGATGACGGCAGAAGCTCACAAGCAGACCCAAAAAGCGACCCGGGTACGGCGAAGGAGACAGAGGAGTATGAAACGGCAGCGCAATCGGGTGAAAGTGCAGGATGCTGGAAAAGATAGCACTGACATTGCAAACCCTTCTACGGAAGCTGGAAAACGAATCAGATCTCCCGAAGAGCATAATACTGCTAAAATGCTGGAAAAGAAGAAGAAAAAGAGCTCCCCGCTTTCAAGTACTCTGGGAAAACCAAGCCAGCCATCCCGCAATGGAGACTACAGACAGTGTCCTGCGGACAAAGTCGGAACAGGAACGAAGGAAGTGCTCACGGCCTCTAAATGTTCATTGAAGACTGTGACTTCCAAAAGGAGGCCACAGCCATCACGGAAGGGGAAGATGGTCGCTTAGAATGGTAAGGCGCCGCCTTCTTACGCCATTGTGTCAAGGAAGCACAACAGATATGAGCTGACTTATGCAGTCATGAATATCGGCAGTGGATCCGGTAGGATTCCACCAGATAATTGGATTTACGGATTTTTGAACATGTATGTACAATAACTCTGTAGAGTGACCACCCATATGCATGATGAGCTGCGAGTTAGAGGGAACATCTTAACGCTGCGTTTTGCGTCGGCAGAATGTATTGATACCGTCAAACAACTCGTCAGAGGTATTCACGCTTCCTGGGAGGGCGCAAAGCTTGACCTGGTGAGAAAGATGGACATTCCCCAGCTCACAAAAGCGACGGTCTTCATCAAGGGATCGGGCAGTATATTTTCGACGGAACTCTCCTTGTGGTTGGCGTTGATCAAGTCTCCGTGACGAGTTTGGTTAAGACTAAATGCATGGCACACTACGGGAACAAGACTGTCTTTTTCAATATTGGGAATACCTCATATTAGACATCAGGCCGTGCAGTGGCAGGTGACTCAATACCGCTCTACAAACAGGGAGCTGACGACGAAACAATCACCGCCTCTTTCAATATTGGAAAGACTAGGATAAACAAAAATCCTAATACTAAAATATCAGGCAACCGACGACAGTCTCATCACCGACTTCAAGATTCGGAAGACTAGGATAGGTAAAGATTGTAATTTTGAAACATTAGGCAGCGCAGCGACAGGAGTCTCAATGCAGCCTAGAGGACAGAAATCCGACTTCTATTCCCAAGAAGTCCATTTACTTGAGATTTGGAAGAATAAGATAAGCAAAGATCTTAGCGTTGACACATCGGGCAGTACAGGGAATGGAAACACAATACAGCCTAACGAAAACAGATCCAACGACAGAACATTACCGATTTTACAAATATTCGGAAGACTCAAAGAACAGTGTGATCATCACCTACTCCCAAGGTGCCCATCTACTGGAGGACAAATGATTGAGGTAATCCAGATAAACCTCTAACGGAGTGAGACTACTACATACGCTCTGATGGAAAAAATCAGCAAGGGCAAGATTTATATTGCCTTAATTCAGGAGCCATGGACGACCCGGAACAAAGTCTATGGACTAATCCATATCAACTGCCAATTATTCTATGCTAAGACTGGTACTCGGCCGAGGCCCTGCTTTATTTGTCATAAAAATTTGAATTATATTGCGACCCCGCGAATGTGCGATGCGAATTTTCACCACATTTCGCGGGGTAGTACTAACACTAATAAGCGGGCCAAGCCCTGGCTGAGTTCTTGAATACTAACGACCTAATAACACTTAATATTGGTAACACCGCTAACGTTGTTAATAGGATTAGGAAGGAGGTATTAGATGTGACGATATGTTCGGATAATCTAATCGATAAGATTCAGGCATTGACGAAAATGTCAACAGGATTAAGACTGCAATAGTGGGATCCTTCGAAGATGGTTGTCCTCTCCGGGAAAGGAAATCAGCCCAAAAAAACTCTAAATGACCGGGGAGATTCGCAATATTGGGAAAGAGGTCCGCAGATTTTTTAACAGAATATGTCTAAAAAAAGCGGAATTATATTGGGATGCGAATTACACACGGCTCAAGGCATTTAACAAAATTAACAGAGATGCAAAACGTGCCTCCTGAAAGCTTTTCAGCGAACAGGCCGATAGCGCTAATGACACAGCCAAGAAAAAAAGTTTCTCTCAAAAACCTATGTTCAAACTGAAACTTTAGTAGACGACATGGGATTGAGAGCAGAGACAACGGAGGACATGTTGCGGCTTTTGATGAAAACGCATTTTCCACAGAATACGACGGGACTCATGGTGCCACCAGAAACTTGGAATTTAGGATGAAAGAATCCTTGAAGAGCTTCAAACCATTTAAGTCACACGTACCTGATGGAATATTTCCGGCGTTACTACAGAAAGAGGTAGACTATCTCGCGCCCCACCTGGCCAATATTTGCACAGTGTGCCTGGGACTTGCATATACTCCGAAAGCCTGGTAGGAGGCAAGGGTGAAATAGATACCCAAGCCTGGCAAGACAAGTTATGCGACATCAAAGGCCTACAGACTTATAAACCTTACGTTCATTCTACTCAATCCCATTTAACTTTTTGTGGACACCATGATAACGAGGACATCCAGCGAACTGTTATATTTAGGCCTTGGGACACACAATTTATCCACCTGTTCCTTAGCATATGGTTTATGCGGTCTCTTGGATCAGTGTGTCGCTCCGCACAACAGGCCCCTCGATGTCAATGCATACCGCTATTGTGTACGTTTTGGCATCGAAGGATTATTCTATTTTATGCACAACCTCGTGCAGGGCAGACTCTACTGACCTTCCCTTGACATCGGCACGCTGTTTGTATTTGAGCAGTTTGCTGGATGTCATACTTTTTATCATGGTGTCCACAATACGTTCCATGGTTTTGAGTAGAAAGGATGTAAGGCTTATGGGTCTGTAGGCCGCATAACTTGCCATGCCGGGCTTAGGTATAAACACCCCCTGGCAGTAGGTAAGCCAGGCTTTCGGAGTATATGAAAGTCCTAGGCACGCTGTGATGACGAGGCGCCAGATAGTCTATCTCTTTCTGTAGTAACGCCGGAAATATTCCATCAGGTCCGGGTGACTTAAATGGTTTGAAGCTCCTCAAGGATTCCTTCACCATAAATTCCGTAATTAAAAACCTTCGATCGACATCATTATTCCAAGATTCCGGTGTCACCGTGAGTCCCGTCGTATTCCTTAGAAAATGTGTTTTCTTCAAAAGCCTCAACATGTCCTCCGTTGTCTCTGCTCTCACTCCCATATCGTCTACTAAAGTTTCAGTTTGGACGTTGATTTTTGAGAGAAACTTTTTTATCTTGGCGGCGTCATTAACGATATCGACCTGTTCGCAGAGAAGCTTCCAGGAGGCACGTTTTGCCGCTCTGGTAATGTATTCCTTGAACCTTGTGTAATACACATCCCAATAAACTTCCGCGTTTTTACAACGTGCTCTGTTAATAAGTCTGCGGACCTTTTTCCCAATATTGGGAATCTCCAGTCATCCAGAGGTTTTCTTGGGCTGATTTCCTTTCCCGAAGAGGACAACTATCTTCGAAGGATCCCACCAGTTCAGTCGTAATCCTGTTGACATTCTCGTCTATCTCTTCTATGCTTGGACAATCTAAATTATCTTGCCCAAGTCTTCTTCCGAGAAGCCTTCCGAATTTTGTCCAGTTGTTCTTCATTTTATTCCGGAAGCTTATTGGATTCGGCGCTGGCCGTGATATTCTAAACCTAATGTAGCGATGGTCAGAGAAAGAGTGTTCCATGGAGACCCTCCAATCCTGAACCTCATCGATTAGATTTTCTGAACATATCGTCACATCTAATACCTCCTCCCTAATCCTTTTAACACTGGTAGCGGTGTTACCAATATTAAGTGTTATTAGGTCGTTAGTATTCAAGAACTCTGCCAGGGCTTGGCCCCGCTTATTAGTCTTGGTACTACTGCACGAAATGTGGTGAGAGTTCGCATCGCGCCCTATGAGCACCTCGTTTCCTGTCTGTTTTGCTTTCCTCACCAGCCGTTGCAGCTCCGACGTTGGTGACGGTGTCGGAGAATCGAAAGGCAGATAAAGTGATACCAGGTATGCTCCACCGTCTCCCTGTCTCACCACTGTTGCATCCGATGTTGACAACTCTGGGGAAAATATATAATTAAAATTTCTATGACAAATAACGCAGGTTCTCCGCAGTGTACCAGTAATACCATAGAATAATTGGTAGTTGATATGGATTAGTCCAGAGACTTTGTTCCGGGTCGTCCATGGCTCCTGAATTCAGTCAATATGAATCTTGCGCTTGCTGATTTTCTCCATTAGAGCGTGTGTAGCAGTCTCTCTCCGGTGGAGGTTCATCTGGATTACCTCAATCATTGGTCCTCCAGTAAATGGGCATCTTGGGAGTAGGTGATGATCTCATCGTCTGCTCCCTGTTCTTTAGACTACATGGACTTTCCTGTCACTGCACTGCCTGATGTCATCGTTTTATGTTCTTTTCCTAGTCTAGTCTTCCGACTTTTTATAATGTCGGTAATGATTCCATCGTCGGGTCCCTGTTCGCTAAGCTTTACTGGGTTTCCATTCCCAGTTCTGCTTGGTGTTTCAATACTAGAATATTTGCCTATCTCAGACTTCCAAATCTTAAGAAAATGGGCTTCTTGGTAGTAGGTTATGGTACCATCATCGGCTCCCTGTTCGATGGATTGCATTGAGTTTCCTGTAGCTGCGCTGCCTAATGTTTTAATATTAGGATCCTTACCTATCCCAGTATTCCGAATCTTTAAGTCGGTGATGGGTTTGTCGTCGGGTTCCTGTTTGTTAGGCTGTGTTGGGTCTCTCGCCACTGCACTGCCTGATATTTTAGTATTAGGATCATTGCTTCTCCTAGTCTTTCCAATATTGAGAGATGCCGTGATTGTCTCGTTGTCTGCCAATGCACGGCCTGATGTCGCAGAATAAAAATGTCTGCCTATCCTAGTCTTCCCAATTTCGAAAAAGACAGCTTTGTTCACGTAGCGCGCTATGCCTTTAGTCTTAGCCAAACTTGTCACGGAGACTTGATCAATGCCAAACACAAAGAGAGTTCTTTCCTCCTTCTCCTCCCTGTAGAAGACCTCCCACTTCTCTACGACCAAACCTTGGTTTTGCTTGTTCAAGAATCCCAACATGCGTTTTGTAGCACATTTACTGCCCCATCCCTTGATGAAGACCGTAGGGTTTGTGAGCTGGGGGATATCCACCTTTCTCACAAGGTCGAGCTTTGCGCCCTCCCAGGAAGCGCGAATACCTCTGACGAGCTGTTTGACGGTATCAATACATTCTGCCGACGCAAAACGCAGCGTAAAGATGTCCCCTCTAAACTCGCAGCTCATCATTTTTATAGGTGGACCCTCTACAGAGTTCCACACATATTCAAAAATTCGATCGTTAGCCCAGATCCTCCACTTGGGACTGATGATCTGGTTGAATCCTACCGGATGCACAGCCGATAATGATGGCTGCATAAGTCAGCTCATCTCTGTTGTGCTTCCTTGCCACTCTGTAAGAGGGCGGCTGCTTACCATTCTCAGCGACCATCTTCCCCTCGCGTGATGGCTGTGGCCTTTTGAAAGTCACAGTCCTCCATGAAGACTCAGGGGCCGTGCATGCTTCCTTCGTTCCTGTTCCAACTTTGTCCACCTCCGCAGGACACAGTCTGGAGTCTCCATTGCGGGATGGCTGGCTTGGTTTTCCCAGAGTACTTGAAAGCAGGGAGCTCTTTTTCTTCTTCAGTATTTTAGCAGTGTTATGCTCTTCGGGAGATCTGATTCTTTTTCCAGCTTCCGTAGAAGTGCCTGGAATGTCAGTTCTATCCCTTCCGGCATCCTGCACTTTTGCCCGATTACGCTGCCGGAACATACTTCTCTGTTTCATTTGTCTTGCACCGGATCGCTTTCTCGGTCTGCTTGTAAGCTTAGCAAAGCCATCGCTCACTTCTGCTGTCATCCCGATGCCCTCATCTCTCGATTCGGCTGCGATGACTGTTTCATTGGCACAGTCACTGTCTGAATCGGAGTCAGAAACTCCACCTTTACTTAAAGGCTGGGGACAAACTGTGCATCCCTCTGGTTTATCCGTCTCTTCCTCATTGATTAGTCTGACGACTTGTTGTACGCTTGAAGCATTACTCTCGACTACAGGTGCCAGGCACCCATACCTATAGGAGGAGAGGACAACATGCTGCGGTCTGACGCCACCACCGCAGATGTTGAGTCATAGGAGTCCATTCCTTGTCTACTCCAAAAGGCTTTAAAATTTTTTTCGTATTAGGTAGTACCTATTCCGAGATACGAATATATATTTATTTTTTCTTTGAGGAGCGAAATAAAAACACGTCCGCGTCACTCAACGGATGAGTAGTTAAAATGGATAAGGAGTTAAAATCCAGTCATTCTTAGTCCACGTACAACGATGTTGGCTTCCCATACGCGACAACAACAATCCTTATGCAATTTCTACACAAATAATGGAGCTGTATGAAAATTAAAAATGTTTTCAATATTGATACTGACAGCCTTCTTCGAAGTTATGAGCAATAGTGTTTTTCTCATTTAGAATATTTTTATCTAAACTCATAACATTGCTGATTGACTGGGAAATTCGTGGAAGAAGGTCCGTGATAAAAGGATGGAATTCCAGAAACTGCAGACCAGTTAAACTTTTGACCAAATTTTTAAATATATGTTTGATTGAAAACCAAATGGGGATTTTATAAACAAAGAAAATCACCCACGGTTGTCAACTTATAAATAAGTTGGAAACCATTGGTTTGGTAGTTACCCCAGTGGTAAATGCCAGCCAAAAATAACTGATCTTGAATGCATAGACTGAACATCTCTGGAAAATATTCTTCGATTGATGCCAATTTCATTAAAATCCATTAATTATTAATCAAGAAAAACGAAGGATTACATTAAACAAAAATATATAAATATATATTAAGCGGTATGAAAAAAGGTATTATATCAACATTTAATTCAAAATTATCGAAATTATTGTAATGAAGTAAGTGTCTGGTAAGGTTAATTTTGAAAACATTGTAATTTGATATTAATCGTAATATCGTAAAGACGAATGATACTTATGAAAAATTGTCGTTCAGAAATGAGATATCGAAATCTTATTGGCGTTACAATGTTCAACCTATCAGACCTTGAGAAAACCAATCTATCATGTAGATATTTAGACTCAGCAGAGTAATTAATTCTATGTAATACTAGAATTGAGTGAAGTCCAAGAAGAGTTGTAAAGTCCATGCCGTAAAACGCCGTAGCCAAATGAGTCACACTTTCACGTCTTCTCACTCCATTTACAAAGCGTAGATTATTCCGATGGACAGCGTCTTAGTTAGCATAAATCTCACAACAATATAGCAATTTTGAGAGGAGATAAGAATGAGCGATTCCATGCCGTATATTCACAGGGATGAAGTATTGAATCTTTCACATGACGCGAAGCATACCATATACTGCGCCAATAGTGGCTTTAATGTGTTTATTCCACGATAGCCTGCTGTCAAACATGACACCAAGATTTCTAGCTTCACGTATTCAACAGCGCAATCACCGATGCAAATCCTTGGGAAATCACCCAGCCCCATAGCCCGTCTTAATATCACGAGGCATTTTGTCTTTGAAGCCAGCTAACGTGCTCGAAAAGCAAAGTTGGACCTCATATGTATAAATCTGTATATTACAACCTTTTGGCATATTGACAATATCGTTGACATACAGTGAAAAAAGCAATAGTCCCAACACCGACCCCTGGGGGACATCACATGTCAAGTAACCAGAAGAGCAGCCATTTACGGAAATAGATTGTATCCTTTCGGACAGATGTGATTCCATAAGTTTCGCCGCATAATGTCCGAAACCGAAATAATTCCTAAGCCTTCAAATTAAAATATCATGGCATATTGTGTCAAAAGCTTTTGAATGATCGAGGAGAACCAGGAATGAAATATTATTATTATCAATGGTATCCACAACATCTAGTAAGACAGTCGCCCAGCTCCTTTTAGCCCGAAAACCACTCTGCCTTTCAGTGAGAAAATAGTTTTCAAAGATAAATTCACTTATTTGCCTTTGAAGGATCGTCTCGAACGCCTTAGACAAAACAGAAAGTATCGCAATCGGCCTATATGAATCTCTTTTTTTCGGTAAAGGTACGATTCCCGCGCGTTTCCAGCTTGTCGGGAAAGTACATGTCATCAGAAATTGATTAAAGAGGTGTGTAATAAAAGGAATGATGTTTGGAATAAGTGATTTCAAAAACCGTGAGTGTATGTTATCTAAATCCAGAAGCCTAAGATTTAACACTATTAATAGTCTGCATCGTACAAAAAAAAAACAAAATGGGTTTTAGAAAGACAAGAATACCAACAAATTTCTTGGAAATTTGACAAACGCTGTAACGGTGCACGCAGTGCCAATCCATTGCGTACTCCATGGAAATTGCCGGGAAATTTGCACTTGGATACCGGAAGTCTCCCCCAAAAAAACCCACGGTACAACAAAGAGTGTCGGGAAGCTACTAAAGCCAATAGTGTGGCATACAGAGCCAGATGAAGGAGATTTATCGGGAGAGGAGGAACGTCTATTCCGCAGAAAGAAAAAGGAAATAGAAAGACGTGAGTGTCAGACCGATGCCTGGAAATTCTACCAAAGAATCAAACATCAAACCGATGGCTTTGGTACGGCACATCCTCCTGCAGGGGCAAAGAAGGAAATATGGTAACTGATACAGATAGTGTGCTGAGGATATGGAAAATCAATTTACCCAGCTGCTAGTATCCGACGTTGGCGGCAAAGAGGATACCGCAGAACCAATCCCTGATGATGGTATATAATGTTTACCTCCTAGTCATAATGAGGTCCAAGCAGCTGTGATCCGACTGAAGAACAACAAGGTAGCAGGAGCCGACGGGTTACCTGCTGAACCGGAGACGGTGATAAGGCGTAAGCATCAGCTTGTCTGCGTGATCTTGGTAGAAGAATGCATACCTGATGGTGGGAACCTCATCATTCTATGTCTCGTACACAGGAAAGAAGACAAGACGGAATGTGCCAACTACAGAGGAATAAGTCTCCTCCCCAACGCATACAAGATACTCTCGAGTGTACTGTGTGGAAGATTAAAACTTAAAGTCAGTGAGATAATTGGGCACTATCAATGTGGCTTTAGACGTGGCAAATTCACCATAGACCAGATATTCACAATGCGCCAAATCCTGGAAAAGACACCAGAAGGACAAATCAACACCTACCATGTCTTTGTTGACTACAAAGCTGCATTCGATAGCCCTATACCCTGCAAAATAAACACACAGGATAACACTTGCTGATACACATTCCTCAGTAAGAATAGGAATGAATCTCTCCGAACCATTTAAAGCCAAACAAACTTTCAGACAAGGAGACAGCTTATAGTGTGATCTTTTAATATCCTGCTGGAGATGCAGATGTGAATAGATGTGGCACACTACTTACTAGAGAGCACATGCTACTCGCCTATGCCGACGACATCTATATCATCGATATCATATCTGTCACCGGTAGTAGCAACTGCAGCCTTTGAAAGAAACGAAAGAGTCAGTGGATGGAGAATATTGGGAACCACAATTTGAGATAGTAACTTTATCTAGCTCGGCACCGCCGTAACCGAAACGAATGACACCTGTTTTGAAATTAAGCGAAGAATAATACTGGCAAACAGATGCTACTTTGGATAAAGTTAGCAGTTTACGAAGACCGCACTATACAATACACTTATACAACCCGTGTTGTTATAAGGTTCTGAAGCAAGGGTATTGTGAAAGTAGACAAGGCAGTGCTTAGAGTGATGAGAGAATTTTTCGTAAAATTTCGTAAACTTCGTAAAATTTTTCGACTTGTTTGCGTTAATGGAGATATAGGTGTCGAATGAACCACGAGCTGTATGACGTAGATAGCATAGTTACTAGGTTGCTGCGTTGGCTAGGTTATGATGTTAGAATGGATGAAAAAAGCTCCAGTAAAGAAGGCTTTTCAAGGCAAACAGGATGGGACACGCAAACCGGACGACCAAAAGCTCGATGGAAAGATCAAGTTGTGGAAGACACCTTGAAACTTGGTGTCAAAGATTTTAGAATGAGCGCAAAGGCGCTCGGTGTCGGAGTGTCGAAGGGCAGATAAAGAGAAAGGCAGGTATGTTCCACTGTCTCAGCACTGTTGAATCCGACATTGACAACTCTGGGGAAAATATATATTTTAAATTTTTGTGACAAATAACGCAGGTCCTGAGGTAAGTACCAGTGTTAGCATAGAATAATTGGTAGTTGATATGGTTCAGTCCAGAAACTTTGTTGCGGGTCATCCATGGCTCCTGAATTAAGGCAATATGAATCTTGCCCTTGCTGATTTTCTCCATCAGATCGTGTGTAGCGTTCTCTCCCCGGTGGAAGTTTATCTGGAGGACAATCATTGGTTCTCCGTTAAGTGGGCTTCTTGGGAGTGTGTGATGGTCTCATCGTCTGCTCCCTGTTCTTTAGACTGCATTGACTTTCCTGTCACTTCACTCCTGATGTTAGGTTCTTTGCCTATCCTAGTCTTCCGAATCTTGAAGTCGGTGATGGGTCCGTCGTCAGGTCCCTGTTTGTTATTCTGTGTTGCATCTCTCGCCCTGCACTGCCTGTTGTTTCAGTATTGAGGTCTTTGCTTATCGTAGACTTTCCAATATTGAGAGAGACAGTGACTGTCTCGTCGTCAGCCCCCTGTTTGTTTAGCGGTATTGAGTCACCTGCCACTTCACGGGCTTATATCTCAATGTGAGGATTTTTGGCTATCCTAATCCTCCCAATCTTTAAAAAGACACCCTTGCTCCCGTAGTGCACCATGCCTTTAGTCTTAGCCAATCTTGTCATGGAGACCTGATCAATTCCAACCACAAGGAAAGTTCCTTCCTCTTTTTCCTCCCTGTGGAAGACCTCCCACTTCTCCACGACCAAACTTTGGTTTTGCTTGCCCAAGAATCCGTCTCACCAGGTCGAGCTTTGCATCATCCAAGGGACCATGGATGCCTCCGATAGGCTGTTTGACGGTATCCATACATTCCGCCGACGCAAAACTCAGCGCAAAGATGTCCCCTCTATACCCGCAGCTCATCATTTGTATGGGTGGACCCTTTACAGAGTTCCATACATGTTCGAAAATTCGCTCGTTAACCAGATCCTCCACTAGAGACTGATGATCTGGGTCCTACAGGATGCACTGCCGATATCGGTGACTGCATAAGTAAGCTCATCTCTGTTGTGCTTCCTTACCACGATGGCATAAGAGGGCGGCTCGATATCTTTTCAGCGCCCATCTTTCCCTTCTGTTATGACTATGGCGTTCTTTTGGAATTCACAGCTCTCCATGAAAACTCGGGGGCCGCTTGTTTGCTGCGCATCGAATAGTGTGCAGGGAAAACAAAAAAAAAAACAGGGTGTCTCCTTTGATGTTTAAAAAAGAACTCAATTTATTTTACTTACAAACAAACCTTAATACCTAATACATGCTTAAACGTCCTAAATCTATACAATGCTTAATAGCTAGGGAGAACAAATACAAAACAAATGTATCCTATTTCCACACGCTGAGTATTTTCACGTAGTCAACTAACTACCTGCATTAGATGAAACACATGCACTCTTAAGATAAGATAAACAATACATATCAATATTTGCTTCTACATTAATGTTCCTACATGTGCTCATTTTATGATCTAATTATGGAAATCCTTTATCTCAGTACATAGAACTTACAAATATTTAAGAATTGTTGGCCTATCCTAAAACTAAAGTACAAAACTGCACAGTTCATGTTCCGACTTTATCTACCTCCGCAAGACACTGCCTCGAGTCTCCATTACGGAAAAGCTGGCTTGTTTTTCCCAAAGTGCTTGAAAGCGGGGATCTCTTTTTCTTCTTCAGCGTCTTAGCAGTGTTATGCTTTTCGGGAGATCTGTCAGTTCTATCTCTTCCAGCATCTTGGATTTTCGCCCGATTGCGCTGCCAGTACATACACCTCTGTCTCCCTCGTCGTTTTTTTTTTAAGAAAGTAAATGCATTTTTAATAAAACTTAGAATGAACTTTAATCAAATATATAATTGCCAATTTGATCGATAACCTTTTGCCATCTTCCTGGCAAATTTAGTATTCCACGCTCATAGAACTTCTGGCCTTTATCTGCAAAAAACTGAACCAAGTGCGATTTTATAGTCTCATCATTGCTGAAAGTTTTACCATTTAAGGAGTTTTGCAAAGATCGAAATAAACGGTAGTCTGATGGTGCAAGGTCAGGGCTATATGGTGGATGCATCAAAAGTTCCCAGCCAAGCTCACTCAGTTTTTGGCGAGTGACTAAAGATGTGTGCGGTCTAGCGTTGTCCTGGTGGAATATGACACCTTTACGATTGAACAATTCTGGCCGCTTCTCCTTGATGGCTGTATTCAATTTGTCCAATTGTTGACAGGAAACATCCGAATTAATTGTTTGGTTCCTTGGAAGCAGCTCAAAATATACCAAGCCTTTGAAGTGGTTTGAGCTGGTTCACCATGCTGGGACCATGAGCGTTTTCGACTAACGTTGTTGTAAACAATCC
Source organism: Stomoxys calcitrans (assembly GCF_963082655.1). Lineage (NCBI taxonomy): Eukaryota > Metazoa > Arthropoda > Insecta > Diptera > Muscidae > Stomoxys > Stomoxys calcitrans. The sequence continues at coordinate 136,393,289 of NC_081552.1, read as the reverse complement.
ATTTTTCATCTCCAGTTATGATTCGTTTTAAAAACGTATCGAATTCATTGCGTTTAAGGTGCATATCACAAGCGTTGATTCGGTTTGTTAAATGAATTTCTTTCAATGCATGTGGTACCCATATTAAAATTGACGCCAAACAAACAAATGAAAACAAAATCTCGCGTACTTTTTTTCTAAAGCAAGCTAAAAGTAACAGCTGATAACTGACAGAAGAAAGAATGCAATTACAGAGTCACAAGCCGTTGAAAAAATTTGTCAACGCCGACTATATTACTACTATATTACCGACAATTACTTTTTGGGCAACCCAATATATTTCTTAAGTACATTCTACTTTTTATATACACACAACATTAGTAAATTTGACTCATTTATCAATTTTTGTTTGTTTCTCTTTCCAGACGAGATGAATGATCGAAGATGCAAATGGAAAAGGAAAGCCAAAGGTAGCAACACACACCAACCACTATGGGACGCGTTTCGTCTTTTGTTAGAAGACTTTTCAATCATATTAGGTGTGATGGGTTCAAGGGCCGTGCGTTGGTATGTTGTATTTAAATCGTATTTAATTGCGAAAACTCATCTATGATACAATTACCGCATTAACCAAGCTCGACAACCCTCCTTATTAGCTGTACCTTTTCCAATGCATCTATTTTTGTGTAATGGCAGACATTCTGTCTGTGGTAAATTACACTTTCTTCCGCACCACACATGATTTTGTGCATCTGTTGGAAGTTGTATTGATGGCTTCGAACGCTAAGACAACGACAATGGGTCTCGCCGTTGCTCCGTGGTCCCAGGTTTGAATCCTGGCGAACCTGGGACGAAACGCGTCCCATAGTGGTTGGTGTGTGTTGCTACCTTTGGCTTGCCTTTTCCATTTGCATCTTCGATCATTCAGCTCATCTCGAAAGAGAAACAAACAAAATTTGTAAAATTTAATGATCTCGCCCTAACAGGCAAAAAAAGAACTTGGAAAAAAATTAAAAATTCGGCAGAGCCCGGCAAGGATTCGAACCTGGACCATGGAGCAACGGCGAGAGCCATTGCCGTTGTCTTAGCATTCGAAGCCATCAATACAACTTCCAACAGATGCACAAAATCATGTGTGGTACGGAAGAAAGTGTAATTTACCACAGACAGAATGTCTGTCATTACCCAAAAATAAATGCATTGGAAAAGGTACAGCTAAAAAGGAGGGTTGTCGAGCTTGGTTAATACGGTAATTGTATCATAGATGCGTTTTCGCAATTAAATATGATTTTAATACAACATACCAACGCACGGCCCTTGAAGCCATCACACCTAATATGGTTGAAAAGTCTTCTAACCAAAGACGAAACGCGTCCCATAGTGGTTGGTGTGTGTTGCTTTAGCTTTCTTTTTCCATTTGCATCTTCGATCATTCAGCTCGTCTCGATAGAGAAACAAACAAAAATTGTAAAATTTAATGATCTCGCCCTAAAATTGTAAAATTTAATGATCTCGCCCATTTTTAAATAAGTTCGTTGCCCACATATTATACCGCACACATCACTTTCCATAGCCTCAGCTTAAGCTTCTGACTGACCTTCATGCCAAAGAACACCAAGCATAGTACAATTAAGAGGTAGCATCATTAGCACAACAACAAAAATCTACCCCCAACGAAACTACCTTAAGTGGAAAATGACGTAAATTGAAATGTCAAAGTGGTTTTAGAAATAAACTTTGTTTTACAACATATGTGTTTTATGAGCTGAGCCTTCTTTTACTTTATATGGAGCAAAAGTTTCCTTGGAATATTTATTTTCGACAATTAAAGATCTTTTAGTGAAATACCATGCAAACTTGTCTAACAGTTTAACAATGTAAGTGCCTTTATCTGAATCCCACATGATCTTTATTGGTCTACGAATTTAAGTTTGGATGTAAGGTGTACTCCATTCTTAAAATACTTCATTTCAGTCCGATATTCTCATGATGTCTGATTAAGTGGTGTCTTCGGGGGAGATGTGGTTCCCCAGATACTTGGCTTTGAAAAAATATCAGCATCGTGCTCTTCTCTTAAATACCATTTATTTAAACCCCATATTGCCATTGGCTTAAGAGGAGTTTACAAGATGAGGCGTTCCCCAAACACATGGTCTCAAAATAGGTTATCAAATTCGTTTTCTAATCTCAAATACCTTTCATTTGAGCCACATATTGGCATGGTCTAAAATTTTTTTCTTTGGTGGTGTTTTGGGAAAGGTGTGATGCCCTAAATACATGGTCCTACATTTGGATATCAAATTCGTATTCTACTCCCAAATACCTTTATTTGAGCCCCATATTGCGATGGTCACTAAAAAATTGCTGCTTGTGGGGTATTTTGGGAAAGTGGTAAACCCCCAGAAAATTGGTCCCAAAAATGGGTATCAATTCTTGCTCTACCCCCAATACCTTTCATTTAAGCTCCACATTGACATGGTCGGTAAATATGTCCGATTTAGGGGTGTTTTGGGGATTTGGGGGCCCCCAACACAAAGCCCGGAAAATATATCAGCAACGTGCTCTGTTCTCATGTATCTATATATAATTTATTTGAACCCCATATTGCCATTGCCCTCAAAATTGGATATCAAATTCTTTTTCTTATCCCATTTAAACTCCTTATTGCAAAAGTCAGCAAATACGTCCGGTTTGGGCTATGAATATTTATTTCCACTCTTGAACTATGAATATTTAGATCCACTCTCTTTAAGACCCAAATTGTCTTGGCGAGCAAATACGTACTATTTGGGGGTTGTTATGGTGGTGGGACGTCCGCTAGACAGTTGGCCCTTAATGTTCATATCACGTGGTCTTCTCCCACATACCTTTAATTTGAGCCCCATATTTCCAAAGTCGGCAAACATGACGGGCTTGAGAGGTGTTTTGTGGGATGGGCGACCACTCAGTGAGTTGGCTTTGAAAATATATATCGAATTCGTGTTCCACTTTAAAAACCCTCTTATTTGAGCCTCATATTGCAATAGTCTATAAGGAACACACAAACAAACACAAATTCATTTATATATATATATATATATATATATATATATATATATATATATATAGATTTTCGTCATCATGTGTGGAATATCGGTCCAAATAGAACATCTTTTTAAGATGTTAGAAACATATCACAGCTGTGATATCAAGCCTTTGACATTTAGATTTACTGCAAAATCGAAATAAAAAATTTTTCACAGCTGTTCGCATGTCCTCACCCTATAAGTGCATCCTGAACACCAAGTAGGGTCACATGCATCACACCACCACACACCGCACGCCAATACTAACCTCATGTAGCATACTCTTCGTCCCGTACACACCAGTGACTTCTCGCACTCTCACCACTAATATTCCCACCTTTTGTAGCTTTGCAGTCACACAAATAACGGGTGTATAAGTAAAAACCCCGTAGCGGAAAAAGGCGAAATACATGCATTCGCATGTGCCTGCAAAAGTAGTTACCAGTACTTCCACACAAATGTAAACACCATTTCAAAATAACTTTGTGTGTCATTGGCACGATGCCATGCACCTCCCGTTGCTCCATATATACGCCCGCTCAAGAGCCAGCAAAATATGTCCATTTACGAGTCCTACAAAAACAGTGTTTTGGACTGGCCTGCAACAGCACCAATTAAATAAGGCCTACTCTTAATGTTGTTTTTGTAGCACTGTGAAAAATTGGATATTTTTATGACTTAATAAAGCAAAAATAGAAAGAACCAATCTTTTTATTTTCAGAGAAGTATATTTGAGACATTTTGCCCCTTTTCGCGTGTTAACTATTATTTTCATATCGCTTCAACATTTGTTTGAAGTTGACTTTTTGCTGCGTGATTTGAACACAGGTCCCTTCAAATGCAAAGCGCATACTCTACCAACTCAGCCACCACACAATTAATGTAATAAACGGCAAAAGGTTTACTTTAACTTAACAACAAAATTGTAGTAGACAACATACCCCTTCATTGCAGTTTGCAGGCAGACGTAGGTGCATGCAATACGGAAAGAGTAAAAATGCTCATGTACATTCGACGCCATTTCTACCGCAAACTCAGGTTCAACTCCCGCGGCCTGCAATTTTTTTCTGCTTTATTTTTTTAGAAACAAACAATTTTGAACAATTTTTTTAAAAGAGATTTCTACACTTTTTTTATTTATTATTTGTTTGTTTTTTTTTTTACTCATTTTTATTTACTAAGGCATTGTCACGGACTGATCGTCGCCCAGCCCAAACGGTTAAAAGTAGAATCATGAAATCTTGCACAAATGTTTGTATTGGATCATAGACCCCGAATAAAACGAGATTTTGTGATATTCATACGTTTAGGTACTAAAAAGAACATAAAGCACGAAATTGTGTGCTTCTACCCAGCACGAACGGATAGGTCTAGAATTATTTTGGGCTCAAATTAAAGAGCGTCTCGAAAAATAAGATTTGGTGGCAAAAATTTTTCCAAAATAGTACCGGAAGTGGGAGAAATAGAATAGTGGCGCAATTGGAACTTTTTGGTACTTTCTTTGTAAATTAATCTAGAGCTCTGAATTTTGGAACTTAGGTACACCATGGCAAACTTAATTGGACGTCTAGAAGAATTTTTGAAAATTTGTGCATTTAGGTACTAAAAACAGTACCAAAAATGTACGAAGTAGGTGAGCTTTGTACAGGGCGGACGGATAGAGCTAGAATTTAGAAATTTAACTTGAAAGATATCGGATGAAAGGGAAAAATTGGAAAAATAATACTGGTAGCGGGAGAAAACGTACGTTTAGTACCGCAATTGGTACCATTTAGTACTTTCTTTACAGATGTATCTGCAGGTCCGAAATTTGGCATGTAGATACAACGAGGAAAAATATTGTGGCTGACTAAATGATCTATTTAAAATTCGAATATTTTGGTACCAAAATTGGTACCATTTTGGTATTTTCTTTTTTGATGGAGCTACAGGTCTGAAATTTGGCATGTGGGTACAATTAGGAAAAATATGATGGGTGACAAAATGATCTATTCAAAATTCGTAAATGTTGGCACTATTTGGTACTTTCTTTATAGACGTAGCTACATGTCTCAAATTAAGCGTGTAGATACAACGAGGACAAATATGAAGGGTGACTAAATGATCTAATTAAAATTCGAACATTTTGGTACCAAACTTGGTACCATTTGATAATTTCTTTACAGATGGAGCTAGAGGTCTGAAATATGGCATGTAGGTACAACGAGGAAAAATATGATGGGTGACTAAATGATCTATTTAAAATTGGTACATTGTTTTAGCAGAAAGTGTAAAATAATACACAAGAGCTCATCTCTGCCTACAGCGAACGGGAACAGCTAGAATTAAGCAACGTGACAAACATTAACGCAGTCTTGACCAAAATACGACATGTGGAAGAAAACTTACTAATTGTGGTGAAGTTTGTATCTTGAAAGTATGTATTGGGCGACTGGAAGATATTTTTTATTCGTGCATTTATTTACTCAAACGTACGAAATGGTACATTAATTACGGAATAAGATAAAGTTCTTAAAATAGGGACAAATCTATACCTTGACGAGAAGTTTTGGGCGATCAAAAGTTTTATTTCAAAGTCGTACATTTGGGTACTAAGACATACAAAATGGTACTTTCTCTACGAATTGAGCTAGAGTACTCAAAATTTGGAATCGGGTTCACCTTGACATTAAATATAGGGCGGCTAGAAGATTTGTTTTTAATTCGTGCATTTTGGTAATAAAACATACCAAATGGTACTTTCATTACAGAGTGATCTTAAGCTTTCAAAATTAGGAAACGGCTATACCTTAACGAAGCGGACCGCCGGGGTACTATTTGTAATTAAATACATTTATGAAAATAATAATAATATTTGTTTGTTTTATTGTCTAAGTCTACAGTGTAACTGCAAAGTCTAGCTACATAAAAATTCAATGTTGTTCGTTGTAGTACACAAATATACGAATATCAGATATATCTTCTAGTCACTCAATACATACTGTCAAAGTGTAACTGTATCCCGAATTTCAGAGCACCAGCTCAATAAATAAGGAAAGTGCCATTTTGAACTTTTAAGTACCTAAATGTAAAAATTAAAAATAAATATCTTCTAGTTTCCCACAATATACTGTCAATGTGTAACTGCATCTCAATTATTAGAGCTTTAGCCTACTGTGCAAAAGAGTACCATTTTCTACGTTTTAGAAATTAAATGAACTCATTTCCAAAAATCTTCTATTTTGAACGTTAAGAAACCTTTATGTACGATTTTCAAAAAAGTCTTTTAGTCGCCCAATATATGCTTTTAAGGTACCAATTACTCCAGAATTAGTAAGTTTTCTTTCACTTCTGGTACGATTTGTTACGACACATGTGTCGTAGCAGGACACATAGGACTACGAGCTCACTTATGCAAAATCGGTGCGGCAAGTGATAGCATGTGTGAGGCATGTGGTAAGTAGCACGGAACTCCTGACTTAAAATTTTCTTTTTCGAGGTTACTTTTTAGTATTTAGAACGCACAAAAACCCAATAACTGGCTTAGGTGTATGTCCATAGTGGCATGGGACGGATGAATATCCGCATCCTCTTTTTAACCTAACCAGTCATCCATCATATTTTTCCTAGTTGCCTATATGCCAAATTTTCCTACATACCAAGTTTCAGACCTCTAGCTCAATCTGTAAAGAAAGTACCAAATGGTTCCAATTTTGGAACCAACATTTTCGAGTTGTGAACAGATCATTTAGTCACCCATCATATAAAGGGTGATTTTTTTGAGGTTAGGATTTTCATGCATTAGTATTTGACAGATCACGTGGGATTTCAGACATGGTGTCAAAGAGAAAGATGCTCAGTATGCTTTGACATTTCATCATGAATAGACTTACTAACGAGCAACGCTTGCAAATCATTGAATTTTATTACCAAAATCAGTGTTCAGTTCGAAATGTGTTAAAATTTTGACAAATTTTGTTCAGCGATGAGGCTCATTTCTGGTTGAATGGCTACGTAAATAAGCAAAATTGCCGCATTTGGAGTGAAGAGCAACCAGAAGCCGTTCAAGAATTGCCCATGCATCCCGAAAAATGCACTGTTTGGTGTGGTTTGTACGCTGGTGGAATCATTGGACCGTATTTTTTCAAAGATGCTGTTGGACGCAACGTTACGGTGAATGAACACATTTCGAACCGAACACTGATTTTGGTAATAAAATTCAATGATTTGCAAGCGTTGCTCGTTAGTAAGTCTATTCATGATGAAATGTCAAAGCATACTGAGCATCTTTCTCTTTGACACCATGTCTGAAATCCCACGTGATCTGTCAAATACTAATGTATGAAAATCCTAACCTCAAAAAAATCACCCTTTATTTCCTAGTTGTGCCTACATCCCAAATTTTAGAACTTTAACTCCATCTGTAAAGAAAGTACCAAATGGTACCAATTACGGTACTAAACGTACGTTTTCGCCCATTTCCAGATCAATTTTTCCATTGCTTTTTTCATTCTCACAATTTTGCAATTTGTGTCTATTAAGAAAAATGTAAACATTTCCAAAAAATTTTCTAATCATCCAATTATGTTTGCCATGGTGTACTTAAGTTTCTAAATTCAGAGCTCTATCTCAATTTACAAAGAAAGTACAAATAGTATTAATTGCAGCACTAAACGTACTATTTCTCCCACTTCCGGAATTATTTTGGACAAACATGCACCATTTCGTACTATTTAGTACCTTAACGAACGAATATCGCCAAACCCAATCTTATTCCGCGTCTACGACCTAAGACCAACATTCGTGCGAAATTTCATAATTCTAGCTTCAGCCTTTCTGGCTGGGCAGTGATCAGTCAGTCAGTCAGTAAATCACGCGTGGCTTCTAAATATAGAGAAGCAGAGAATATGAAAATGAATGTGCATTGGATCATTTTTAGCTCAAATTGAGGATGTTTACTGAGCTATTTTTAGAAATAGAGGAGCAGTGAGTATCACATCTTTTGGAGCCGATAGGCAAATGAAAATTTTGCCCATGAACATTCCGCTAAGGAACAGGGGCAAACTTCTCACATATCAATGAGAAGCAGTCCCATTTAAGTTAAGTTCAATGATAAGGGACCTCCTATAAGCCAAAGATAAGCCGAGTCCGAACGGTGACCTCCGATAGGCATGCATATTAAAATAACAATTTTGAGAAGTTGTGTGGGTAGGTGTAAGAGCATTTTCGCTCAAGAAAAAAAAGTCGAAAATATGTGTTATAGCATGCACAATTTAAGAAGTTGTGACGGATGGTGGATTCACTCCTGAAAGAGGTATATTTATATGCCTGCATGTTGGAAGCAATATGTGATTTCGCCACTGGGAAGCAACATCAATTTGCTTTGTTTCTGTTTCTTCTTCTTTTATTGAAAATTAATTCCATATTGTGGATTTTAATCTGGCTCGGGGTTATGAGAAAAAAAAAAAAAGATGACGTTATTTTTTGCTGGTTTAATTATCTTTATTTCTGCCAATATTTCAAGAAATCTCGATTCTCATCTTCTTGGAAAGATTTTTACAAAAAAAAAAAAAAAATAAATAATTAACATATTTTTCTATCCACCACCGAAGGATGGGGGTATATTGAATCGAAATATCCATTTCCGACCCGATCTGAGACGATCTAGCCATATTCGTCCGTCTGTTGCGATCACGCTACAGTCTTTAAAAATAGAGATATTGAGCTGAAACTATGTTTTGTCCATAAGCATGTTAAGTTCGAAGATGGGCTATATCGGACTATATCTTGTAATAGCCCTCATATAGACCGTTCCGCCGGTTTAGGGTCTTAGGCCCATAAAAGCCACATTTATTATCCGATTTTGCTGAAATTTGGGGCAGTGAGTTGGGTAAGGCTACTCGATATCCTTCTTCAATTTGGCCCCGATTGGTCCAGATTTGGATATACCTGCCATATAGAGCGATCTCTCGATTTAAGGTTTTGGGCCCATTTAAGGAGCATTTATTCTCCGATGTCTCCGAATTTTGAGACACTGAGCTATGTAAGGGTCTTCGACATTCTTGTTTAATTTGGACCAGATCGGTCCAGATTTGAATATAGCTGCCATATGGACCGATCTCTGGATTTAAGGTTTTGGGCCCATAAAACACGTATTTATTGTCCGATTTCGCCGAAATTTGGGACAGTGAGTTGTGATGAGTCCTTCGACATCCTTCCTCAATTTGCCTCAAATCGGTCCAGATTTGGATACAGCTGCCATATAACCCGATCTCTCGATTTAAAGCTTTGGGCCCATAAAAGGCGCATTTATTGTCCGATGTCGCCGAAATTTGGGACAGTGTGTTAAGTTAAGCCCCTCTACATACATCTGCAATATGGAACAGATCGGTCCAGATTTGGATATAGCTGCCATATGGACCGATGTCTGGATTTAAGGTTTGGGCCCATAAAAGACGCATTTATTGTCCGATGTCGCCGAAATTTGGGACAGTGAGTTGTGATTAGCCCTTCGACATCTTTCTTCAATTTGGCACAGATCGGTTGAGATTCGGATATAGCTACCAAAAGGATCAATAGTTTGTTCTACAAAATTGAACAATGACTTGTACTTATAAGACCATCCAATAGCCGTGTCTTCTTACGCAAATACCATTTTCTGCTCGATCGGCATAGATAGATAATCTATCTATATCTTTATTAATAAAAATTCAACTATATAAGTATTATATTCTTGGTTAGCTTAAATAACTCAATGTTTTTGTATCAAACGCCTGTCTCATTTATGTTTAGTTTAAGTCTTGTATCAAATAATGCCTGTTAAAGCACATTTTATATATTTAATCAAATTTCTCCAATCATCCTCTCATTGGCCGTTCAATATATTGATCATTTCATGTTCATCTAGCTTTTTTTCCCAAAGTACAGTAATCGAAACTCTTTTAGCACTGGACAAACTCCTACAAAATGTTTGATATTTTCGATAGCCTGTATGTTGAAACTGGTCGAAAAAGTCAGTAATCCCGGCCAATCGACGTTTCGATCTCTTGCTATATTTCTCAAATCTTTCACCCAAAACAAATTCCTTTCAATTAGTGTTCTCGTTAGCTTTTTTGGCAACCAATTATAATGATAATGCAGCAAAACATTATTAATATATTTCAAATGTAGACCCATCGTATATATATGGCTTTCTTCAGCATTAGTTTCCAACATCAGCACATTATTTGGCGTATTTTTCGGCAACCGTAAAATTTTTTTCATAAACAAGCGTTGAAATTTGTCTACTTCATAAGAATGTCTGAAACCCCATACTTGAGATGCGTAGCTCTGTGTTGCTCTACGAGCTGCTAAGTAAACCTTTCATTTCATACGTAGACTGATGCGGTTCTCCTTCATTGTGTGGTTCCAAGTCGTATTAAGAGCATTCTTAGCTTGCTAGTTTCCCTTTTCTAAATGCTTTTGAAAACTCAGCTTTGGAGTAAAACTCTTAAATAATTAAATTCAGAGGTAATTTTGACTTCTTCCTCTTTATAATACCACTTTTCTCGTGAGCTTAATCTTCCATCTGAAATTTTGACATATTGACTGAACGGTTTCATCTGTTTGTTCCATCCGGTTTGCAATTTGTCAATCATTCGTTGCATTATTTCTATATCATCAGTGATAATAACAATATCATCTGCGTGTAAAATTCTCAAATTGATACCATTGCACTTCAGTCCGTCCTCCTGGATATCATGCAAATCGTTGATGTATAAAGCGAATTACAGGAGTGATAGCAAACATCCCTGTTTTACGCCAACTTTAGTTTGAAAATATCCGGACGTTTCCCCGTCCATACAGCTTACTGTGTATTATCGTATATGTTCTAAACAAGCTTAGCAAATTTATAAGAGACTCCCAGTTCAAATAATTTAGAAATTAAGGCTCGTCTGGACACATTGTCAAAAGCAGCTGAAAAGTCTACAAAATAAGCTTAGTCTTTTTTCTTCTCGTCTGGTTTAAGACTTACCATTGCAGACAAGTTGTATATATTATCGTATGTGGAATAGCTTCGCCTAAATTCTGATTAAAATTCATTCAAAACATTCTCAGATTCTACCCACATCCGTAATCGCTTGTTAAGAATCCCCATCATTATCTTTGCAATATAGCCTGATAAAGCAATTCCTCTGTAATTATTGGGTTGATCACAATCTGTTTTTTTATATATTGGGTATATAATAGCTTTAACAAATGACTCGTCAACGTTTTCACCTTCCAGTATCTTATTATACTTTCTTAACAATATGTTATGAAAATCTTCCGTTGCATTAACGAAGAACTCATATTGCACTCTGTCCTCGCCTGGAGCTTTATTGGCTTTCATCTTACGGAGTGTTGCTCTTAACTCAATTATTGATATTGGTTCATCTAAATATTGATTGAATCTAAAGGGAGGTGCATATTGAATAGGGTTAACAACTTGTATGGGATCCAATAGGTGCATAAAGAAGTCTAAGCTCATCTGTCGTTACGTTACTGCCAATTTGAAATTTTTAATTTCTGACTTCCTTTATACAACGCCACCATTCTTTAGAATTATTTACAGTATGAATCTTTCCAATCATATTATGAAGATAATTTTCTTGGCTATTTTTACAAATAAATAAATAAATATTTATAATAAATATTTGTTTTTTTCTTCAGTCTCACCAGTTTTTCTGTATGTTTTGAACAGTCTACAGCACTTTTCTCGTACTTTGTTGCATTTTGAATCATACCACTGTTGTTTAGAGACAAAATTAGCTTTCGCTGCTGACGAATTTATCACTTCCGTAAGGTCGCTTAATTTTAAACTTTCCATGTTTTCAATTTTATTTATCTTGATCGACAATCTATTATGATATTCCCTTTTTCGATTATCCATCCATCGAATTTTTGATAAAAGATTCATGGTTTTTGTTTTGGGGGTAACCCCTTTGACTTTTTAAATTTATTATTATAGGCATATGATCCGAACAAGCCTTATTATCAAAGTTAAAAAGTTCCACATTTTTTAAAAGCTCATGACATACTCCGCATATATCTATAACCGACTCACCAATTGTGTTGTACTTATAAAAGTAAAGTTGTACTTATAAAAATAAAAGTTGTACTTATAAAAGTAAAGTTCTTCCGTCCAGAAATAATAGGTTATTATCAGTCATGAATTCTATTACTTGCCTTCCTTAGCGGTTGATTATTTTGTCTTCTGAACATCTACTTTTTAAACCCGATTAAAATAAATTAATCATCAATCTACTGTTTAAACTCTCCAATTCTGGCATTTGAGTTTCCCATTACGATTGGGTTTACAACATCATTATTTAAGCACAGGTTTGAGAGACTTTCGAACTTCATGTCCCAAAACACGGTTCTGAAATAGGTTGGTACCAATGAAAAACAAACCTCGCTAGTTGCAAGTTTAAGCAGGTTTCCTTCTTCTATCCTAGATACATATGAATATATTCCCATGCACTTCATTCGGTTGCTTACTCCTGGTATAAGACCCTCTGTTGCTCTTCCATATCTGCTGAAACGCTTTGTAAATCCTTGAAACTATTTTTTTGCTGACTCGTATTTGTCTTCAATTATATGATTTTCGATTAGTATAGTTTTTGAGTTTTACGTTATATGAAATGATAGATATACGAGTAGTTAGTTGATTTTTGTTGCTGTTTAGTGATAATGAATTTTTTATTTTTAGTTTTTTCATTCTATTTGATTCCCGCTAAGACGAATTGATAATTCCTTAATTTGTTCGTTTGTTTTTCAGTTCTTCAATTCCGTCGTATTTGCCTGCAACCACTTTTAAATTATAATTCATCATAAACCATTTATCATTTACTCTCATTCTGTCTTCCCTTACAACAATTTTATGGTCTTTGTTTATTGTGAGAAGTTTCCGTTTTATATTCAAAAGCTTTTTCTTCTTTTGCTGTTTTATTGGAGCCATGTATCTCTCAATAGTAATTTTTGAAGTAGCTAATACTCCTCAGCACCTTATTTACCGCTTCTTGATTTTCTAATTCGACTAAAGCAGCCATCATATTAAACCTTTCATAGATCTTTCTCACATTTATTATTTTAAGCTTGATTCCCATGTCATTTTGTAGTAAATTTTGTACTGCTTTATAAACTGATTTATTTGTGGGAAGACGCCTTATAAACAATTTAGTGCGTTTGATTTGAGATTTCAACCCATTTATTTGTCTTTTTTTCGAGGTTTTCATTTTGCAGTGAATTTATCTGTGTACTAACCGAAGTAATCTCTTTGATATCATCCTTTGTTGGAAGATTTTTTAGTTTTTCATCAAGGTTGGAGTTAATATTGCTTTTGATAATGGAAATAAGGTGTGTTGTTTCAATAATAATTTTTTTTATTAGTTTGTTTTTTTTCGGCGTAGTTTCAGATAATTGCCTCTTGGGTGTATGACTATGGTTATCCATCCGTTTCGATGACAGTTTATACGATAAATTCGAATGATCGCAATGGGCCAGTTACAGCTGAAATTACTTGCGCAAACTGTTGGCATATTTCCTCAATTACAAAGTAACCGATGACGATATAATAGTCATACGAACAGCAGGTTTGAGGAAAGAGCGCAGCTGATGTTTGTAGAATGTTTATTGTACTTTTAGTTGTGATGAAGTATTTCCAATGGTTTTCTAATATATTTTGTTAATTGTTGAATTAAATTATTGTGAAATTGCTGCTTAACCACCGAATGTGTTACTTTGCCTTCTTCGTCATTGAATATATACGGTGCACGGATCTAAATTTAAATAGAAACGGTTTGTGAGATTTACTCTTGCTCGATCGGGTTATTGCTGGATTTCGGATCGGATTTATATCCCGAATTTCTTGTTTTTAATTTTGTTTGGTAATACAAACTTAAACCTTCTGGCATAAGTTGGATTTGTCTCCGTTACATTTTTTTCATGGATTTTCTTTTCGGAAAATTAATTTTCATATGTATTCTACACAAATCAGAGCAAATATCGTTTGATTGATGCCAATTTCATTAAAATCCATTCACCCGTTTGACCGTAATATGTACCACAAACTCGCCTTCGCAACACCTTGGCCTTTTAATAAAGGGTGATTTTTTTGAGGTTAGGATTTTCATGCATTAGTATTTGACAGATCACGTGGGATTTCAGACATGGTGTCAAAGAGAAAGATGCTCAGTATGCTTTGACATTTCATCATGAATAGACTTACTAACGAGCAATGCTTGCAAATCATTGAATTTTATTACCAAAATCAGTGTTCGGTTCGAAATGTGTTCAAATTTTGACAAATTTTGTTCAGCGATGAGGCTCATTTCTGGTTGAATGGCTACGTAAATAAGCAAAATTGCCGCATTTGGAGTGAAGAGCAACCAGAAGCCGTTCAAGAACTGCCCATGCATCCCGAAAAATGCACTGTTTGGTGTAGTTTGTACGCTGGTGGAATCATTGGACCGTATTTTTTCAAAGATGCTGTTGGACGCAACGTTACGGTGAATGAACACATTTCGAACCGAACACTGATTTTGGTAATAAAATTCAATGATTTGCAAGCGTTGCTCGTTAGTAAGTCTATTCATGATGAAATGTCAAAGCATACTGAGCATCTCTCTCTTTGACACCATGTCTGAAATCCCACGTGATCTGTCAAATACTAATGCATGAAAATCTTAACCTCAAAAAAATCACCCTTTATTATAAATATATCTCTGGAAAAATATCTTTCGATTCATGCCAATTTTAATACAATTTATTCAGTGTTTATTCGCATATGACATGTATTGATAAAATGTTTTGTATTGTTGTGCAGCCTCGCAAAACTTATACAAACAACAAAAATGCGAATGCCTCGCACGCCAAAGCCGAGCTTTAAGGAATTGGCTGACCTACATGCCAAATAGGGCCTTGCACATCATACCCCCACAATACCCTTAGCTAAATAGTGATACTCTTCCTCTCCCATCATTCGTTTTTCTTATTCTCATCACTAATACTCCCACCTATGGCTTTGCATTCACACACCCATAACGAATGCTTTAGAGAAACCCAGCAACAATTTGCTGTGAATATTCTTCTTTTTCTTTTATTGAAATTTAATTCCTAATTTTCGTGGTTTTTCTTATCGAAAAATTACTTTTCATATATATTCGTCGTTTCTCTGGAAAATTATCATTCGATTGATGTAAATTTCATTAAAATCTATCTAGCCGTTTAGCCGTAACATATATCACAAAATTGCTTTTATTAAACCCTTGACCGATTAATATTATATACTACATTTGATTTATTATAATTTTATAACTGATAGACTCAATACATAAATAAAGTAATTAAGAATGAGATTTGCGAATTCTCATAAAATGTCATTTGCTTATTAAAATTTAACGTCTTATATAGTGTAATTACGGCTAAAAATTTTAAACTTTAGTTTACAAATTTACATCAGTCAGTGAGCCAAGGCCAATCAATTGTGGTATTTCTTTATTGGGGTTACTGACTTGCATATATAACGACTGAATATAGGTGACAATTGGGACAGTCATAATTGCTTACAAATTTAATATAGACGTAGACGAATAATGCTATTCCAATGCAAAGAGCCAATAACTAACAGTGTGATGATGAATCACTGTCGATTTCAATAATTGTGGCATATGTCCAATGTCAATGGATTTCAGCTGCCAAAAATGCTGTCTTCTGTGGAAGAATGGAAGGCAAATCTCGAATATGATGCTATAGCACTCCCCTTACTTTTCGTCAATTTGAAGTGTCCGCTAACTTCTCTTCAGAAATGGGTGGAGCACGAGATGGCGGAGTGTGTGTTTTGATCGTTTGTAGCTTTTGTGGTCGGGATGTGCATCTGTTAAGACGTCGATGGTGCTGTCTTCTATCCGTTGTAAGCTTGACTATAACATTATAAGTTGAGAAGTTGAAAAACGATTGACTGAGTTGTTTTTGCAGTATCTTCCTCCTTTTTCACCTTGTTTCCTAAATGTTGCATATCAGCTCGCATATTGTTAAAACTTAACTGATTCATACTTTCATCTTTTCTGATTATGTTGACTGTAGATTCTTTGATGGTTGTCTGTTCTTTTAGTAGCTCCAACACGTGTTTGTCTTCATTTGCTCTTTCTATATTTGTAGCCATTTGGCCAGTATATTCAGAGTCCAAGACACCAAATAACGAGCGCGCGAGATTTCCACTACATTAAAAGCCCCTCGTCTACTGCGCGTGGGAAATATTTTCGTTGTCCCAGCTTCTAGCTGTTTTTGGACTTGAATAGTGTTCTTCGATGGAACATTTGCACAATTCATCATACATCATACATCCTGATAGTCGATCTGGAGACACCCCTCTGGATATGAAGTTTGCCGGATTGCCTTTGTTCCAACATGTCGCAAATGAGTGCCAAGCGATTTGTCTTGGATTTGCTTCACCTTGTTGGCAACGAACATTTTCAATGTTGATGGTTTCAAGTTTATCCAGTACAGTGTAATCTCCGAATCTGACCAGAAAACAGTCCTTGCTTCTTCGTAGCCTAATTCTGCTCTGACCTTTGTCGTCAGTTTTGCTCCCAATTCAGCTGCACACAGTTCTAGCCTTGGCAACGTGATCTACTTAATGGGTCCGATTCTTGATTTTGAATATAGGAACCTAAATATCTGCCTCCCGTCTTGCAAGGTAGCTCTAAGATAAATCCCTGCACCATACGCTTTATCTAAAGCATCTACAAACGTGTGAATTTCAACCAAGTCGGTTGACCTTCCCCTTGGTAATAACTGCACACTCATTTACATCACTCTTAAAACAAAATCGATCTGCACATCGATCTCCTTGAAAACAGAGAATGTTCTATTTACTGAAATCGCAAATTACCTATGTGTTTTGCTGAATAGGAAATTGAACTTCAAATCCAACATTTTGGAAAGGGCAAGAAAGCTAACTCTTGCCCTGTACATCTGCAAGAGAGTCATTGGCACAAATTGTGGGTTTAAACTTTTGTCAGATCTATAACGCTATATGGTGTTGTGCTCTGGTTGACGGCGCTTCAAAAGACCACCTACTGTTCAATACTCAACCGGATCCAGAGGATGGCTTGTTTGTTGATGGCTTGCATCACAGCCGCAATGAGGACGACACCATTTGATGCACTGAATTTTGTGGTACACCAAATACCTCTGGGCATTGCGGCGAGACAACGACAATGAGCGACAGCGACACTTTCTTAACCTTGACACAATGTCCAAAGTTTCAGGCAGCGTAGATAACACCCCGCCTGCGCCGAATTTTGATAAAAAGTACTGTACCACTATGCCTGATAGAACCGACTGAAACAACGATATCCCTGGCTATTGCAGTTACATAGAGGTTCCAAACTAAACGACCAGGTGAGCTTTGGGGTGTACTTTAAAGAGCTAGAACTGGTCATATCGAAAAGGGTTACCTATTCCACTGCAGTATGTACCAAGAGGAGTTCCTTGCAATTAAAGAAGTAATGGAACGGCTTAGATTTAATGTCATAATGACAACTGACATTTATATCGTCTCAGACAACCAGGCATCCATTAAATCCCAGGAGATCGTATTTCTGAATTCAAAAACCGCCCTCGACTGTCGCAGATCTCTCAACAAGATAGCTGAACAGTTAAAAATTCAGCTGTTCTGGGTGCCGGGCCACATAGATATCCCTGGGAATTGTAAAGCGGGCGAGCTTGCGAGACTAGGAACTACCTTACACATTGCCGGGAAACTGGAATCTGTAGGTATGCCTCTAAAGACACTTAAGTTAAGTTTTCAGGAAAAGGCCCGAAGGGCAAAGAATGATAGATAGTCTGGCTGTAAGCATTCCAAAACTATATGGCCTAGTCTAGACTTGAAGAAGTCTACCGCTATGCTGTAACCGGTTAGAATAGACGTCTCATGCATTGCGTCGGTCATGACAGGTCACTGTCCGATCGGAGAAAATGCTGAGAGACTGAAGGTTGCGGCTTTTGCCGAAACTGTGAGGACATCGAAGAAGAAAAGACAATAGAACACCTTCTGTGTGTGTATCCCGCACTGGGACTCAGAAGGAGTTCCACTTTAGGTTCTCATTTCTTTGAGAACTTGTCTGATTTAGCGGATGTGGACATTCGAAAATTGTTGGGCTTTGTAAAGCGATCTGGATGGTTCAAAGGTAGGAACTAGAAGGCATTTTCCTTCTCCTGTTCTTGTGGTATCACATGGGCGAAAAAGGTCTAAGTGAGTCTGATGGCAAAATGCCACTTTAACCTAACCTTAAATCTTTAATTTTGCGTTATGTCAATAATTTTTTTATTGCTAATAATGATAATGCTTCATCAACGATATTTATATATATAAAAATTTTCCGGATTTGCAAGTAAAACATTCTATTTCAACTTTTATATAAATTTTTTTTGACATATGCAATTTTTATTAATTTTCAAAAATTTTATCATTAGAAGAAATTTCATTCCACGTTGGTCTTTAAAGAAACTCACTTAATTTTGGTATACTAGAAAGTTTATTGAAATTTTTCCTTAAGAAAAAATATTTTTTCTTTAAATATTTAATTGATATTTTGTCTTAAAAATTTTTTTATTGAAATTTTGTCATAAAAATAAATTTGTCCTAAGGAAATATTTCACTGCAATTGAAAATTTGAAATTTTGTCTTTATAAAACTGTCTTTTGTCTTTATAAAAACTTTCATTGAAATTTTGTATTTAAAAAAGAATTTTAGAATTTTAAAAAAGAATATATCGAAATTTTGCCTTAAGAAAAATTGTCATTTGAATTTTGCCGTTAGAAAATATTTTATTGAATTTTTTCTAAAAACAAAATTGTAATAAATTTATTCTGAAGGCAAACTTTCAATGCATTTTTTTCGTAAGACAAAATTTCAATGCAATTTTTTCTAAAGACAAAACTAAAAAGAAATTTTTTACAATCCATGGCAGCCGGTTGTACGCACTGGATTTACCCGATGGAATCCTCATCGGCAAGGGCTGCTGCCTCAGTGCACGTGTTCGTTCTTTTTCGACATGGGAGAGGCACATCCCGGCGTGTCTTCTCCGCACGTTCGTGTTGAGATTGAAAAGGCCCTGGTTCTGTTCAGTTTGCCCGTACCGCTTTCATCATTGGTCGGTATCGGTGAGGTGTAACTGGAGTGGGTACATTTCCTATCTTGCTCTGGCCTTACGTCACTCCGGGAGTATAGTCACACTGAGTATGTTGGAAAGTGCTGTTCGAACATAGACAGCAAACGTCGTCGTTGTTGCCTTCTGTGTCCTCGTCGACTATGTGACAATCACGACCGTGCGACAATATTCGCAACAACAGCATCCCAGCCCCAATATCGCTGGACCAGTGCCGGGAAGTGTACCTTTCTTGCAATTGAATTGTAATGGCCTGAGAGGCAAGATCGACGAGAAAGCGGATTTTATGAATCGGAGGAAAATATTGGTTGCAGCAATCCTGGAGACAAAGCTCACGAACACCTCCAGCCTGCACAGTTGTCACGTATACAATGTGCTACGTAAGAATCGCTTAAGGAATGGAGTTGGGGGTTGGGCCTTTGTGATACTCCATTCCGTGCAGTATAGACCCATCTCACCTGCGCCTGGCGCTAGTGATCCCAACATGGAGTATATGGGGATAGCAGTCAGGTCCGGTACTGCTGAGATAGAGCTGTACAACGTGTACATACCGTCGGTTGGTAGTTGTGATCCAGTTAATGGCCAAGCTTACAAGCCCGACGTAATTGGGCTACTATCTGGCCATAATCTCTGAGCGCCGGATGTTTATCAATCAAAAAAATACCGATTGGGTCGGCTTCAGAGTGTACACCAATAGCCGCTTCAGTGAACTGACACCCCCCTCAAATATGCTATTTGCCGAGAGGAAATTTCGAGACATCATTAAGGCAGCATCCGCTCGTTTTATACCAGTTGATCGAATACCCCAAGTTCGGCCCAATTTCCCGGCGCAGACGGTGGTACTCGCAGACGAGCATGATGGGATTTGTTGCATAGACCCAACTAACCTCAGAATCATCGAGCTGAATTTAGAAGTTAACAGGGTAGTCGAACATATGCGGCATTTGTGGCTCTAGCACTTTGATCCATGTAACTTAGGTACCGATTTAGGGAATCTGTGGTCTACTGTTAACTCACTCTCGAACCCCGGTAGACGACGACAGAACCTCAGCCACTTTTGGCGACGTTGCCATGACTGATCCAAAGAGGTGCGCTGTCAATTTATTGTGCATCCCGAGCTTGGCAAGGAGGAAATCCATTCGTCGTATCCGTGGTCACCGAGCCGATGGACAGCTAGCACAATTTACCGTGGACGAAGTTACGAATGTCATCCGTGGCGCCAAGTCATCGTTGGGCCCCGACGGAATCTCTACACTGATGCTGAAGAATCTGGATCAATCTGAAGTCGAGTAGCTTACTACTGTCCTCAACCTGTCTTTGAACACTCTTATAGAACCCGATGTCTGGGAAATGTGCAAAGTGATCCTGCTACTAAAGCCTGCAAAGGACCCGAGTAAGGGGGTGTCGTACAGACCGATCGACCTACTGTCACTAGTAGCCAAGACGCTTGAGTGACTACTCCCGAGCCTCGTTGGAGAATTTCCATTTGCCGAGCATCAGCATGGATATGGAAGACTGCAAAACATAACAACTGTTTTCTATCCTAGCCGTGCGAAGACATAACTACATGCTGACTAAGCAATACCTTCTAGGTTCTTATCGCAAAGATCATCCAAATCATCATCTTGTAGATAGGCATTCATCGTACAGAAGCCTTAAATTAGATCTACATGATCTAGAGCGTGATGTCCAGCGCTACAAGAGAGAACCTCTAGATCAAGCGGGACCAGACAACATTCATGCAGACACGGTAGCAAATGCGGTGAATAGCTACCGGGTGAATGTGATGCTTGGAGAATGACCGCCTCCCATTTCACCTGCTGAAATTGATCTCCTCGGCAAACCAAAGTAGTTCTGGCTCAATTGTGATCCGGGAGATGCAGCCGCCTCAATTCCTACAGAGAAAAGATTGATGCCGACGTGCAGGATGTTTGTCCCAATTATGACCAGCGACCACACGACACAGTCATTTGTTTAACTTCCCAGTCAGACCCACTCGTCTCAGACCCAGATCGCTCTGGACCCACCCCATCTTAGTCGCAAAGTTCCTGGATCTGGACACTCAACAGAATCAAGCAGACCAAAGAGAGAACAAAACGCACTGCTACACCACTTCACTGCTATTAAAGCTTTGGTGCTTTGGCACGTTTTCATTGCTAAAATCATACAAATAAAGATTTTTTTCAGTGTAAACATTTTTGCAGTGAGGTATGTCACTATTTTTTAAATAGTCGAATGTAAATATTCAAAGCTTAATTTTGTTCCTTTTACAAAAAAAAGGCGCAGCGGAGCGGACCTGGTTCAAAGAGTTTAGTATAAAACTTGTTTTAAAACATGTTTGTAACTAATGCTTTCAGCAATAAATATTATTGAATTCACAGTTTTAAGAATTTTATTGTTTTATTTGCAGAGATATGTGAATTGTCTCATGAATTACATGTAACAATTAGATCCCTGGATTTAATATTGGTGAGGAACGATTTTGAGCTTGCCAAAGCAAATGTTTCGAACGTGCAAGTACATATTAGCAGAGATGATTTCCTTCAGACCGTACGTGGGAGTTTGGGATCTATTTCAATATATGATTTGACTTCGTACGGACACCTATATCAAGAAAAATTCTCAACATCAGGAATGGAAGCTCTAAGTTTTAAATATTCACGGTAAGTGTTTAATTTCTTTTAATAATGTACCAAAGACATAATTGCCTGCAGAATCTTTGACGTTTTCGTACATAAGTAAACGCGAATTTTTGTCCGTATCGGCATTTTAAGTTCAAAAACATTTTTTAATACGAGTATTCGGATAAAAATTGTCCCTGAAGGTTCTTCTTAACCAAAATGGTTACATGGGAAGTTTACTTCATGAAAGTACACATGATGCATATATAATGTTTTTTTTTTTATCGATTTAACCCTTTTTGTCGATAGGGTCACCTAGCTATGAAGCTACGAAGTCCCAAAGCTGTATTTTCACCGTATCCAATCTATCCACTATTGTGATACAGAGTGTTATAGCTTAGTGAATATGTTTGTACTTGGTGCGCCAGAGAAACTTACTTTTTGAAAGGTCAATGAAAACAACATTTTTGTTTTTTGGCGACCCCTACTGTACACACTCTGATTAAGTCGATTTTTGAAATTCGTATCCACTCTGAAGCATATCAATCGGTATGTTGCCAATGGCGTCGCAAATTTTGTTCTTGAGGTAAGCTAAGTACCTGTATCGCTCAAGAGGAGAAGAGATTGACCCTTCGATTAGAATATGGATGGACTTTTTACTTGGCTTAGTATAGATTGAAAAGAGAATATTAATCCGCCCCATGCCACTTTGGACATACGTAAACCTAAGCCAGTAATCGGCTTGTTGCGGGCTCTTAATACTAAAAAGTTACCTTTAAAAATCATCTAGGAAAATCTAAGCTAGAAATTCCGTGCTACTTACAAAATCCTTAATTGTTTTCCATACCACACTCCTAAGTTTGTTCGTGTCTGGTATTGTGTCCCCACATAATTACCGGTGCCTGTTTGCCGTGAAAGCTAGGCAACGACATATGAAATACTCCAACATCTCATCATCTTCCCCATATGCTCTACACATGCTATCAGTTACTGCATAGATTTTGCACAAGTGAGCTCGTTGTCTTATGCGTCCCGTTAGATACCGAAAGCTATACTGACCTCCTTCTCACTTTCCTACAGTAATAGCCTCGTCTTCTTTCGATTCGGATCTTCCCATAGGATTTTCGCCGTTCTACCGATCGTTTCACTTTTCCACAGTTTTACATACGCGATCGTCGACACGAAAGGGTTTGGGTTAACCAATTTTATTGACGGCAGTGTTCTGGTCTTCACCGCCAAATAGTCTGCTCTTTCACTATTCTTATTCCGCTACGACCTGGCACCCAACGATGCGAATTGTGCCATTGTCAGAGAAGGCGCTAATCTCTGTCTTTCACTCCAAGACAGACGTTTGCCATCTGCCAGACCCTTTTGGGCCCTTATGCATAGCTGAATAGGATCCTTACCTCTAAGAAGTATTATAACTCCGTCTGCGTACCATACGGGTTAAAATCCTTCCTCAGTCATAATCCGTAGTTGGTTATTCATGGTGTTCACCCATAGGAGTGAAGATAAAATGCCCACCAGCCTCGTGCCTTGTGCCACTTTCTCCCTTATATTTATGTCATGGGGCCCACAAGTTTTTTCTTAGATTTTATTTTGTTATTCAAATTATATATACAGCCTTAAGGACGAGGCTATTCTATCTTCGCATGCCTTTAATTTGCTTAGACTATCGACCTTCTCCGGCAAATAGAAGGCCGCATCGCTTTCAGGCTAATTGAGAGGCTTGGTGCGAATGATTCTAAGACTCTCACTGTTGGGGAGAGAGACTCCCTAAATTGGGCTCTTGAATTCGCTGCACAGGACCCCAAAGAATACACGTGTAGATTCGGAAATTGCACCGCAGTCAGCCAAAATGCTGCGGTCTCCTGGAGGGCATCCAATGCCTTGAAGAACTAGGGCGAACAATAGTAAGATGGGTCCAAGAACCTTTGCTAATGTCGCTAGGGACAGTTTGGTGATGGCAGTTGTCGACAAGGGAGTAGAACAGGGCGGATCATCGGGTTGGATTGGGCTCACAGTGTGCCCCAGCGGGGAACGGAACGAAACTCAAAAAGTATTTTCGAAAGAACTTTCTTGTTTTTTGGAACATTATTCAAGGCAAAAAAAAAGGCAATACCATTACGGGGAATATCATTATAGATGTTTTCTTTAATAAGTGCTTTAAGCGGTCAAAATTAAGATTTACTACAGTAACAAAAATTTCTTTGATATGATGTTTTGCTTTGTCTGTCCCGGTATTTAAATTTGAAGACATTTAAATCGACTTCCGCATTTATTTTCGATTTTATACAGAAAGAGACATCTTCGACGGTTGTTTCAGCACCGAACCTTGCTGCAAACACAGTCCTTTTGATTCAAATAACCCAGCTACAGGAGGTATAGTCGTTAGGTTAGGTTGACATACACCTAAGCCAGTAATCGGCTTGTTGTCCGTCTAAAAACTATAAAGTACCCGAAAGGCTTCGGGTTAACCAAGTTTATTGACGGCAGTCCTCTGGCCTTCACCGCCAAATCATCTGCATTTTCATTTCCCCTAACTCCGTTATGGCCCGGCACCCAAACGATCCGGATTTTGCCATCTTCAGAGAAGGCGATAATTTCCTTCTTACACTGCAAGACTGTTCGTGGTCCTGGTTATTATTGCCCTCATGGCAATTTTACTTTCGGTAAAGATGTTCACACTCGATGTCCGCGCGTTAGCACCATACCACTTCACGAATTCCTTGATGGCCCGGATAGCCGCCTGCAGGACAGTATTATGGTCAGGCAGTCTAAAACAGATCTCAATCCCTGGGTTCTCAATGTAAACCCCCAGGCCCACTCTGTCCTCTAGCTTTGATCCATCCGTGTAACATGATCTTCCACATGGCAATACTAGGGTTCCGTCAATCCAAGACTGTGCCGATGGCAGTAGTGCCTCGCACTCGACTTCAAGGTTCATCTCAAGTATCCCATCGAAAATCTCTTCCCTTCCTTCCACGTTTCCTACCGTTACCTCCGTTATACCGCGATGGTATGAGCTGCTCCCATCATCACACTCAATCTGCATGTCAATGGGTTGGATATCTAGAATAGTCTCCACGGCCTTAGTGGCCCTTGTCCTCACGTTCCGCTTATGCCAACACCACATGTTCTCTGAACCTGTTGAATGGTCCTTACGTTGCACTTTTTCGCCATAGCAGTCCACCAAACTATTGAGGTGTTAGCAAGTATTGGGCTGATCACACTCCTGTAGAGCCAGTGGACTGTCCTCGGATTCGGGCCCCATTTCGAGCTTACGTCCAAGATCACACCTGTACGGTCAGCATCCGTAAAAGGTCATTTATGGTGGTCACCCATAGGAGTGGCGATAAAATGCAATTACAATTTATCCACCTGTTCCTTGGCATATGGTTTATCCAGTCTCTAAGGACCAGGTCCACTGGTACAGGTCTAAGGATTGGATAGGCATGCTGTTTGTATTTGAGCAGTTCGCTGGATGTCCTACTCTTTATCATGGTTTCCACAATACGTTCCATGGTTTTGAGTAGAAAGGACATAAGGCTTATAGGTCTGTAGGCCTTTGGTGTCGCATACTTGGCTTGCCGGGCTTGGGTATAAATACAAACTTTGACTCCTGCTAGGCTTTCGGAGTATATGCAAGTCCTAGGGACGATAGACTTGGCTAGATGAGGCGCCAGATAGTCTGCCTCTTTCTGTAGTAACGTCGGAAATATTTCATCAGGTCCGGTTGACCTAAATGGTTTGAAAGTCTTCAAGGATTCCATAACCATAAATTCCGTAAGTATGAACCTTCGGTCATCGTCATTATTCCAAGATTCCGGTGTCTCCGTGAGTCCCGTCCTATCCTGTGGAATATCGATAACCTCAACATGTACTCCGTTGTTTCTGCTCTCACTCCCATTTCGTCTACTAAAGTTTGAGTTTGGACATGGGGTTTTGAGAGAAACTTTTTTATTTTAGCAGCATCATTAACGCTATTGACCTGTTCGCAGGAAAGCTTCTAGGAGGCACGTTTTGATAATCTTATTGTGGGCCGTGTGTAATACACATCCCAATAAACTTCCGGTGTACAGTCGTTACAGGTCAGGTTAACGGAGTATGGTATCTGTTGCTACCGGAAGGTGTTGTATTGGTCGTAGCTGGAGCAAGAGAAGGAATAGTTGTAAGCGGGTATCAAGTAGTTGAATTAGATGGATCGGATGAATGTGATACATTAACATTGCTTGATGGAATTGCTAACGTTGCATTTGATGAACTTAATGAAGAAAAGTTCGACGTGTTGTTTGGTGCATTGCTAAAATTTGTATTTATATTAGTAGAAGAAGAATCGTTAGTAACTACAATATCCGAAGGTTTTTTTACGTTTCCGCAATGATTTAACTGGCTACTCCAAATTTTTCCAAACAGGAGGCATTTTCAAAAGCTTTATTTGTATCTACCGGATTTTTCCGTCAAGGCAATGAGATCTTTGTTGATGAACTCGAATTCCGTGTGGGTATGAGATTTTTGTTGATGAACTCGAATTCCGTGTGGGTATTTAAAAAAATGCGCAAAATACCATATCAAACGTTCTGCATTTTTTGTGTAATGCGTAAGTTGTCTGCAGTGAAAGTGGCTAATTCAATCAGCAAGCAACCATTGGTTCCTCCAGTTTTTGTACTGAACAATTAGGTTTTGAACAAATCATGATTGATTTTCTTTTGTTTTTAACAATTCAACAATTGAATGTTCTTTTAAACGATTTCAATTTGTAAATTTGATTAAAAAAGCTTGGACACATGAAGGCGGCGGAGAGTGGAATATCTACTTGTTAGAATTTTTTACTACTTTCATAGGAATAACACCAAGTAGTAAGAATAAAGTAGTGACAAATTCTAACGAAGACGGGATTGCCACTTGGGAATACAAAATAGTAGTATTGCGTTCCTATTCCTTAGATTGTATTTATTCATACAAACAAATAACCGAAACACTGAATTTGTTTTAAAATAATTGTTTATTGAATATTTTGTTAACTGTCTCTTGTTGCTTAATTCGCTGCCAGAACTTTAAAGTAAGACTAGTCGGACTAATTAAGCCTACGGAGGTTGTCATCAAAGTGAGATGATTGCCTCTGTGTAGCTCGACTTATATACTATTCGTGAGCGTATTTGCTAAATATGGTAGTGTATGAAAAGTAGTATTAATGGTTGATGTTAAAAGTAGTACAAAAATATTTCATTGTCTCGACCGTTAAATTCAAATTCAAATACAGTGTTGCATTTAAGTTCAAAAACAACAGCGTTAAAAATAATAAATTAACAAGAAGGCAAAAGAGAATAACAAAAAATAGATAAATATAAAAATAAATTGCTTCAGTAGGAAATTAAACGAAACAATGTACAATATGAGGTTAAACATTGTCTTTAAAAATAAATATATTTAAAAAAAAAATGATTACCGTTTGAAAAGACGTTATTGAAATATTTCGTTTAGAAAAAAAATGATTTCGTGAGGGCCTATGTTTAAGCAACATTTTGTCTTCAGGATATATTTCATTAAAAATTGTCTTTAGAGAAAACTTATTAAAATTTTGAAAATTTCATTGAAATTTAGTCTTAGAACATTATTAAAATGTTTTCTTTAGAAAAATATGTTTTGAAGTGTAAGGTTAGGTTTAAGTGGCAGTCTGCCATCAGACTCACTTAGACGTTTTCGTCCATTGTGATACCACAGGAACAGAAGAAGGAAGATGCCTTCTAGTTCCTACCGTTGAACCATCCAGATCGCTTTAAAGAGCCCAGTATCTTGCGAACGTACACATCCGCTATATCAGACAGGTTCTCAAAGAAATGAGAACCTAAAGTGGAACTCCTTTTAAATGCTAGTGCGGGACACACACACAGAAGTTGTTCTATAGTCTCTTCTTCCTCGATGTCTCTACAGCTTCTGCAAAATTCGTTGACCTGCCATGGCGGACAGACGGATTGAGACGTCTGTTCTAGCCAATGACAGCAAAGCAGTAGACCTCTTTATGTCTAGATGAGACCATCTAGTTTTGGAATGGTCGCAGCCCCCTCTTTGAGACCATCTATCATTCGTTGGCCTGGTCCTGAAAACTTAGCTTTCATGTCGCTAGAGACAAACCCACAGATTCCAGTGTCCCTGGAGTGTGTTAGGTAGTTCCTAGTCTTATGAGCTCGTCTGCTTTAGAATTCACTGGGATTTCTCTGTGGCTCGGCAACCAGAACAGGTGAATTTTGAACTGTTCAGCCATCTTGTTGAGAGATCTCCGACAGTCGAGGGCGGTTTTTGTGTTCAGAAATACGTTCTCCAGGGATTTAATGGCTGCCGGACTGTCTAAAAAGATATTATTGCCAATCGTCGTAATGACATTATGTCTTAGCCATTCCACCACTTCCTTAATTGCAAGGATCTCTGATTGATACACACTGCAGTGGTCGGGTAACCTCTTCGATATGACCATTTCTAGATCTTTGGATTACACCCCAAAGTCCACCTGGTCGTTTAGTTTGGAAGTCTATGTAACTTCTGTTACCAGGGATATCGTAGTTCCAATCGGTTCTATGAGGAATAATGGTACAGTAATTTTTATCAAAAACCGGCTCAGGTAGGGTGTAATCCACACTGCCTGGAACATCGGATATTGTATCAAGTATTACACAATATCCGTGGCCGCCACATGACCAATTAAAAAGCTCCCTAACCTCACGGCAGTGATCGCTGCAATTTGGGTAGCCACAATGTCCAGAGGCATAAGATGTATCATTAAATTCAGCGCATTAGATGGTGTTGTCCTCAGTGCGGCTGTGATGCACAAACACGCCATCCTTTGGATCCGGTTAAGTATTGAGCAGAAGGTGGATTTTTGAAGCGTCGTCCACCAGACCACAACACTATATAGCATAATAGGTCTGACAACTGCATTTGATACACGCGGTCTAAATCCCCAACTTTTGCCAATGGCTCTCTTGCAGATGTATAGGGCAAGAGTAGCCTTTCTTGCCCTTTCCAAAATGTTGGATTTAAAGTTCAGTTTCCTGTTCAACAAAACACCCAGGTATTTTGCGCTTTCTGTAAATGGAACATTCTTTCCACCCAAACAGACAGTTTCCACTGTAGGCAACTTGTATCTCCTGCTGAAAAACCACTTCTGTCTTTGTTGAAAATACTTTATGTTATTCTACTTTAGTTCAACATAATTAATTTGATTAAGTTACCTTAGTATTAATTGTTGTGTATTGAAAAAATAATTTTCATTTTCCATATCACTCTGTATACTGAATTTAAATAAAGCATACACATTTAAATTCCATTGCGTACATATTCTGTCTCAATAGGTTATGGGCCCAGAACTCATAACGCGAATTTTGAGCAAATAAGAATAATTCAAACTACATAATCTGGACTAGCAATTCAAAGGCCGTTGTTTCTGTTGGTCAGAAAAATATTGAATTGGTGAGCTTTGTGTACCGGGAACAGAAATTCAAAAGGTGAAATTTTCTGTTGGACAGAAAAATTGTTAAATTGGGAAGCTGTGTATACCTGGAAGAGCGATTCAAAGGCTGAAATTTTCTGTAGGTCAGAAAAATTTTTTGGAATTGGTAAGCTGTGTATCCTGATCTGTTGAAAAATGTCTACGTTTAATGGACGCATTCCGTTGTTCAACGGCAACAATTTTTTGACGTGGAAAACGCAAATGGAGGCTATTTTGCATAAAAATAGATTGCTGAATATTGTGAAGGGTGAAGAAAAATGTCCGGAAGTTCCAATTTTACCTCAAAATGCAACGAGTGAGCAGAGAACTCAATTTGAAACCAAGATGGAGACCCTGAAAAAAATCAAGGAAAAGGATATGGATGCAAGAGCCGAAATTTTGATATCCTTGGAAGCAAACATAGTGAGTATGGTGAGACATATCAAGTCATCAAGTGAAATGTGGAAACATCTGGAAGATACTTTTGATCGAAAGACTATCAGAAAGAAGATAGAGTGCTACAGGAAGCTGCTAAACTTCAAAATGTCTGAAAACCAGAGCGTGTCGGAATTTTTAATTGAATTCGACGTTTGTGCTGCTTCGATTCGTGAAATGGGTGTTGAATTGGATGAAGACCTTCTTGCGGTTATAATTGTAGATGCATTGCCAGAGAAATTTTCAGCTATTAAGGCTGCCGTGGATACTGCAAACGAATTTCCGAAAGTTGAGGTGTTGAAGGCGCGTTTGTTGGAAATTGGTGATAAAAATGCGTTAGATCAAGATTCTGCAATGAAAGCTAAACATTACGCAAGAAAGCAACATCAATATGGTTCAAATTACAACAAAACTCAAGCTGAAGGTATGTTCAAAAAGAAATTTAAATGTTTTCGTTGTAAAAAGAAAGGACATAAAGCCAGCGAATGTAGAGCAAAATTGTCATTTGAGGAAAACTCTCGCGGTGTTGAGGAAAAAGCAAATTGCATGGGTGCAACAGAAACTGCTATGATCGTGAAATCTAATCGCGAATGGATAATAGATAGTGGAGCGACTTCCCATATGTGTAATGAGGAATCTCTATTTATCCAACTCAACAAAGGCTATAATGGTAAAGTAAAACTGGCAGACGACAAAGAGGTATGTATCAAAGGTATTGGTAAAGTTTCGATTTTTGTAAATGTACAAGGAAAAAAGAAGACCATACACTTTGATAACGCACTATATGTACCACATTTGAAATGTAATCTTGTGTCGACCAGTAAAGCTACAGACTCCGGTTGTAAAGTAATCATGGAGGGCAAAAAGGCTTTAATTTTGAGAAAAAATGAAATTTTGATTGAAGGCCACAAGAGAAACAATGTATATTTCGTCAATTTGTTTGAAGATAAAAAGGCTGCAAATACAGTGCATCAAAGCAACGAAAAGAATTTTAATTTGTGGCATCGGCGATATGGGCACTTAAATTGTAAGGACTTAAGCCGACTTTCGTCTTTTTCTATGGTAAATGGATTGCCAAATTTGAATGCGATGCAAATTGATTGCGATGCTTGTATTTGTGGAAAGCAGACTAGATTATCCTTCCCACATAAAAATGAAAAATCTTCCACGGAAATATTGCAACTTATTCACACAGACTTATGTGGTCCTATGAAGTGTGAGTCTATTGGACGAAGTATTTATTTTGCAACTTTCATTGACGATTTCTCTCGTAAAGTGTATGTCTATTTTCTGAGACAAAAGAACGAATATTTAGAGAAATTTAAAGAATTTAAACAGGCTGTTGAAAATGAAACTGGAAAAAGGATAAAAATACTTCGAAGTGACAATGCAAAAGAGTTGGTTGGGGCAGATTTTTCGAATTTTTTGAAGAAAAATGGAATTAAACGTCAGCTAACAGTGGAGTACACCCCTCAACAGAACGGCGTTTCCGAACGTATGAATCGTACTTTGGTGGAAATGGGTCGTTCCTGTATGTTAGATGCTGATTTACCAACTTCCTTGTGGGCGGAATTGATTAACACGTCAGTGTATATAAGAAACAGATGTCCGACAAATCTAAACAATGAAAAAACTCCTGAAGAAATATGGACTGGTAAGAAACCTTGCGTGAAACATTTACGCCAAATAGGATGTAAGGCTTTCGTTTTAAACAAGAAGTCCAAATTCAAATGGGAAGCCAGGAGTGATGAACATATATTAGTGGGCTATTCCGTTGAATCAAAGGCATATCGATTATGGAGACCAGGCACTAAACAAGTTGTAAAAAGTCGTGACGTAAGATTCATTGAGAATGAATTGTACAAGAATGTGAACAAAACAAACAAAGAATTATTTTATGAATTTGAAATCAAATCTCCAAAAATTGATAAAGTGAATCAACGATTCGATGATGATCGGTCATCCGATGATGTTGACCATGAGACGGATGACGAGTTTTCTGAGTGTGACAACTCGGAATTTTCAAATGAAGACTGTCAAAGTGGTGAGAGTTCCAATGAAATTCCAAACGAGAATGTCAGAGATGCTGGAAGTAATAACCAAGACCAGTTTGAATCCATAAAGCAGAGGCTTAGATCGTGGACGTTTAAAAAAAAAGATGAGTCGTCTAATATGGTTGATGAAAAATGTATGGACCCAAGATCAATAAATGAGGCTTTATCATCAAATCATGCAGATGAATGGCGTAAAGCAATTGAATCAGAATACGCGTCATTGATGAAGAATAATACCTGGACTTTGACAAACTTGCCTGAAGGAAGAAAAGCTGTCGGTTGCAAATGGGTTTTCAAGTCGAAAATAAAACCTGACGGGACAGTTGAAAAACGAAAAGCGAGACTTGTAGCAAAAGGCTATACTCAAGTCATGGGCTTAGACTACGTTGATACATTTGCCCCAGTTGTAAGGCAAACTTCATTGCGATTGATTTATGCTTTGTCAGTGGAGCATAATCTTCAATTAAGACAATTGGATGTATCAACTGCTTTTCTAAATGGCACACTGGACGAAGAAATATACATGGAACAACCAGAGATGTTTGTTCAGGAGGCAACAAAACATAAAGTGTGTAAATTGCAAAAAGCCATCTATGGACTCAAACAATCAGGACGACAATGGTTTAAATGCATTGATGCTATAATTTTAGAGTTTGGATTACATCGATCAAACTATGACCAGTGCATTTATTATGTCCAAAGTGAAGATACACTTATGATTGTTGCACTATATGTAGACGATATAGTAATCGCAAGTAATAACCAAATGATGACCAAAAAATTTGTGAAGGCACTGCAATCTAAATTTGATATTCAAGACTTAGGCGTACCACAACATTGTATTGGTCTTGAAGTAAATGTAAAGCCAAATGAAGTATCGATTTCGCAGTCAGGATATATAAAGCTGTTAGTAAAGAAATACGGGCTAGAAAACTGCAAACCTGTGAAAATTCCTATGTCTGCAAATGTGAAACTAGAAAAGGACCCAAACAATGAAGAAGAAAGGGAAAAAGTGGATGAAAAAGTCTATCAAGAATTAATTGGTTATTTATTGTACGTAGCATTGCATAGTAGACCAGATATTGCATGTGCAGTTAACATGTTATCGCAATTTTCAAAAGACCCCCGGAAACAACATTATAATGCTGCTTTGCAAGTAATAAGGTACTTGAGTACAACAAGGAATGCAGCAATAATATATAAAAAGAATTCGGCACCTCTCATGGGATTCTGTGACGCCAATTGGGCTCAAGATATCAATGATAGGAAATCTCAAACTGGGTTCTGTTTTCTCCTAGCAGGTGGAGCGGTCACCTGGGAATCCAAAAAACAAAAGGTGGTTGCACATTCTAGTGCTGAAGCGGAATATATAGCTTTGACTGAATCAGCTAAAGAAGCCTCATATTTAAGTTACATACTTGAAGAACTTGGATTATTCAATGGCAAACCAATAAAAATACATACTGATTCTCAAAGTGCGCAAAAAATGGCAGAGTTCGGTTCTCATCATTCTCGAACAAAACATATCCACTACAAGTATCATTATATTAAGGACACAATACAAAATGGAGTTGTTGAGCTGCGGTACTTGCCTACACAAGATATGTTGGCGGATGTTCTAACAAAACCAGTACCGAAACCAAAACATATTTATTGTTCTAATAATATGGGCATTAAACTTAATTGTTAAATTAATAATGTTGAGGAGGCATGTTGAAAATACTTTATGTTATTCTACTTTAGTTCAACATAATTAATTTGATTAAGTTACCTTAGTATTAATTGTTGTGTATTGAAAAAATAATTTTCATTTTCCATATCACTCTGTATACTGAATTTAAATAAAGCATACACATTTAAATTCCATTGCGTACATATTCTGTCTCAATAGTCTTGCACAGATTTATACCTGTACCACTTTCGATAGCCCATTTTGCTGTTGCACGTAGAGCTTCCTGAAGTATATCTCTTAGAGTGCTGGGAAACTTTCCACTAACCACAAGTTCCACGTCATCAGCATACGCGAACACTTTTACGCCTTTTTCTTTCAGAGACAATAAAATATTGTTAATGGCTATATTGTAAAATAGAGGATACAGTACACCTGCTTGAGGTGTTCCTCTGCTGACCCATCTTCTTAGATTCACGGATCCCATGCCTGCCGTTATGCATCTTTTAGTAAGTAAGTTATTAATAAACTTTCTTACGGTAGAGTTGATGCCTACAAACTCCAACTCCTTCATGACTGACGTCGATTTTACATTATTGAAAGCACCTTCAATGTCAAGAAATGCTACCATTGCATATTCCTTGACAGCGAGAGAACCTTCTATGTAGCCGACTAGGTCGTGAAGGCCTGTTTCAGTGAATTTGCCTTTACTATATACATGCTGCTGCCTTGACAGGCGATCCCCAGGTATCTTTTCCCTAAGGTATGTTTCTATCAACCTTCAGCATAAAGGATGACAGACTAATAGGACCAAAATCTTTCGCCTTCGTGTGTTAGGGTTTTTCTGCTTTCGGAATGAAAATGACCTTCGTGTCCCTTCATCCCACAAGTATATATGACATTCTGATACAAGCAGAGTATATCTCCCTGAGCCAAGGAACCAGTCTATCAGACACAGCTCGCAATGAAACCGGTGATACATCATCAGGGCCTGGCGACTTAAAGGAGTCAAAACTTCTTATCACCCAAAGGATTTTAGGCTCAGACACAATTTCCCTAATGGCCTCCGAAGAATGCATATCAGTGACAACCTCTTCTGGTGCCACGTTGTCCGTTGGATAATTTCCCGGGAAATGTGTATCACCGAGTAGTTCTAGTGTTTCCTCACTACACATTGTCCATACATTCTCTGACTTCTGAATATACACCACCATAATAGGTCTCGGGAACAGAATCTGCCTTAGCCTAGAGGCCTCAGATGTATCCTCTACGGATCAGCAGAATTCTACCCAGGATTTGTTCTGAGCCTTTCTGAGCTCCCCCTTATATTTTCTTAGCTCAGCCCTATAGATGTCCCAATCGTGTGGTGCTCTTGTGGCTTTTGCTCTGTTGAAGAGTTTTCTGCAGTCCTTCCTTAGACCAACCAGCTCTGGCGTCCCCCATGGCAGTCGCTGTTTGCCCCTTGGCTTGGCACTAGGGCATGCTGACACATGCGAGACATTCAGGGCCTTCGTGATCCGCTTGACCACTATGTCTATATCCTCCGTAGTTTCCACTTCCTTTTCTAGTCTGGAAGGGATAGTAGTGCAGAATTTGTTCCGAAATTTATTCCAATCCGCCTTTCTTCTGTTTGGCCGAGGAACCACTACTCCAGTATTTTCTCCAAGGCTAAAACTTATATAACGATGATCAAAAAAGCTGTGGTTATCCAATACTTCCCAGTCGCATATTCTTCCACTTATATCTTCCGATACAAAGTTAATATCTAGTACCTCCTGCCTGTTCCTGGTAATGAAGTCCGGTTTATCCCCTTTATTACAAATTGCCAGATTGCAACTTATAATATATTTAATAAGCAGCTCACCCCTTTCGTTGACATCCGATCTTCCCCAGATCTGGTGATGTGCATTAGCTTCACTTCCTACAATGGGGCTTTTCTTCCCTACAGAAGCAGCTTCAACCAACGACTTAAGCTTTGAAGGCGGCATCTCTGAATCGTATGCCATATATAGGGAAGCCAGCCAGTAATGAGACTTGTTTATTTCAAGGCTGGGTACTACTAAATCTTCAGTGCTTAGCGACGAAAGAAGAAAAACATTTAGACTTCCCTTTGCAGGAATACAGGCTCTGTGTCTCCCATTCCCCGTACCCATGAGAAATTTAAATTCCGGAATTCTTAGTCCACGTTCCATTCCTCCACACACCCATGGTTCCTGGATAAGAACCGTGTCGAATCCCCCAGCCATCAGGAGGACCTTTAGTGCCGCCGAAGCGGCCTTACAATGGTGAAGGTTTATCTGTAGAAACCGGACCATATTCAAAACTCAGAACTTCCACCAATCAGAACTTCTGATTCCACCAGGAGTTTATCCTCACATAATTCGTTAGATCTTGCCATGATGAGCTTCCGTACGCATCCAGGGACAGGTGAGATGGCTGTAGAACCACTCGTTCTCAGGACACTGGGCGCTTGCGATGTGGACGATTTCTCCTTAGATTCTTTAGTAACTGCTGCTGTCCATGTCCGAGTTCCGTGCTTCCCCGCTGGCGCGGACTTTGAGCCCAGTCCAACTTCGTGACCCACCCACACAGGGCTTGTCGGGTCCGTATCGATGCCTTCCCCTCCTGTCTTGATTGTGGCAGGGGGATATCCAGTCTCCTGCAATCCGCCAGACTAAAGCGATGTGGTCGAGTCGCCTCCTGATTCTCCATGCTGAGTCGCCACCTGATTCCCCAACCATTCCGCTTCTAAAGAACTTCAGTTTCAACTTGTAGAATCCGTAGGATACAACTCCTTCAGACTTGTTGAAGTCTGCGAGGCAGCCGAGTTTTAGTAGGAATACTGCATGTCTCCGGTCACCATCAGCCTCATCCAATCTTCCAGTCTGTGGTTGAAAGATTGGGATCTGAGGGAATCCTTGGTGTCCAAGCATGCGCCATTGGTCGAGAAAGAATATCTTCCTTCTTGACTAAATCTAGTGCTGCGCCTGGCCAGATCTTATGAATCTTTTTTATCGCACAACGATACATTTCAATTGAGCGTTGATCCCCGAAGTCAATTAGTCTGTATCGGCTCCGATACCAGCCTCACAAACTGGAGGAGACCCAGGAAATTCCGCAATGACATCGGAGTATACTGATGACAATCTATTGACTATCCCACTCCAGTTATTCCTAGGTATGCAGCCCTGTTCTTTTCCCTTGTCGATAACTGTCATCACCAAACTGTCGCTAGCGACATTAGCAAATGTTCTTGGGCCCATCTTACTGGTGTTCGCCCTAGTACTTTTAGGCATGAAATGCCCACGTGACCGCAGCCTTTTGGCTGACTGCGGTGCAGTTTCCGAATATAGGCGTGTATTCCAATTTAGGGAATTTCTCTTCCTATCAGTGAGAGTCTTAGGATCATTCGCACCAAGCCTCTCAATAAACCTGAGAGCAATGCGTCTTCTATTATTCCAACCTCTTAAAGAGCGTGTTGGTTTTCCGTGGAAGGCCGAAGGCCTAGACAAATTATAGGCATGCGAAGAAAGAATAGGTTCGTCCTTTACACTCGAACCAGGTGTCTTCGTCAAAAGCCCCTGCTGACCAGTCGTCTCTCGGCTAGTGGATTCTGCAGCAGCCGTTCCACCAGTCGAGGTTTCAGTAGCAGACAACATGCTGCGGCCTGATACCACCACCGCAGCTGTTTGGTCTTAGGAGTCCATTCTAAGCCTACTCCCGGGCTCTAGATCTGCCGTTACACTGGAAACAGACGCAGATCATCAACCGCTTAATGGATACCTCTATCGCAGCTATTCTTGAGTGACTTAAGTTGTCCTCCAAAAAAAATGACCTATTACGAGTTACAGGAAAATTCTCGCGGATTGAAATAACAATACGTCCGCTCTACTCAACGGCTCAAACAAGATATATAGATCGACTTTCCAGCATAGGGTCTTATGCCCGCAAAAGAAGAGTTTTGCTGGAATGTGAAACAACGAGTTGTTTTAAGATTCCTGACATCCGTCCCAAAACTGTCCAGATCGGAACATATTTATATTAGCTGCGGCATACACCGATCTTTCAATTTGGGGTTAAACTTTAATAAAAAGAGGAGTAATTGGCCGATTTCACTGAATTTGTGCTTTGTATAGGAGTTCTCGGGACCTGCATCAAATGTGATCCAGATCATCTCATGTTTGGATATAACTATGGATAACTATTTGTATATAACTAACTATAACTTTGGCATCCAGAGATTCAAGACAAATGTCAATAAACGGCCGACACGGGATTACTATGAGCACCACACAGGCTGGAACTTTGATAATATGCACCAGATTTCAACATAAAAAAAGGTTCGTACCCGTTTGAACAGAGCGAGGAAAGTGCGATCTGACACTGCACGGAAGCTGGAAGCTAAAAAGCTGCAAACACAACAAATGGCAGCGGCATACTCCACTCGACTGACCCAACTGCTTGATGAAAGCACTCCTGGTTCCGATGATATAATGCCGCAGTGGCACACGATTACCCACTCCATGGAAAATGCCGCGAAATCCGTACCTGGGTACCGAAAGCCTCCTCCAAGAAACCCATGCAACCACGCACGACCAAGTGTGTCGAGATGCTACTGAAGCCAAGAATGCGGCATAAAGAGCAATCCTGCAAACAGTAGTCTCTCAGATGAAGGAGAGGTGTCGGGAGAAAAGGAGAGAGGAGAAACGTCTATTCCGCAGAAAGAAAAAGGAAGTGGAAAGACGTGAGTGCGAGCGAATTGAGATGTACAGGAGTCAGAATGAAATCCGGAAATTCTACCAAAGAATTAAACTTCAAACCGATGGCTTTGGTGCAGGCACATCCTCCTGCAGAGACAAAGAAGGAAATCTGGTAACTGACACAACATGCTGAGGATATGGAAAGAACATTTTACCAAACTGCTAGTGTCCGATGTTGGCAGTATCCTCGCAGAACCAATCCATGTGATGGTATAGAATGTTTACCTCCTAGTCAGAATGAGGTCCAAGTAGCAGTGACCCGACTAAAGAACAATAAGGCGGACACGCTGATAAGGCGTATGCCTATCGTGTGATCTCTTTAATATCCTGCTGGAGAAGATTATACGAGATGCAGATGCGAATAGATATGACACACTAATCACAAGAGAACACATGCTATTCGCCTATGCCGACGACATCGATATCATAGGTCGGTCGCCGGAAGTAGTAACCGCAGCTTTTGAAAGAATCGAAAGAGAGTCAGTGAAAATGGGTTTGGCAGTAAATGGAGATAAGACGAAATGGATGGTTTCAACTCCCAAAAAGCCTTGCACAACCGAGCAGATAAAGAATATGGAGAAAGTTGGGAACCACAACGTTGAGACAGTCAGTAACTTTATCTACCTCGGCACCTCCGTAACCGAAACAAATGACACCAGTTTTGAGATTAAGCAAAGAATAATACTGGCAAACAGATGCTACTTTGGACTATATAAGCAGTTTAGAAACAAGGCCACCTCTCGACAGACGAAGATTACACTATACAAGACACTGATACTACCCGTGCTGTTTTATGGTTCTGAAGCGTGGGTACTTGTGAAAGCAGATGAGGCCGTGCTTGGAGTATTTGAGAGAAAGATTCTTCGTAAAATATATGGACTAGTTTGCGTTAATGGAGAATATGGCGACGCATGAACCACGAGCTGTATAAGCTGTATGACGACGATAGCATAGTTACACGTATCAAAATACAAC
Organism: Stomoxys calcitrans; assembly: GCF_963082655.1. Lineage (NCBI taxonomy): Eukaryota > Metazoa > Arthropoda > Insecta > Diptera > Muscidae > Stomoxys > Stomoxys calcitrans. The sequence continues at coordinate 136,354,073 of NC_081552.1, read as the reverse complement.
GGCTGCGTTGGCCTGGTTATATTGTTAGAATGGATGAAGAAGCTCCAGCAAAGAAGTCTTTTGAAGGCAAACACGGTGGTACACGCAAACCGGGAAGACCGAAAGCCCGATGGAAAGATCAAGTGGTGGGAGACACCTCGAAACTTGGTGTCAGAGATTTTAGAATGAGCGCAGAAGATCGAGGCGCTTGGAACGCGATTCTACGTTCGGCTAGTGGATTCGGATGGACTATTTCTGTAATCCGAAGCCACATAAGGTATCGGTAAAGCCGCAGTTACGGGTTCTACATACACATGGAGGCCTCAATCGTCGCACATAAGTTAGCAACGCCATCGAATTCGCAGTAACGAATTCTATCATTGACCTGCTTAAGTCACAAATAGCTGTAGCCGGCAGGAACGAGTAGGCATTTGTATAGTTAAGGAGCAGGTGCAACACGTATGAAAAAACAAAATTAGTGTAGCAGGATGCAGCAGCACGTCGACTCAGTAAAATTGAACTGGCAGGTAACGATTAACAATTATTAAAGATGATTGTAAAGTTGGAAATCCGGAGATTGGGTGCTTTCGGCAATATAAGCGAAAGGATCAAGAGGAATAACGTGAAGAAGTGTAGCAAATGCAGCAGCACATCGACTCAATAAAAATTTAAACGGCAGGTAACGATTGAGACTTATTGAAGATTATGGTAAAGTAAAGTTGGAATTCCGGAGATTAGGTGTTTAGTTAATTGGCAATCCTTATATTGGGATCGATTTCCAAGTTTAGTACGATAGTTATTTTAATTACATGCGAAGAATAGATGGATTCTTTTTTGTAAAGGCTACTAACTGGATTATTTAGTTGATATATTTATAAAAGCGGTAGGTTAGGTGGTTAGGTTGAAATGGCCACTATTGACATACACGTAAGCCAGTTATCGGCTTGTTGTGCGCTCTAAATACTAACAAAAAGTAAACTTGAAAAAGAAAATCTAAGTTAGAAATTCCGTACTACTTACAAAATCCTTAATTGTTTTCCATGCTACTCACCTAAGTTGGTTCATGTCTAGTATTATATCCCCACCTAAGTGCCGGTATCTGCTACATGCGAAAGCCGGACAATGACAAAGTAAGTGCTCCAACGTCTCATCATCTTCCCCGCATGCCGCTGCGCTTTCGTCTCCCACGCCCTTAACTCGGACTCCGTCGACCCGAAAGATTTCGGGTTAACCAAGTTTATGGATGGCAGTCCTCTGGCCCTCACCACCAAATTTTCTGCCCTTTCATTTCCCCTTACTCCGTTATGGCCCGGCACCCAAACGATGAGGATTTTGGCATCGTCAGAGACGGCGTTAATCTCCTTCTTACACTGCAAAACTGTTCGTGACCTTACCGTCCTTGTTGTTATTGCCCTTATGGCCATTTTACTCTCCGTAAAGATATTTACACTTGACATCCTCGCGCTAGCACCACACCATCTCGCGCACTCCGTGATCTCCCGCTTGCAGGACCGTATTATGGTCAGGCAATCTAAAACAGATTTCAGTCCCTGGGTTCTCAATGTTGACCACAGGCCCCCTCTGTCCTCTAACTTTGGTCCATACGTGTAACACGATCTTCCAGATGGCAGTACTAGATTTAAGTCAATCCAAGAATGTGCTGCTGGCAGCAGTGCCTCGTACTCGACCTCAAGGTTCATTTCAGGTATCCGATCGGAAACCTCTTCCCTTCCTTCCAAGTTTCCTGTCGTCGCCTCGATTATACCGCGATGGTATCAGCTGGATTGCCTCAATAATTAGTTCTCCAGTATGCTCCCTGCTTCCTGTTCTTTAAACTGCATTGACTTTCCTAACACTGCACTGTCTGATGTTATCGTATTAGGTCCACTGCCTAGTCTAGTCATCCGACTTTTTATATAGTCGGTAATGGTTCCATCGTCGGGTCCCGGTTCTTTGGCTGTATTGAGTTTCCATTTCCTGTACTGCCTGATGTTTTAATACTAGGATCTTTGCCTATCTTAGTCTTCCACATCTTAAGTAAATGGGCTTCATGAGGTGGGAGATGGTTCCATCGTCGTTAGCCTGCATTGAGACTCCTGGTGCTGCGCTGCCTAATGTTTCAAAATTAGGATCTTTACTTATCCTAGTCTTCCAAATTTTGAAGTCGGTGATGGGTTCGGCGTCGGGTCCCTGTTTGTTAGGCTGTGTTGGGTTTCTCGCCACTGCACTGCCTGATATTTTAGTATTAAGATTTTTGCTTGTCCTAGTTTTGTTTAATATTAAGAGAGATAGTGATTGTCTCCTCTCTTGGGCCGCCTGTTAATTGGGCGGTTTGAGTTACCTGCCACTGCACGGCCTGGTGGCTCCATATGAGGATATTTGGCTATCCTAGTCTTCCCAATCTTAAAAAAGACAGCACTGCTCCCATAGTGCGCTATACATTTATTCTTAGCCAAATTTCGTCACGGAGACTTGATTAATGCCAACCACAAGGACAGTTCCCTCCTTCTGCTCCTCCCTGTGGAAGACCTCCCACTTCTCTGCGACCAAACCTTGGTTTTGCTTGCCCAAGAATCCCAACATGCGCTTCGTCGCAAATTTACTGCCCCATCCCTTGGTGAATTCCGTCGCCTTTGTGAGCTGGGAACTAATTTTATTAAAATCAATTTTTTAACTCCAAACCTAAATCTATAAATACAAATAGCATAACATGTACGGTAACACAATATGCCCATTTAAAGATGCACTTAAGACCATTTAAAGATGCACTTAAGTGTTGGTGCAGCTGCATTCCAAAATAAACTTAAAGATACAGTCTTATCTTCAGAAGTAAATATTTATAATGCATACACACCATACGGCCAAACATCATCAAACGCCACGTGTGGGAACTCTTAAGACTAGGCTATTACTTAATGATATGGCCAAATGCTGCTCCTTACCTCCTAAGCATTAATAAGAACTAAACTGCATATGTGTGACCTAAGAATACAGTTCTTACAAAACTGTTCACTCCACCAGCCTCAAAAGATTCCAATCTTGTAACAATAAAATCCCAAATTCTTAAATTTGAATGTTAATTATTTTGCGAATTACCTAAATTATAATTTTTAATTGACATAACACATTATTTACTCCATTAATTTTCATACTATTCATGATGTAATACAATAATACTCTATCTAAGTTGAGGAAGGGCGATAGATACAGGCAGGTACCGGCTGGGCAAATGGCATAGCTTTTTGACGACGAAGAATTATGTAACAAGGATACCAGTGATGAAAATGCACGTTGCAAAATTTAGACTGAAGTGCGTTAATGATGTGTATCCAGGTGTACAGGGAAACCCAGAAATGTATTCACCTTCGGTATATCTGACAACTAGTAGATATCGATGTCGTTCTTGAGTTGGAAGTATTTTTGGATGAATAAATAGCTTTACTTCCCATTTGGATGGCTCTCTAGCATTGTAGATGTAAAATAACGCCTTTTCTTCGTCGATCATTAAGTAGCTGCTGTGCGTATTCAACTGGACTGACATTCTATCAGGGATGATAGGGTAAGTTTGAACTGCATACGCCAAAAATTGATCGATATTGATCAGAGGGACCCGAATATTAAACAACATATACTCTTGTGTAGTCCTGGTCGTTACATAAGCTATCTCTGCTAACTTTATTGGTGATTCTGTTGGTAAATGGAGCTTCTTACCAACCGATGAATTGATTATACGTATCTGCTGCTTGAAAGTCTTTAGCGGAAGAATTTGACGTAGGAAACTACCCGAACGTTAACCATGACATCGATCAAATCTCTCTGAATAGACTCCACCTCTTGTAGTGTTGTATAATTCTGTGGGTAACCGAATTGCTAGGTTACCCACAGAATTATAACTTGTCTATTCTCGAGAATTTTGATCTCCTTTTGCAGCAACTCGGAGAATCAACTTAGCTTCTTAATATTTTTAACAACGGCCTGGTTCTGCTCCTTTCTAATTCTCGTGGTGTTGTCTTGAAGAGACGTCTGGTTATTTATCAGCTTCCGCATTACATTTTGGGTTGCTTCACCCAAAGTAATCCTCTTCACCAGCTCATCAGCATGCTCCTCATCCTTTAGGCCCAACAAATGGCATCGTCGGTCTTTTGTTTCATCGAACCGGCGCTGATGACATTATGAGCTCGTGCTGATTTATTATGTGATCGTGGGCCTCCAACAACTGCTGAACTACCCTCACTTGTTTCATATTCGGTAGATTCTGCATTCGACATTAAGACTTTCGACTGCTTTATCTCACACCTTTATGCTCACCATATATTCCGCGATATTCACATGTGCTACAATATTCCACGACGTTTTTGTCAGCCCAACAGAAAGACCCCGGCTCTATCTGCAAAATTAACTACTTCTACTTTACCTCTAATTTTCTTAAAAATAGCTAACATAAATAATAGCATTACAAATGTATTCTTATCCTTAACGTTTTTTTTTTTTTGATTTCTTTTTCATTATTACAGCCGATTTCTCCGCCTTGTTCATTTTCTTTTCGCTTCTTATTAGGTCGATTAATCCGACCCTTCATTATTTACTCCTTACGTCTATCATCCGAACCCATTCTAGTTTGGATGACCCCCCTCGAATAGAAATCGCACCTCGAACTTATCATCTTCTGCTCTACTTACATTCTCCTCGAACAACTTCTCACACCTCTTCTCTTCCGATGTGAGTTTTACCGCTTGCGGGGTCTCTTTTATCTCCCAGAACTTTTTCAACAACTCATCGTATTGTGTCAGTATTGTTGCCACGACCTTTGAGAGATTTATCAATTATCGCAGGACCACTTACTATCTAACCCAGCTTTGCCTTCTGTAGGATACTGGCCCCCGATTTAATCTTCCCATTTACCAATATGTCGTAAAATATTTCAGCCCCCACGAGCAAATCTATACCATTTGGAATATTATACTTTGGGTCTGCCAGTGACAATTCCTGTGGAATCCGATCTGCTACCACCATTATCGGAACATTCGACAATATTGTTGTTATGACCATTTCATCCAAGTTCGTCTTATATTTTTGCGCTTTGGACTTCATCATTACATCCACCTTCCCTTGGCACAAAGACTTGTTCTTTGAAAGCCACTGTACAACAATGCTCGGCATTCAAACCATTTATCTTCTTTGTCTTTTACTTTCTGCTTGTTTAACAAGGAGTTGTGATTACCTTGCCAAGTTTTACAATCAATATTGCTAGTGAATTTGCTTCTAAAATGCCCACAAGCTAAGCATCTGGAACATCTATCTTTTTCTAAAACAATATTCAATTTTTTTTCAATGGGTAAAACGCGATACTTTGAACATCTATTCAAGAAATGTCCAATAGAGGAACCAAGAGGACATTTTTCCCTTGGCTCATATTGCCCCTTCGCATTTCCATTAGAACGCTCTTCTTTCACATTTTGTGACTGCGTTCTAGGCGAATCCCACCATTTTGAACTCGTGTCGTCGGACTTTTGCTTACCAGAGTAGCCTGAAAATTGTTGACTTGTCTCTAATGAAAATTGAATCTTTCGCAAAAAATTCATTAGATTGTCAACTTTTGGAAGCTGTCTTTGTGCTCCCATAGACTGCTCAAACTGGATTCTCAAATTTTTATCTAGTTTCCTTTGCAGTACATAACACACGAATGATTGATAAAATTCTTGTGCATTAATTCGTGTTGTCTCCAATGCCTGCAAGCTTTCTCGTTTGACATCCATAAACCTCTTTACGCTTTGTAAATTGTATGACACATAGGGGACATCTAAAATCGATCTAAAATATATTGATGTCGTAGCTCTTTTATTCAAGTAATGGTCCATCAAAATGTTCCACGCAGTCTCAAAATATTCTTCAGTTGCCGGCAGCTTGGAAATTTTTCTACGTGGCTCACCACTTACCTTTGCCTTCAAAATACACATCTTGTGTCTTTGTTTTAAGCTATTCGATCACTAATTGCTAAAAAAGCTCCCTAAATGTCTCTCATACCTCCATCTTTCCATTGAATACTGGAATTTCCACTAATAGAGGAGAAAATGGAAGAGTCATGGGCTGATCTCCTTCCTAGGAATTATTTGCTATCTGTCTTTCAATGTGAAGAAAAGTTCAGTTGGCTCGCCTTCACCAAATTCTTTCGAATATTCAAAATAATTCCTTTGTGCCGTGTTAAATACTTCTCGCACCTCTTCGAGAGCAATATCTTTCTCCATGGCCTCATTTATAATAACTTCCAAATCGCTCAGAAAGTACTTGAAATGTGCTTCCAACCAATGTGGTGAATTACGACTTCTCTGCCTCTCTGATGACGCCGAATTCATCTCCGAAATCCCAAAATTCCCAGGAAGGAGAAATTCGTTTAGTGTAAGGGTAGAAGTCTTCTTGGCTACACTTACCCTATACACAATATCGGAATAGCGCTTCTGGAAATTATTCATGACATCCCTCACCTCGCTTACGAAAGAACCCTTGTATTAGGGGTTCTTATTAAGCGTATGTGATGATAATTGGAGCTCCCTATCATTTGCCTCAAATTCATCTCCATGGGCAGTGAAAGAGATACATATTTAATTAATTCCCCCATGATATTTTCCGCTAATACACTACACATGGTAATTTCCACTAACTTATTATACGACTTAGTAATAATGTCTCCCATTTCTTTCTGACGAGAAATCAGTTCACTGACCGTAGAACCGTTATTACTTAGGATTTTTTTAATAAAAAATTAGAAAAAGTTAAAAACTCACTTACCGACTTTCTGGTAAACACAAAAAAAAAGAAATCTTATTAATTAAAAAAAAGAAACACTGCGCCTTTTGTTTTGTATTATGTAGGTTATTTACTTTTCGCAGCGGGGATTTCCAAGTTTTGTTAAAATTTTATTGATTTATTTCTTTTCGTTTTTATTTATGTTCTTTTTATTTTAGAAATTAAATAATTAATTATTTAAGAAATTAAATACAAAATATATGTGAATGTCACATATATTTTTTATTTAATTTCTTAAATTTACATTTAATCACTTTCTTAAATTTCCTTCACTTTTTTTCTTTTAAGCACTTTTTTTATAATTTCACTTTTTTTACGCGCGTTCTCAAAACTTGGGGTCACCAAGATGATTATTAGTGGCACTGACGAGAAAAAAACACGGTCTTTTCCATTTTAGATCTTATAGGGAACTAACTTTATTAAAATCAATTTCTTAACTCTAAACCTAAATCAATATGTACAAATAGCATAACATATACAGTCTCACACTTAAGACCACCCTAATTTAGTGCAGCTGCGTTCCAAAATGCACTTAAAAATACTGTCTTAACTTATAATGTAAATATACTTATTGTATACACACCATGCGGCCAAACATCATCAACGCCACTTGTGGGAATTCATAAGACTAGGCTATTTTAGACTAAATGCTGCTGGGCATATCATTAAACAATTTATCTCCTAAACTTTAATAAGAACTATATGATATTGATGACTGCATAAGTCAGCTCAACTCTGTTGTGCTTCCTTGCCACTCTGGCGTAAGAGTAGTGGCAAGGAATTCTCAGCGACCATCTTTCCCTTCCGTTATGTCTGTGCCCTCCCTTTGGAAGTCACGGTCTTCCATGAAGACTCAGGGGCCGTGCGCGCTTCTTTCGTTCCTGTTCCGACTTTGTCTACCTCCGCAGTACACTGTCTGGAGTCTCCATTGCGGTATGGCTGGCTTGAAAGCGGGGAGCTCTTTTACTTCCTCAGCAATTTAGCAGTTTTATGCTCTTCGGGAGATCTGATACTTTTTTCGGCTTCCGTAGAAGTGCCAGGAAAGTCAGTTCTATCCCTTCCAGCATCCTGCATTTTCGCCCGATTGCGCTGCCAGTACATAGTCCTCTGTCTCCTTCGTCGTGCCCCAAATCGCTTTCTCAGCCTGCTTGTGAGCTAAGCAAGGCAATCTGCCGTGATCCCGCTGCCCTCATCTCTCGATTCGGCTACGATGACTGTTTCATTGACACTGTCGCTGCCTGAATCCGAGTCGGAAACAACACCTATACTTAAAGGCTGGGGACGAACTGTGCATCCATCTGGTTTATCCGTTTCTTTCTCATTAATTAATATGACGACTAGTTGAGCACTTGAAGCATTACTCTCGACTACAGGTGCCAAGGCACCACACCAGTAGGAGGGGAAAACAACATGCAACGGTTTGACGCCACCACCGCGGTGGTGCAGTTCACAGCAGCTGTTGGGTCTTTCGATTACTATAAAAAGGCTTGAAAATGTTTTCATACTAGGTAGTACCTATTCCGGGATACGTATATATTTTTTTCTTTGAGGAACGAAATAAAAACGCGTCCGCTACACTCAACCGCTATTAAAGATAATTCTGTCTGTCAAGTAATGAGAGTGATTTCCCCATTGATGAGCTTTTGCTTGAAGACGACATCTAGCATGATACGACTATGTTCAAGTGATGGCAAATCTATGAGCTTCAAAGGTTGGGATGGGGGCGGAGGGCGGGGGATGATTCAACGGATCATTCCATCCCGGTCCCCTAAGAGGAAAAATCTGGAATTGTTTCTGAACAGATTCGATCGCGTCTATGCGTAATCATATTGTCGTCCTGCCAAGAGATATATAGAGACGTTTACACAAGTAAGGGTCATTAAACGCCTTCGACCATCTCTTGCTAAAACCTAGAGCAGGCATGGATCTACCCACACAAGAATCAATATGAGCATCAACCTCATCTTACTATCAAATATAACCCCTAAATCGTTAAATTGAGGTATCTCATCCAGCTAATACCCATTAATGAAATACGAAGTGGTTAAGTTAGGTGTTTCCGCAAAAGGTAATTTTCTTGCATTTATCGAGGTTAAGAAACATGTACTTTACTTCACAACACTTAGCCAATTCATTAAAATCCCCTTAGCGCAATCTGCATTCGAAAAACAGGGGAAAAAGCTTTACATTGTCAGCATACACTAAGATATCGTTAAGATATGGGTCGAAAATAATTGGTTCTAGGTGCGTACCCTGCGGGCCAACAGATAAGTCCAATTCATGGGACGTGAAAAACAGCCTATAAACAAGACGAGTTCTACATAATAAGTAGGGCGATATCCAGTGCAGAAGAGAGGGTGGAAAGTTGATTTTGTTAAGTTTAAGGAGAAGGTCATGGCTAATCTGACTGCAATCCGCATATATTGCATCGACATTCCAGGAGGTTGGACGAAGACGATCTTCCCCTTATGAAGACATGTTGGGATGAAGAAAAAAACTGAGCTCTTTCGCGTTGAACAAACTCCTTCTCCAATGTACCGGGGGACCATAATGATTCATAATTTAAGAAGGAATGGATAATTCTGTGATTTTATTGTTAACCTTTGGAATTTTATAACTTTGTCTTCTTGGTTTGGCTCGAAGTCATCGAACAATTGTTTTATTGTAATTTTTTACAAATATTTCGACTATATTTAACTATAAATTTAACAAACAAGTAATTTTACAAAAATTAAAAACATTTATACATTTGAAAATAATTACATTTTGAAACAAAACAATCGACTTTTCCTTAACAGCGCACAAGTTCGACTAAAGCTCTCTTATTTTTGTCTGTATTTTTGTACCAAATTCCTGTAAATTTGAGCACAATTGTCTGTGTCTTTCTTAAAGTTCATACGTTTGTATGTAGGGGTGTCAATAATATGTAACATTTCTAATGTAAATCGCCTTTTCTGATTGGATTCTTGTGCTAGTATTGTATGTCCACGTCTTTAAATTGTGGTGTGTGTCCTGTTAAAGTGCAATGTGCTGCAAGTGCAGTTTTTTGTTCTAAAGGTTTGTCTTTCATTTTCTGGTCAGATTTGTGAGATGATAATCTTGTTTTAATTTATGACATAAATTACCTTCATCCCGTTACATTTAATCTTATAAACTACATTCGATTTGTCCTCCATTTTCATCCTTGATTTAGTCCTGCTGAATATACTATTTAGTGTGTTGTAAAATCGGTACGGCAAGTGATAGCATGTGTAGGGCATACGGGGAAGATGATGAGATGTTTGAACATTTCCTTTGCACGGTTTTCGCGTCTAACAGATACCAGCACTTAGATGGAAACACTATACCAGACATGGACCAACTTGAGGGGGTGGCATGGAAAACAATAAGGGATTTTGTAAGTAGCACGGAATTCCCAAGATATATATTCTTTTTTGAGGTTACTTCTTTGTATTTAGAGCGCACAACAAGCCGATTACTGGCTTAGGTGTATGTCCATAGTGGCATGGGGCGGATTAATATCTGCACCCTCTTTTCAACCTAACCTAACCTACCTGGAGAAGCTCAATCAATATTATTTTTTTTTATAACTTCACACTTATCAAGTATTTCCATACAGTTAATAAAAATGCCAATCCCTTTACTAGTTTTCGAGATATAACACTTGAAATCGAACTAAAATACCTAAAAATTGCGTGTTTTTTTTTGAAATGTAAGAAAAGGTCATATTTGAACGGCCGTATCTCCTAAAAAAAATCTGACATTTTTGTGGGTGGCATTTTTGAATGCCACCCAAAATTTCGTAGGCGCACATGAAAATGTTGATTTTTGCCACCTGTTTCCGCAATCTGCGCCATAGTGCAACGATAGGAAAACTAGAAGAAAAGGAAGGGGTTGCCGATGGGAAACCTGAAACGATGCTTGCAGTCGAGTGCAAGACACAGCGCTACAGCCTTTGATTGATGGAAGTCTGATATTGTTATATAGAGGTTTATGCTACACAGATGGATCAAACCTAGAGGCCAGAGTTGGCCCGTTTTCGACCGCCTGCGGGAATCCGGGTGATCACGGAATGGGAGAGGTGGTATGGTATTAACGCGGGGATGTCGAGTATGAAAATCTTTACGTCAGGCCCATGACAGTAAGATCACGAACAGTCTTGGAGTGCAAGGAGGAGATTAACACCTTCTCTGAGATGCCACGATTCGCATTGTTGAGATGCCGGGCCATAACGCAGTAAGAGGTAATGAAAGAGCAGATGATTTGGCAGTGAAGGCCAGAGGACTTTCGTCAATAAACTTGGTTAACCCGAAATCGGGTGAACGCAGTCCGAGTTGAGTGGGCGACGAACTCGTATGTAATACAGTGAAACAACGAACCGGCGGTAGGACGGCGAAAATCCTATAAAGTGTTTCGGGTTGTGAAAAGACGAGGCCATTACTGAAATGGAGTAGAAAGAAGTCAGGATACCTTACCAACATAGCGGCATGCAGCATCCCGGATCTCCGCCTGCAGGACCGTATTATGATCAGACAGTCTAAAACAGATCTCAGTCCTAGGGTTCTCAATGTAGAACCTCAGGCCCACTCTGCCCTCTAGCTTTGATCCATCCGTGTAAAATGATCTTCCAAATGTCAATACTAGGGTACCGTCAATCCCAGACTGTGCCGATGGCAGCAGTGCCTCGCACTTGACTCAAGGTTCATCTCAGGTATCCAATCGGAAACATCTTCCTTTCCTTCCAGGTTTCCTATCATCGCCTCGATTATACCGCGATGGTATGCTCCCATCCTCAATCCATTCTCCCATCGTCTTAAGTCTCAAAACCGCAGTGGCTGCTTTGAGATATCTAGAATAGTCTCCAGTGATCTAGTGGGCGTGGTCCTCATCGCTCCGCCTTTACCAAGACATTTTCTCAGAACCTGTTACATGGTCCTTATATTGCACTTTTTCTTCATAGTAGTCCACCAAATTACCGAGACGTAAGTAAGTATTGGTCTAATCACGCTCCTGTAGAGCCAGTGGACTATCCTCGAATTAAGGCCCCATTTCGAGCCTACGGCCCGTCTGCATAGTGTCCAACAACTGTGAGCCTTCTCAGTACTCTTCTGAGTGTGACACTTCTTTCGTCCCCTCTGCATAGCTCGTTGGGATCCTTACCCCTTAGAAGTATCATAACATCGTCTGCGTAGCAGACGTGTTCAAATCCCCTCTCAGTCAGCATCCGTAATAGGTAATATATGGTGGTTACCCACAGGAGTGGCCATAAAATGCCCCCTGTTCCTTAGCTTATGGTTTGTGCAGTCTCTAAGGACCGGGTCCACCCGGTACTGGTCTAAAGATTGGATCAATGTGTCGGTCCGTCCTTTAATGCCAATGCGCACCGCCAGAGTGTACGATTTGTCATCGAAGGATTCTTCTATTTTATGCACAACCTCGTGCAGGGTAGTCTCCACCGATCTTCCCTCGACATAGGCATGCTGTATATATTTGAGCACTTCGCTGGATGTCCTACTCTTTATCATGGTGTACACAATACGTTTCATGGTTTTGAATAGAAAGGACGTAAGGCTTATAGGTCTGTAGGCCTTTGGTGTCGCATAACTTGCCGGGCTTGGGTATAAATACCACCCTTGACTCCTGCCAGGCTTTCGGAGTATATGCAAGTTCCAGGTTCGCTGTGAAAATAGTTACCAGATAGTCTGCCCCTTTCTGTAGTAACGCCGGAAATATTCCATCAGTTTGAAGCTCCTCACGGATTCCTTCACCATAAATTCCGTAATTAAAAACCTTTGATCGACATCATTATTCCAAGATTCCGGTGTCACCGTGAGTCCCGTCGTATTCTGTAGAAAATTTTCGGAACATATCGTCACATCTAATACCTCCTTCCTAATCCTGTTAACACAGGTAGCGGTGTTACCAATCTTAAGTGTTATTCGGTCGTTAGTATTCAAGAACTCTGCCAGGGCTTGGCCCCGCTTATTAGTGTTGGTGCTACCCCACGAAATGTGGTGAGAGTTCGCATCGCGCCCTATTAGCACCTCGTGTTTTGCTTTTCTCACCAGCCGTTGCAGCTCCAACGTTGGTGGCGGTGTCGGAGAGTCGAAAGGCAGATAAAGTGATGCTCCAGGCCACCGTAGCGCAGAGGTTAGCATGTCCGCTTATGACGCTGAACGCCTGGGTTCAAATCCTGGCGAAACCATCAGAAAAAAACAAGTAAAAGTGTGCTAAGTTCGGCCGGGCCGCATCTTATATACCCTCCACCATGGATCGCATTTGTCGAGTTCTTTTCCCGGCATCTCTTCTTAGGCAAAAGGAAATAAGAAAAGATTTGCTCTGCTAATAGAGCGATATCAAGATATGGTCCGGTTTGGACCACAATTAAATTATATGTTGGAGGCCTGTGTAAAATGTCAGCCAATTCGAATAAGAATTGCGCCCTTTGGGGGCTCAAGAAGTAAAATAGAGAGATCGATTTATATGGGAGCTGTATCGGGCTATAGACCGATTCAGACCATAATAAACACGTATGTTGATGGTCATGAGAGGATCCGTCGTACAAAATTCTGGCAAATCGGATAATTATTACGACCTCTAGAGGCTCAAGAAGTCAAGATCCCAGATCGGTTTATTTGGCAGCTATATCAGGTTATGAACCGATTTAAACCATACTTGGCATAGTTGTTTAAAGTAGGAATAAAATACGTCATGCAAAATTTCAGCCAAATCAGATAGGAATTGCGCCCTCTAGAGGCTCAAGAAGTCAAGACCCAAGATCGGTTTATATGATAGCTATATCAGGTTAAGGACCGATTTGAACCATACTTGGCACAGTTGTTGGATATCATAACAAAATACTTCGTGCAAAAATTCTTTCAAATCGGATAAGAATTGCGCCCTCTAGAGGCTCAAGAAGTCAAGACCCAAGATCGGTTTATATGACAGCTATATCAGGTTAAGGACCGATTTGAACCATACTTGGCACAGTTGTTCGATATCATAACAAAACACGTCGTACAAAATTTCATTCCAATCGGATAAGAATTGCGCACTCTAGAGGCTCAAGAAGTCAAGACCCAAGATCGGTTTATATGGCAGCTATATCAAAACATGGACCGATATGGCCCATTTACAATACCAACCGACCTACACTAATAAGAAGTATTTGTGCAAAATTTCAAGCGGCTAGCTTTACTCCTTCGGAAGTTAGCGTGCTTTCGACAGACAGACGGACGGACATAGCTAGATCGACATAAAATGTCGCGACGATCAAGAATATATATACTTTATGGGGTCTCCGACGAATATTTCGAGTAGTTACAAACAGAATGACGAAATTAGTATACCCCCCATCCTATGGTGGAGGGTATAAAAATTTTCAGAGGTGGTTTTCCCCTCCTAATGCTGGCAACATTTGTGAGGTACTATGTCATGTAAAACTTCTCTCCATAGAGGTGTCGCACTGCGGCACGCCGTTCGGACTCGGCTATAAAAAGGAGGCCCCTTATCATTGAGCTTAAAATCGGACTGCACTCATTGATATGTGAGAAGTTTGCCCCTGTTTCTTAGTGGAATGTTCATGGGCAAAATTTGCAATTTTAGGTATGCTCCACCGTCTCCCGGTTTCACCAATGTTGCATCCGACCTTGACAACTCTGGGGAAAATATATAATTCAAATTTCTATGACAAATAACACAGGTCCTCGGCCGATTACCAGTGATAGCATGGAATAATTGGTAGTTGATATGGTTTAGTCAAGAAACTTTGTTCCGGGTCGTCCATGGCTCCTGAATTAAGGCAATATGAATCTTGCCCTTGCTGATTTTCTCCATCAGAGCGTGTGTAGCAGTCTCGCTCGGGTGGAGGTTTATCTGGATTACCTCAATTATTATGATGATCTTATCGTGTGCTCCCTGTTCTATAGACTGCATTGACTTTCTTGTCTTCCGACTTTTTATAAAGTCGGTAATGGTTCCATCGTCGGGTCCCTGAATCTTGGCCTTGATGATTTTCTCCATCAGAGCGTGTGTAGCAGTCTCGCTCGGGTGGAGGTTTATCTGGATTACCTCAATCATTGGTCCTCCAGTAAATGGGCATCTTGAGTACGTGATGATCTCACCGTGTGCTCCATGTTCTATAGACTGCATTGACTTTCTTGTCTTCCGACTTTTTATAAAGTCGGTAATGGTTCCATCGTCGGGTCCCTGTTCGTTAAGTTTTATTGGGTTTCCATTCCCTGTTCTGCCTGGTGTTTCAATACTAGGATCGTTACCTATCTAAGCCTTCGAAATCTAAAGTAAATGGGCTTCTTGGGAGTAGGTGATCGTACCATCATCTGTTCCCTGTTTGTTAGACTGCATTGAGACTCCTGTCGCTGCGCTGCCTGATGTTTCAATATTAGGATCTTTACCTATCCTAGTCTTCCGAATTTATTTGATTATTTATGTTAATAATTACAATAAGTAATGTTACACGGTGACCAACCTCAATTCTGTGTGTTCAGCAATTGATTCCATATCCATTGATTCCCACAATTGGTTTTCCTACGAATGCACCAACACAGCATCGTTTTCCACACAAGAGACCATGTTTTTGATTTTCAATGTCCTTAGCATTTGTACTGTTTCCATTGTCACCGCTTTCGGGTATTTGAACATGCTTTTACGCACTACAATTGTATTCAAACATTTTATTTAATTGTTTAAAAAATATTTTATAATGTACTTAAAATTATTATATAATTTTAAGTACAAAGCTCAACAACACTTCTGGCGTGATGACAAAAATACAAATGTGATGCCATCAAATCTTAATAGTCTTCTTTGTCTGGCATTGAATTGATACCAAATGGTATTAAAAATCTTTACAATGACGCGAACAAAATAATACCAGGCGGATTGGCAAAGTGCCATCATTTTATTGCCAATTAAAATTGACCCAACTGTTTTTTTTTTTATTTCTAATGTTTTCTCTTTATTTACGCTTACGGCGATCGTTTTGGTCACTTCGTACCGGATATCGAAGAAAAAAGTTATCTACCAATCATTTTTTTTGTGGTTTCTTCAGCCCACCGTACATCGACAACATTACACCATTATCCCTACATCAACCCTCATTCGGAAGCATAAGTTTAATATATTTACTAAGGTAGGAGTAGTGCAGTTTTTTTTTATAGAAAAAGTGAGTTCGCGCTTACAAACAACAAATGTGTCGTGGTCGTCCGTCCAAAAAAGCCGTACCGCACCGCCCTCAATTATTTGTTTATTTGATTTCGTGCTTCGTTTTCGTCGCAAAATTATTTTTAATCGATAAAGTCGGGAAAACCGGTATTAGTTAATGTATTGTAAAGGGTGATTTTTTGAGGTTAGGATTTTCATGCATTAGTATTTGACAGATCACGTGGGATTTCAGACATGGTGTCAAAGAGGAAGATGCTCAGTATGCTTTGACATTTGATCATGAATAGACTTACTAACAAGCAACGCTTGCAAATCATTGAATTTTATTACCAAAATCAGTGTTCGGTTCGAAATGTGTTCAAATTTTGACAAATTTTGTTCAGCGATGAGGCTCATTTCTGGTTGAATGGCTACGTAAATAAGCAAAATTGCCGCATTTGGAGTGAAGAGCAACCAGAAGCCGTTCAAGAACTGCCCATGCATCCCGAAAAATGCACTGTTTGGTGTGGTTTGTACGCTGGTGGAATCATTGGACCGTATTTTTTCAAAGATGCTGTTGGACGCAACGTTACGGTGAATGAACACATTTCGAACCGAACACTGATTTTGGTAATAAAATTCAATGATTTGCAAGCGTTGCTCGTTAGTAAGTCTATTCATGATGAAATGTCAAAGCATACTGAGCATCTTTCTCTTTGACACCATGTCTGAAATCCCACGTGATCTGTCAAATACTAATGCATGAAAATCCTAACCTCAAAAAAATCACCAAATATTATGCTATGTTCAGACCAAAGCTGTTTTGGGCAAACGACTCGTTTTCGCTTTATAATGCTCTAATTACGACTCGTTTTTCTTTTACCATTTATAATGGCAAAACGACACGTTTGCCATAAGAACCAGTGATTCGACGCACGTGAGATCAAATAAATGCCTAAATTGTGCAAAATATTGCCTAGATAATGTCTAAAAATAAAAATCAATTTTTTTTCCAAAAAAAATTATAAAATCAAGAAATAAATCTGAACAATAGTGCATCAAAACATTTCTGTTGCAGTGTGAAAAAGAGATATTGTATTTTCAAAACATCTCAACTAGTGTGAATGCTTGAGATGTTCTTCAAAACAACATAAGAAAAACGAGTCAATGTAGTTATGTTTTGTTGTTTGCAAACGTTATTCTTCAAACCACCAACAATATTTTATAATGCATTCTAGTTGTGATTTATCTATTGCAATATTTAATAAATATTGTATATTTTTACCATTTTTATACCTACCTCCCAGGATGTCATACTAAAGTGAGGTCATGCAAACAGCTGAGTAATCTTTTTATACCCTCCACCATAGGATGGAGGTACACTAATTTCGTCATTCCGTTTGTAACACCTCGAAATATTCGCCTAAGACCCCATAAAGTATATATATTCTTGATCGTAATTACATTTTAAGTCGATCTAGCCATGTCCGGCAATCTGTTTATCTGTCCGTCGGTCCGTCCGTCTCTGTGTCGAAACTTTCGAAGGAGTAAGGCTAGGTACTCGAAATTTTGCATAAATACGAACTTTTTATCAGTGCAAGTCGGTTGAGTTTGTAAATGAGCCAAATCGGTCCATGTATTGGTATAGTTGCCATATAAACCGATATCGGATCTCGATTTCTTGAGCATCTAGAGGGCGCCATTCTTATTCGATTTGAAAATTTTGAACAATGACTTCTCCAATGGCCACGTAAGTTACGTGTCAAATATGGTTCAAATCGCCCTAAAACCTGATATAGATCCCATATAAACCGATCTCAGATCTTGATTTCTTGAGCCACTAGAGGCTGCAATTCTTATCGGATTTGGCGGAAATTTTGCACTATGGCATTCAATAGATGTATAAAGTATGGTTCGAATCGGTCTTAAACCTGATATATGTACCTCCCATATAAACCGATCTCCCGATATTACTTCTTGAGCCTCTAGAGGACGATTTAGCTGAAATTTTGCACAGTGATTTCTTCAATACCCTCTAATATACGTGCCAAATATGGTCTGAATCGGTCCATAACCTACATACCGATCTCCCCATTTTACTTCTTAAGTCCCTCTAGAGCGCAATTCTTATCCGATTTGGTTGAAATTTTGCACAATGGGATCTACTATTGTCTTAAACATCCAAGCCAAAAGGGAGTGAAGATTAAGTCCCCGAGTTAAAGTCTCGTTCTTGTCTTGGCTAAACGACTTATACAGAAAGTTAAAGTCTCGTATAACTTTATAAAAAAAAAACAAAGACTTTAACTGTGAAGATTACGTCCTCGCCTAAAGTCTTGTTGAAAAGTGTTATAAAAATAATTTTGTACGCGGGCTGTTTGGTCAGAAATTGTCATGAAGCTGATTTATTATTATATTGTTAAAGCTGATTAATTGGAAAAAGGCAATAAATAAAAAATATTATTAAAAAGAAAACTTGAAATCAAAAGCAATAAAAAGTTAAATAATAATAAAAAGAATTTCAATCAATTTTTTCGGATTTATTTTCTGTATCCGAAATGAGGTAATGTGAAATAAATAATTAAACATCATTTGAGTCCTAAAAAACCCAAAAACACTAATTCTTTCCGCTAGGCCGTAGGGGCCCCACAACAGGCCAATTTCCGGCATATAAGAGCTCAGTGCAAGAGCTTTATGTCGAATTTATTTTTTTATAAAGAAAGAATTAATATTTTTGGTATTTTCCTGCCTCCATATACTTACTAAAAATGAATATAAGGTCTTTTCACAAGACCTTATTTTACCCATTTAAAATAAATTCGAAATAGAAGTCTTATATCCACGAAATTGGCCATGTTCTCTAAGACCCAACTGACCAAATTGATATGTTTTGTTTTTTTGTAGCAGCCATTTGGCTCCTACGTTCTTAAAATATTTAATTACTTGTTTCACATTACCTCATTTCGGATATAGAAAATAAAGCTGAAAAAATGTATTGGTATTTTTTATCATTATTTTATTTTATTACTTTTTATTTCATATGTTTCTTTTTTTTTAATTACCTTTTTTATTTATTGCCCTTTTCCAATAAATCAGCTTTTTTTCAGTTTTATGACCGCTTAAAAAATTATTTTTTATAACACTTTTCGACAAGACTTTAGGCGAGGGCTTTCTCTTCACATTAAAGTCTTTTTTTATAACAGTTATACGAGACTTTAACTCGGGGACTTTATCTTCACTGCCTTTTTACCGGGACGACCTCAATCACTGGTTCTGCGGAAAATGGGCTTTTTGGCATTTCAGTCACTCATCGTCTGCTCCCTAATGAGTTGAGTTTCCTATTACTACAATGCCTGATGTCTCAATATTAGGACCTTTAAATGGGCTTCTTGGGAGTGTGTGATGGTCTTATCGTCGAAAGCCTCCATTGAAATTCCTATCACTGCACTGCATAATGTTTTAATATTAGGATCTTTGCCTATCCGTCTTCTGAATCTTGAGAAAGTCGGTGATGGTTCCATTGTCGGGTCTTATTCGTTAGGCTACATTGACTTTCCCGTCCGTGCACCGCCATATGTTTTAAATACTTAAAGAAATATTTGTTTTGCCTAAAATGCCTTTTACAGGTGTAGCGAAGGGCACTCAGCCACCTACACTGAAAAATAATTGTCCCAAAATTAAAGATTTTGTCCTTGATCTAGCGATTTGGGTAATAAATGCGAGCCAAAGAAGCGATCTTTAAAAATCAATATCTTTATAATTCTTTTTTAGTCTATGCGTTCAAGATCATTTACCACAGGGGTAACTAACAAATCAGTGGTTATCCAACTTATTCATTACTTGACAAACTTGGGTGATTTATTTATTAATAAAATCCCCATTTGGTTTTATTGGTTGCGGATTTTTTAAAAGAAAGTAAATGCATTTTTCATAAAACTTAGAATGAACTTTAATCAAATATATTTTTTTTACACTTTTTTTATAAAGCAAGCTAAAAGACAGATGATAACTGACAGAAGAAAGAATGCAATTACAGAGTCACAAGCTGTGAAAAAATTTGTCAACGCCGTCTATACTTTTTGGGCAACCCAATAAATCAAAAATATTTTCAAAACTTTGGTCGAAAAGTTAACAGGACTGCAGTTTCTGGGATATCATCCCTTCTTTAGCGGCATTCTTCGACGAATTACCCAGTCAATCATCAATGTTATGAGCTTAGACAAAAATAGTCTAAATGACAAAAACACTGTTGCTCATAAATTCCAAGAAAGCTGTCAGTAAGAACTTTGAAAATATTTTTGATTCTCATACAGTTCCACTATTTGTGGAGAGACTGCAAAAGGTTTGTTGTTGTGGCATATGCGAAGCCAACATCGTCGTACGCCATGCTATCTTTATATATAAATAGCTTTATACTAAAGACACAACTTTTCATTTCGGGTTTCGATCGCTAATTGTTTCTAGTTTTCCTTACACATGACGCTCAATTTCCTATCTGTATCTTTATCAAACTTACACTGTTGTCGTTGTTCCAAAGTCAATTTCCTTACTTTCGACGATATTTTGACGTGAAGATTTTTGCCTTTAATATTAAGATACCACATTGTGGAATAAATTTCTCTGTTTCTTTAAAAATGTTAAAAATGAAGCATCTTTAAATTATGTTCGGACCTTAAGCTTGAATCTTTAAAGTTATGACACATTTTTTCTGGTAACAATCCTCGTCAAGCTTCATAGGTAAGCAGCTTGTTCCGGTCCATGGGAGGAACGTTATGACCGTTGGTTATTTGAAAATACCAATAACTCACCTTGTTATATCGATTATTATAGGTACTCGGTATTTACGCCGGTGCCACCCGGCTTCTCACTGAGTCTCTCCAATCGATACCGCATATTACCCTTGACTGCAATTACAGTTACCCCATATTTCTACGCAGCAATCCACTGTCCGCAACCTAAATACCGTAACGTTGCGTCCAACAGCATCTTTGAAAAAATACGGTCCAATGATTCCACCAGCGTACAAACCACACCAAACAGTGCATTTTTCGGGATGCATGGGCAGTTCTTGAACGGCTTCTGGTTGCTCTTCACTCCAAATGCGGCAATTTTGCTTATTTACGTAGCCATTCAACCAGAAATGAGCCTAATCGCTGAACGGTGAATGAACACATTTCGAACCGAACACTGATTTTGGTAATAAAATTCAATGATTTGCAAGCGTTGCTCGTTAGTAAGTCTATTCATGATGAAATGTCAAAGCATACTGAGCATCTTTCTCTTTGACACCATGTCTGAAATCCCACGTGATCTGTCAAATACTAATGCATGAAAATCCTAACCTCAAAAAAATCACCCTTTACAAAGCGCACATGAAGATCGAGGCGATTTAGAAGAAAACGCATTCGTAAGATGAGTCTTAACCTTCTTGTCATTAACGCGTTTCGAAGTACCGTTCGCTCTAAGGTCGTGAAGACACAACAAAATTCGAATCCGTTCCGATAGAAAGGCGTCCAATTCTGCCTACGACGACAGGGCAGCCTTATCCCTCACGCTCTGTTCCCAGAAAGTCTGGGTTATTTAGGCAAACGTTGAAAATGTATTCCAATCCGCCTTTCTTCTGTTTAGCCGAGGGACCACTTTTGCAGTATTTTCTCCAAGGCCGAAGCAAATATAACGATGATCAGAGAAGCTGTGGTCACCCAACACATTCCAGTTGCATATTCTTCCACTTATATCTTCCGATACAAAGGTAATATAAAGTAACTCCTGTCGGTTTCCGGTAATAGAGGCTTAGCGGCGGAAGAAGAAAAGCATTTAGGCTACTCTTTGCAAGAATACAGGCTCTGTGTCTCCCATTCCCCGTACCCTTGAGTAGTTTAAATCCCGGAATCCGTAGTCCACGATCCATTCTTCCACACACCCATGGTTCATGGATGCGAACCAAGCAAATCCCCTGCCATCAGGAGGACCTTTAGTGCCGCCGGAACGGCTTTACAATGGTTAAGATTTATCCGTAGAAACCGGACTATATTCAGAACTCAGAACTTCCACCACTCAAAACTTCTGATTCCACCAGGAGTTCATTCTCACAAGATTCGTTAGATCTCGTCATGATGAGCTTTCGTACGTAAGGGCAAGGGGCAAGTGAGACAGCTGTGGAACCACTCTTCCTCAGGATACTGGACACTTGCGGTGTGGATGATTCCTCCTTAGATGCTTTACTAGCTGCTGTTGTCGAAGTACTATTCGAGTTCCGTGCTTCCCCGCTGGCGCACACCTTGAGCCCAGTCCAACCGGATTACCCATCCACACAGGGCTTGTCGGGTCCCATTTCGATGCCTTCCCCTCCTGTCTCGATTGTGGCAGCGTGATTTTCAGTCTCCTGCAATTCGCCAGACTTTAGCGATGTGGTCGATAGTTCCTCAGGCAAGTGTTCAGCAACGACTGATGAGTCGTCTCCTGATACCCCAACCCCACCGCTCCCATAGACCGTTAGTTTCAACTTGTTGAATTCGTAGGATTCAACTCCTTCAGACTTGTTGAGGTCTGCGAGACAGCCGAAGTTAAGTACGAATACTGCATGTCTCCGGTCACCATCAGCCTCATCCAATCTTCTAGTCGGTGGTTGAAAGATTGGGATTACATTCCCTTAATCTTTCATGTATGGATTAAGGATCTGAGGGAATCCTTGGTATCCAAGCATGCGCCATCGGTCGAGAAGGAATATCTTTCTTCTTGACTAAATCTAGTGCTGCACCTGGCCACATCTCACCAATCGTTTTTTAGGGCACAACGATACATTTCAATTGATCGTTGATCCCCGAAGACAATTAGTCTGTATCGGGTCCGATACCAGCCTACATCGTCACAAACTAGAGGAAACCCAAGAAATTCCGTAAGGAAAGCGAAGATAGAATAGGTTCGGCCTTGTCCTTAAGTCTCGAATCAGGTGTCTTTGTCTTTGACCAGTCGTCTGTCGGCTAGTGGAGCCTGGAGCAGCCGCTCCACCAGTCAAGGTGCCAGTAGCAGACAGCATGCTACGGCCTGATACCACCACCGCTGCTGTTGGGTTTTTGTCCCGTCCTCTAGATCTGCCGCTCCACTGGAAACAGACGCAGATCATCAACCGCCCAGTGGGAAATTTTTGAGGAGCGAACCAACAAAACGTGCGCTCCACTCAACGGCTGAAACATATATCGATACGAGAGCTATTCGCCTGTGAGGAAAGCATATGGAATGTGGAATTTGGTGTTTTCTTGTTATAAAAAATCGTTTACTTGTGCCTGAAACACCCATGAAATATCCGTACCAAATGCCGCAATTTTTGAGAACAACCCGCAGCATACTAGTGCTGACGCCTCTAAAACGCCTGCTGATATCAAAATGGCAATATTTTACAAACGCAATCCTTTTATGGAAAGCTTTGCCCTCATCTATTCAATATATGGCAGCGGGAATTTATTTAAGCAAGCTACTTCGAAGGATCTTTAAACAAATTTTTAACATTGTGCAACACCCTTCCACGAAAAAATGCTATAACAAAGATTTGTACAAATGATTTGCAATTGCAATATAGCGAAAACATTTTGATTTGTGATTTTTTGTTTTTTTTTTTTTTAATTTCAGGAAAAATGACAATTCTATGCAATCTAAGAAACAAAGCAGATCATTAGAGAAAGATGCGCTTTTGGCAATTGATATGTCATCCGTAAAATATGTACACACGAAAAGATTTGTTATTGAACTACAACTTTTCGTGAAGGAGCTATTACAGTTACAATCGGTAAGATCTAAGAGTATCTTATAAATTCTTGAAATTAAAACCATATTTCCGTTTTTGAATGTAGCCAGTGATGAATCATATAAAGAGTGCAGATGAAAAAAATCGAAATAGTAACTTTCAAAAAATTGGGCTGGAAGTTCACGCCGACTCACCGATTATTCTTTTTCCAGTATCACACAACAGCAATCATTTGCTAATTGCCGACCTCGGAAAGTTTTCGTTAAAAAATATTTTTGCATATTACAATCATACCTTAAGTGAAGAACGGCAATCGACGGATACATCATTCCATGAAATCATTGATGTGATGAATATAGACCTTTTAAACATTAACCTTCTAACTGGTAAAAGGGAGATAAATAATTTGGCTTGTACGCCTGGCGAGGATTCTGGCATTCTACACGTGGGAAATTTTTGCATTGTCAATTTGGGTAAAACAATTTTCAAGGAAAAATGTCATTTGAAAATTCATGTAATACGAAATACCGAGCCAGACGTCAGCCATAATATCCCTGATATAAAAATTAAAGGCACTCTTTCCGAACTAAATGGCCTTATCAACGTCCAACAATACAAACTAATTCGAGGTTTTCTAAAATATAACTTGGGCGAAACCATTGACGATGTGTACTTTAATTACCAAATGAATTTAAACGAGTCGCTAGAGATATTGTCGTCGATAACAAAAGTCAATGTGCCACAAGCGGTAGATGTTTGGAATACATTGTCTATTAATTTCATTCTTGACAATGTTACAATTTACTTAGCTGAGCCATGTGAGCTGCAAGGCTATGGAGGCTATGGAAGTTCAGGTGCAAATCTCGCCTGCATAAAATTTATAAAATCTAATCTTAAAATTGACTTGTACAGTGATGGTTCACAAGATATTGATTTAATATCATCTGAAATATTATTGATGGATGCTAGAGAAAGCTCAAGGAAGTCGACTCCAAATAACTGTTTCAAACATATTTTGAAGCCTTCAACGGGTGGAGGCAGTACAAAGAGTACGGTGCAAGCTGAAATTCACAGCCGGAGTAGGGGAGATGTGTCTAAATATACAATTCTGTTAAACAACATGAGAATAATGGCGCTTTTGGACTACTTGGAGAGTCTGAAGAATTTCTTGAATGAAGAACCACTAATGTCGTCATTAGTAATTGAAAAAAAGTCTGCATCACGACATGGAGCAACACAATCACAACAACCGTTTGCCACAACATTCACTGAAGATACAGATGTAAAAAATGAATTTGTGCTAAATATTACAAACTCGGAAATAGTTTTTGTAGAGAACAGCGCACAGTCCGACTCGAACGCAATCATACTGAAAAGTACAACTGTATTTTCGTACAAGCCCAATAGCAGTGTTGTTCCCGTATCGGTGGATATAAATCATTTAGAAATTTTTTCATGTATATTGGGATCTGAAAACGAAAGTTCGCTCTCAATTATTGATCCATTTACGCTTAATATGGAACTTCGCAATAATTGTTTTCACATTTTTATTCCAAACCAAGTATTTTTGAGAGTATCATACAACGATGTGATGCTTTTCTCGCGCATGATGCAATCCATACCAAAGCAAACGCAGCATTCGGCACCACCGCAATCATCAGTTATTGATGATTTTGAAAAAATTGCTCCGCTCGTTGCCATGGGCTTCAAGCCTGATGAGTGCTGGTCAGCTATGCATATTAATAATAACAACTTGAACGAAGCAGCTATATGGATGTCGCAACATAAACAAAAATCTACAACTTCTAGAGTGAATATATCTAATATTTCCTTCAATGCAAGCAGTGTTTCAATTTGCATTATCGACGACTGTCTGGATGCAGATGTTCCCCTCCTAGAATTTTCCCTTTGCCAACTGAATATTGATCAAAATTTTAATTTATCCACAGAAGCAAATCAGGCTGTTTGCTATGATGGGAAAGTTGAAAGTATAATATCGAGTAACTACTATAATAGGCGGCTCAGCGGTTGGGAACCAATAATTGAGGCCTGGGAGTGCTGTGGAAACTGGAAATTTTTAAGGTCAAAGTTCGAAAATTTAAAAACTCTACATGTCAATGTTTTTAGCAAACAAACACTTAAATTTAATGTAACATCAACACTTATAGAATTGTGTGAAATTGTTCGAAAGAATTGGACAGAAGACTTTGTTCGATCGAGTACGTCCGATAGTCTAAATGTTAATTCTAAGCAAAGACATCCATTTGTACCGTTTGCTCTGAAAAACTTGACGGGAGAACCTCTTTTATTTAAAATATTTTATTCGCATGTTGGCGGAATAACACGCACTGAGATTAATAATAAACAGGATTTATTATGTAATTGGATATCTGCACAACACAACGAGATCGTTCCGTTTGATTTCGGGCCACAAAGCAAATGGAGACATTTGGATTCACATAAATTGAATATGCATCAGATTTTAGTTCAAATTCACGGCTGGACACTGATTGGGCCTATATCCATCGATAAAGTTGGAACATTTTTTCGATATGCTAATCTGGATATGCAATACAACAAAAAAACAAGGATAGTGTTTGAAATATCTCTCTGTGGCTCCGCGCAAAAGTTAATAACTGTACGCTCAGCTCTAAATGTTGTCAACAATACTGAAAAGCCATTTTTATTACATATGAAACTAAAAGGCGATTACGAAAACGCTGTTATGGCCCTAGATCCACTGCAGAAGATAACAATTCCCTTGCGTTATTTGGACTCAACTTTATTCATAAAGCCCTATTTAGAGAGTGACCTTCAAAATAAAGTCTACGAGTTGGTTAGAAACGATGACAACGGATCATTCAGAAAATATCTGTCGGAACAAGTTGATGAAACTGCGTTTTGTACACACTCGATATCGTGGTTAAATTGTGTCTTGCAGGAATCAATCCAAGACGTGCACTCTTGTTTTTTGCCAAATAAAGTACCATTTCACGTTATATCAGATATAAGAAAGGACAAATACCCAATGAGAGATGTGGGGGCTCTGCCAGGTCACACAATAAACATACTACCACCACTAAAATTAAAAAATTTATTATGTTGTGACGTACTGTATAAAATATCTGGCCATATTGAAGGAAGAATTGATGCCACTAAACAAATTGAAATTTATTCCATCGACATAACAGATTCCTTTTCATTGAGTTTGTCTTTAGACAATTACAGACTTTCGGGTCAAATCAAAATTCCTTTGGGCCATACAGGAATAGTAGAGACGAAATTTAAGTTAATTGACATCTTGAACAGGGAACTGTTCCTGAGAGTCTCTATTCAATCGTTTCAAGGAAAAGGCATGGACATTTTTATTGGAGCACCCATTTGGATTATAAATAAAACAGGATTGCCTTTAATATTTCGGCAGGAGGGGACGAATCAACCCTCATCTGGTCAGTTCGACGATCATGAATATGCACGCGAAGTATCTCCTCTAATATTTTCCTTTTCTGACCAAGAAGGAGCTCCGTTACTCGAATTTAGACTCGGTAAAAGTTATGGAAACAATAACCCGGTGAGTAAATCTGCAATTATATCTTTTTTATTTAGATGTTGAAGTACACTAAAAACCACATGCACAGAAAAAATATAGACTTAAATTTGAACGACTAAACATGACTTTCAAACAAGGTGATTAGTTCCATTAAAAATGTGGAACAAAATTAAACTTTTTCAAAATTAACAGGAAAAAAACGAATTAAAATGGGGGAGGCAAAAAGAGAAGACATTTTAATTCTATTTTCGATTTATAAATTTGAATAAAATGTTTGTGACTTACACAGTGATATTTTTTGAAGAAGTGATAAATTGTATAATTATATTTTCGAATAAGTGTCATGAAATTAAGTGATGTAACCATTTTTATTTCAGTGGTGTAAAAGTTTCGGCATAAACAGGGAAACCACATTTCGGGAACTAAAAGCTGAAAACTCGAAAATTAATTATGTAATAGGCGTCAACATACATCGAGGAAAAGGTCTTTATTTCAGTACAACTTTTGTAACTCTCACTCCACGTTTCCAGTTGTACAACAGAACTACTAAGAAGCTGCATTTCATGCAGAAGTGCGATGTTAAAAATTCTGTAAGTAAACAAAAACCCCTTTTTAATAACTTTTGATAATTTTGATACATTGGCTAGAAGGGAAAATTGGGAGGTTGTTGTTTCTAACTTCATGCGCACCGAAAATGCCTGTTAAATTATTGCGAAATCCGACGGACTCTTTTCTTGGCCAAAACACAAAAAAAGTCAAACAACGACAAAGACAACATTGAAGCAGTGTTGATTGGTGTCCATTTCGTGAGCATTTAATTACATTGGCAAATAATTGGAGCGAAATTTGTATTGGCGTAGCGACATGTCGCTATTATTTTGCTCATAGAATAAATCACCACTGCTACGGAATGTGTTCGTATTTTCTTCGTCACAATTTTTTTATAATGCGTTTTGGCAGTTGTTCGGCCGAAAAGTCGAAGTCAGTACTAGGCTCTAGGTTGAAAATAGGGTGCGTCCCATGCCACTATGGACATACACCTAAGCCAGTAATCGGCTTGTTGTGCGCCCCAAATACGAACAAAGTATCCTCGAAAAGGAGAATCTAAGTTAGGAATTCCGTGCTACTTACAAAATCCTTAATTGTTTTCCATGTTTCCATTGTTTCTGTTGAGTGTCAAGACCCAGGAACTCTGCGACTAAGATGGGGTGCGTCCACAGGGATCTGGGTCTGAGTCTAGTGGGTCTGGCCGGGCAGTTAAACAGGTGACGTGTATCGTGCGGTCCCTGGTTACAATCTGGACATACATCTTGCACGTCGGCATCAATCCTAGCTCTGTCGGAATTGAGGCGGCTGGATCTGCCGGAACGTAATTGAGCCAGAACCACTCTGGTTTGCCGGGGGAGGTCGATTTCTTCGTGTGCAATGGGTGGCGGTCGTTCTCCAAGGACTACATTCACCCGGTAGCCAATTACCGCATCTGCTACCGTATCTGCATAAATATTGTTTAGACCCGCTTGATATGCCGCTTGATCTAGAGGTTCTCTCTTAAGGCTTCTGGGCGGTGGGTATCTATCCACAAGATGATGATTTGGATGGTTTCTGTGATAACAGCACAAAAGGTATTGCTTAGACAGCATGTAGTTATGTCTTCGCACTGGTAGGATCTTTGTCTCCTGATGGAGGTGGTCCACATGAGAAATGAGGAGACAGCCTATCGAAGTTCGGAGGGAGGCATTCTGACAGATCTGAATATTATTCCACTGCGTGTCACAGAGTTGACGAGATCACACTGGCGCTGCATAACTTACCACAGACCCGCCAATTGCTTTGTACGTTGTCAAGAAGGTTTCTTTGTCTGCACCCCAAGTGCTGCCAGCAAGTGACTTGAGGACCTTGTTTCTAATTTTGACTTTATTGCACATTGCTGTGGCATGTGAGGAGAATGTGTAAGAGCTGTCAAATGTGACGCCAAGTATTTTGGGACATCTGATGGTCGGAATCATTTCTCCATCGACCATCACAGTCAGCTCAGTATTCACCTCACGCGTATTTGTAGTGAACAGTGTGGCTGAAGATTTGGTGGCGGATATCTTCAGATTTCTTGCAGCGAAATATGGGGCAAGCTCGTTGAGGTAGACGTTCAACCTATCGCAGATGTCATCAATGGGTGGGGGCCTAATGCCATGATCGTACAATCGTCCGCATATGATACCATCTCTATGACGTCTGGAGGGGGTGGAATGGGGGATAGGTAGAGGTTAAACAGTGCCGGAGATATCACCCCACCTTGGGGAACTCCTTGTTTCACTCTACGGTATTTCGACTTCTTATCCCTAAATTTCACAAATGACTGCGACCACACATATAATTCGCGACCCATCGTTTCAGGCCTGGCTGGAGGGACGTTTTGGCGATGTCCTCAAATAATTTGGCATGGCTGACCGTGTCGAATGCCTTCGACAGGTCTAGCGCCACGAGGACCGTCCTATCACATGGCCTGGGCTGATTGAAGCCACGGCAAATGAGTGTGGTGATGGCATGCAAAGCTGTTGTTGTGCTGTGCAGTCTCCGAAATCCATGTTGATGCTTGGCGAATGGAAATTCTCCTACGAGGCTCGGGAGGAGTAATGCCTCAAGCGTCTTTGCCACTGATGAGAGAAGAGAGATCGGTCTGTACGACTCCCCCAAACTCGGGTCTTTTCCAGGCTTCAGTAGCGGGATCACTCTGCCCATTTTCCAGACATCGGGAACTATAAGAGTGTTCAATGACAGGTTGAGGACAGTGGTAAGGTACTCAACTGCAGGTGAATCCTGATTCTTCAACATCAATGTAGAGATTCCGTCGGGGTCCAACGCCTTAGAAGATTTGGCGCCAGGGATGACATTCGTAACTTCGCCCACGGTAAATTGTGATGGCTGTTCATCGGTTCGGAGACCACGAATACGGCGAATGGCTCTCCTCCTTGCCCAGTCTCTCGCGGGACGCACAATAAATTGACGGTTGAACAAACTGGCGCATCTCTTCGGATCACTCACGGTTATCTCGCCAAAAGTGACTGAGGTCCTGTCATCCCGTCTACCGGGGTTCGAGAGTGACTTAACAGTGGCCCACAGTTTGCCTACACCGGTGCCTAAGTTACATTGCTCCAAGTGTTCCAGCCACAAATTCCGCTTATGTTCGTTGACTGCCCTGCTTATTTTCAGATTTAGCTCGCTGATTCTGGGGTTAGCGGGGTCCATAGCACGAATCCCATCACGCTCGTCTGCGTGTACCACTGCCTGCGCCGGGCAATTGGGTCGCACTTGGGGTATTCGACCGGCTGGTATAAAGCGAGCGGCTGCTGCGTTAATGATGTCTCGGAATTTCCTCTCGGCCACAAGCACATCAGAGGGGGTGGCAGTTCACTGAAGCGGCGATTGGTCTCTGAAGCCAGTCCAATCGGCCTTCTTATAATTGATAAACGTCCGGCGCTCAGAGGTTATGAAGTCGGGTGGTCGGTCGATGGTCAGAATTATGGGGAGGTGGTCTGACCCCAAAGAGATGACGGCTTGCCAGGATACGTCACTCAGGAGATCAGGGGATGCAATTGAGATGTCGGGCGAGCTGCTGCACCTCCTCGTAATCCTAGTGGGGGCATCCTCATTCACCGTGCAAAACGTGGAGCTATCTATCTGCTCTGCCAAAGCTATGCCACGCTGGTCGTTACCTAGGAGAGAATGCCATGAAGTGTGATGCGCATTAAAGTCCCCTAGAACCAGACGATTATGGCCAGATAGTAACGCACTTATGTCGGGGTTGTAAGCCTGGCCATTAATCGGGACACAGCTACCAACCGGCGGTATATACACGTTGTATATCTCTATCTCGGCAGTGCCAGACCTGACTGCTATCCCCATACATTCCATGCAGGGGTCACTAGCGTCAAGCGCAGGCGAGATAGGTCTATACTGCACGGAATGGTGTATAACGAAGGCCAATCCCCCACCTCCATTCCTTGAGCGATCCTTACGTAGCACATTGTAATCGTGACAACTGTGCAAGCTGAAGGTGTTGGTCAGCTTTGTTTCCTGGATCAGCGACCAATATGCTCTTCCGACTCTTGAAATCCACGATCTCATCGATTTTGCCACGCAGTCCGTTGCAGTTTAACTGCAGGAACGATACACTTCCCGACACTGGCCTGGCAATATAAGGGCTAGGATGCTGCCGTTTGAAAAAAGACTAACACATACACTGAGGCGGCAGCCCTTGCCAATGAGGATTCCATCGGCTCAATCCGGTGCGTACAACCGGTTGCAATGGGATTGTAAAAAGAAAAAAAATTGTGATTTAAGAAGGCCACAGAAAACTGACAAATGGTCCAAAATATCTCCGCAAAAACTTTGCCAAATAATACGTGATAAGTTTCTACAAAGTGAATTAAAATTTGTTTCTTTGGAGCAAAAGCTACGACCGGAAGCGTGATCATTAGAATTAAACACAAATAGCCTATGGGAGACATTTACAGTTAGATGATAGCAGATAGCATTGAGTTTAGAAGAATTACACAATAACAGATCAAATAAATTACATGTAGTGTTACGAACCTGGTTTTATTGATACAAAACTTAGTTCCAAAACTGCCGAAAATACCCACAGAAGTTGGAAATAGTCTACCAGACTCAGTACTTATATTTCAAAAACTACCAGGCATATTGAAATCACCAAGAACCAAGATAATATAATTTACTGACGCCAAATTGCATATGGATCTAATAAGATGTAAATGACATAGATTAATTAATTCGGACCATAAATTGATTGAATGCTGAACATTGTAGATGTAATTGTGTAATATTTCAGTCCATTGGGATGAGAATTGCGCCTTTAGGGGCTCAAGAAGCAAAATCGGGAGATCGGTTTATATGGGAGCTGTATCGAGCTATAGATCAATTCAGACCATATTAAACACGTATGTTGAAGGTCATGAGGGAAGCCGTTGTACAAAATTTCTGCCAAATCGGATGAGAATTGCGCCCTCTAGAGTCTCACGAAATCGAGATGACAGATCGGTTTATATGGCAGCTATACCAGGTTATGTACCGATTTGTGCCATACTTAGTGCAGTTTTTGGAAGTCACAACAAAACACCTCATGCAAATAGGATGAGAATTGCACCCTCCATCGGCCCAAGAAGTCAAGACCCAAAATTGGTTTATATGGCAGCTTTATCAAAACATGGACCGATTTGGCCCATTCACAAT
This sequence comes from Stomoxys calcitrans, assembly GCF_963082655.1. Classification (NCBI taxonomy): domain Eukaryota; kingdom Metazoa; phylum Arthropoda; class Insecta; order Diptera; family Muscidae; genus Stomoxys; species Stomoxys calcitrans. Next base: position 136,321,590 of record NC_081552.1, on the reverse strand, counting down.
CCCAACCGACCTACACTAATGAAAAGTATTTGTGCAAAATTTCAAGCGCCTAGCTTTACTCCTTCGAAAAATAGCGTGCTTTCGACGGACAGACGGACGGATGGACATGGCTAGATCGACTTAGAATGACATGACGATCAAGAATATATATGCTTTATGGGGTCTTAGACGCATATTTCCTGGTGTTACAAACAGAATGACGAAAATAGTATAGGCCCATCCTATGGTGGAGGGTATGAAAATCTCAGTATCGAAGATGTCAGGTTGAAGCCAAGTCTTAGAAAAGCTATCACGTCATATTCGCAATCTTAACTATTCATATATACTTCCCGTAACTATTTAGTATTTAGGCTACGTACATTTTGTAGCTAAATCAGCAGCCCTAAATCGTTCCTGCCTCACGCGAAGGACAAACTCCCGTACAAGCAGGTCTAAAGGCCAAAACAAATAACAACAGAATCAAACAAACGGGATGAGTATCTTGAAAGAAGCTATATTACGAGGCTGTCTAAAATTAAATCTATGCCCATCACAATCGACCTCACATCTTCATCTGATATAAGACACCAACTTATCAATAGACGTACAGCCAGATAAATGGGAAACAAATATAATCTTGTGTCGTGAAACAAAACCGGCAGCGAGGGTCTGCTTACATCAAGCAGTGAAGACTGGTCGACACTGGGCCGCAAAGACCGGTCAGTGCTCGTCACCGCAGGTATGGGCACATTCGTCTTAGGTAACCGTTGTTCCGTACGTGCGGGATCATAAGGAGAGACATCAGGTCGTGATGACTGGTAGACCCTATGTGCGTGGTCAACGGGGGAGATGCATTGAGGAGCAGGAACGTCCTGAGAAAGGACGTCATCTAGAGAACCCGATTGTGTATCAACGTCGACGGCTACCACACAAATAACAGGATTTACCAACTTATCCGGAACCGACGTAGCTGTCGTAGACGCGTTACCCAAAACAGGCCGGTCCGACGTCGAATCGCCGGTGTTGGCAAGAATATCCCGAACATCCGGAGTGGTCGCTGTATTAACCGATGCATAATCAAAACTAGTGGCGCAGACGTCTTCCTCCTAGAAGACATGTTCTCAGGCAATTTAAATGATCGACATAAAATGCTAATTCATATTGAAACCCCTATCTTCGCCTCAGAATGCAATTTATAATCAAAATCAACATCCAGGGACCTGCATTTCAAACAAGACAAGCGCAAACCATTCGAACGACCCCTAATATTATCAAAATACCTACCATTCAGCCCCGCACATTGGAGGTGGGCATGCCCGAATTCAATAGGTAATACATGAGTTGAGTTCTCTCTACCGCAAATATAATAACAACAACAATATTGGAAACGATAAAAAAACAAAGCGATCAAAAGAACCGGGCCAGGTTATTTCCAAGTCAAAACAAATTAAAGAAAACACACCAACGATCAAGCAACGAAACAAGTGCAGCACTAATTAACCCACTCTTTCCAATGAAGCACAACAAATTCAATGAAACCCGTTGAAGCAATAGTAAAATTAATATTTTATACTGATATTTACGAGCACACAGAATAAAACGTCAAACTCATCTTTAAACTCTAACCACTACCAGCTTTAATGTTAATGTGTGCATAAATGATAACAACAACAGAAAATCAGATAGAATGGACTAAAACACAAAGTAGAAGGAAACTACAACACAAGAGGATCTTTTCCCGACACCATTTGATTAGCTGTCCTAAGGTGTAAGCTGCACAGTATGCCCTCCCTTCCAGTTTACCAATACGCATCCAAAGACATCGCATCTTGGTTGGTAGACCCATATTAATTAACCTACCTTCCTTAACCGACCCTACAAATTAAGCTCTATGTTCAGACCAAAGCTGTTTTGAGCAAACGACTCGTTTTCTCTTTGTAATGCTCTGAAAACGGCTCCTTTTTCCTTTACAACTTAAGCATGTAAGCCCAAATATACAAATTATGGGGGAATGAATAGGTAGACGATTTGGCGGTGAAGGCCAGAGGACTGCCTTTCGGGTCGACGCATTCCGAGTTAAGGGCGTGGGCGATGAATGCGCATGCAACCCTGTGGAACAGCGAAAACGACAAAAATCCTATGGGGGGTCCAGATCGTAAGAAGACGAGACTGTTACTGAAAGGAAGTAAGAAGAAGGTAAGTATAGCTATTGGTATCATAACGGGACACATAGGACTGCGAGCTCACTTATGTAAAATCGGTGAGACAAGTGATAGCATGTGTAGGGCATGTGGGGAAGATGATAAGACGTTGGAGCATTTCCTTTGTCATTGCCCGGCTTTCGCGTCTAACAGATACCAGCACTTAGGTGGGAAATTCTCCAACGGACAATGTTGTGCCGGAAGATATTGTCACTGGTATGCATTCGGTACATACCAGTTCAAATCCAACATTTTGGGAAGGGCAAAAAAGGCAACTCATGCCCTATGCACCTGCAAGAGAGCCATGGGCAAAAGTTTGTGGTTTAAACCGCATGTCATGCATTGGGTATATACTGCCGTTGTCAGACCTATAATGCTTTATGGTGTTGTGGTCTGGTGGACGGCGCTTCAAGTCCACCTACTGTTCAATACTTAACCAGATCCAAAGGATAGCTTGTTTGTGCATCAAAGCCGCACTGAGAACAACACCATCTGATGCCCTGAATTTAATGCTACATCTTATGCCTCTCTACATTGTGGTTAAATAAATTGCTGCGACCACTGCCGTAAGGTTAAGGGAGCTTTCTCATTGGTCATGTGGCTGCTACGGACACTGTTTTATCCTTGATACAATATCCGATGTTCCATGCAGTGTGGATTACAACCTTTTTGATTAAAAGTACTGTACCACTATTTCTGATGGAACCGATTGGTATCCCTGGTAACAAAAGTTACATAAACTTCTATACGGATGGTTCCAAACTAAACGACCAGGTGGGCTTTGGGGTGTGCTCTGGTCATATCGAAAAGGTTACCCGACCACTGCAGTGTGTATCAAGCGGAGATCCTTGCAATTAAGGAAGTGGTGGAATGGCAAAGATATAATGTCATTACGACGATTGGCATAAAGATCTTCTCAGATAGCCAGGCAGTCATGACAGGTCACTGTCTAATCGGAAAACATGCTGACAGATAGAAGGTTGTCAGTAACGACGTTTGCAGAATCTGTGAGGACTGTGGAATCCACAACTTCCAAGTCCTATTCTACTGTTCCTCATCACCGCGGTAACATTCTGTGCGGATATACACATACCTGTCAACAATTCTAAGATCAGGATACTTGTCCTGATTCTGTCTTATTCTAATCCTTAATTCGAGATAGTCATTGTCGTCAAAACAGGTAGAGTCCAAATCAATTTTCGGCTCAGTAAGTTCAATGCCCGAAACTTCATCAGAACTGATCCTCGATAGGGCATCAGGGACTACGTGGTCCTTTCTTTTGCGATGACTGATATCGAACTTAAACGCCTGTAATTTCAAGACCCATCTGGCCAGAAGACCGGACAGATCTGGTTGTTTCATTAACCAAAGTAATGAGGCATGGTTCGTAGCAATCTCAAAATCCTGCATCTCCAGGTAACACCTGAAACGCTTCACTGCAGCCAAACACTCCCTCTCCGTAACACTATAATTGCGTTGGGCAGTGTTCAGCTTACGGGACATATAGGCTATAGGTCGCTCATTTCCGTCTTCATCAAGCTGAACTAACACTGCACCAACACTTTAGTCGGAGGCATTGCAGTGAAGGTAGAACTTCTTCGCAAAGTCCGGGTTGGCCAATACTGGGGAAGTGGTAAGACGATTCTTCACAAGTTCGAAAGCTTCATTGGCTTCCGAAGTCCATTTGAACCTCCGTTTGGAGGACAACGTTTCCGTTATAGGAAATGTAAGGGATGAAAAATTATCAATGAAACGCCTATACCAGTCTGCCAGTCCTAGAAAACCATGAACTTGCTTAACCGGCTTTGGAACAGGTCAAGCCGAAATTGCTTCTATCTTTTCTGAGTCCGTCCTTATGCCACCATTGTCAATGATGTATCCAAGATATTTCACTTGGGTAACACAGAAGTGACTTTTTTCGATATTGAGCGTTAAGTTAGCCTTCTTGAACTCTTCCGCTATGCGGACTAACACAGTCAGGTGGTCTGGGAAGTTCTCAGATACAATGATCAAGTCATCCAAATATCCGAATACCGAATGTCGAAGGTCAGGTGGGATTAAGCTGTCCATTAGTCTGCACATGGTCTGGGGCGCGTTGCACAGACCAAATGGCATGACAACAAATTGATATAACGGACGACCTGGCACAGTAAAAGCGGTTAAAGGTTTTTCCTCCTCGCTTAAAGCTACTTGCCAGTACGCATCCTTTAAATCAAGCTTAGAAATTATATTCGCCTTGGGCAATCTGGCGAATATCCCTTCGATGCTTGGCAAGGGGTATGCATCTTTTTTTGGTGACATTATTTAACTTGCGAGCGTCTAAGCATAATCTAACCTTGTTTTGTTTGACTACCAATCACATAGGCGAACTCCAGGGAAATGTGGACTGCTCTATTACACCCAAAGATAGCATACGGAAAAATTAAAAAATTCACCTGGGCGTAATATCTACGATCCACTGGGTTACTAATAACAGAGGAAACGACATATCTAGCCATTGCCCTACGTCTCTTATAATATGCTCTCATTCGAATAGTGGAACGTCTTGGACGTTTAATCGCAGAGGAAATTTCATCAATAACAAGTAAAAGCGTGCTAAGTTCGGCCGGGCCGCATCTTATATACCCTCCACCATGGATCGCATTTGTCGAGTTCTTTTCCCGGCATCTCTTCTTAGGCAAAAAAGGAAATAAGAAAAGATTTGCTCTGCTAATAGAGCGATATCAAGATATGGTCCGGTTTGGACCACAATTAAATTATATGTTGGACACCTGTGTAAAATGTCTGCCAATTCGAATAAGAATTGCGCCCTTTGGGGGCTCAAGAAGTAAAATAGAGAGATCGATTTATATGGGAGCTGTATCGGGCTATAGACCGATTCAGACCATAATAAACACGTATGTTGATCGTCATGAGAGGATCCGTCGTACGAAATTCAGGCAAAGCGGATAATAATTACGACCTCTAGAGGCTCAAGAAGTCAAGATCCCAGATCGGTTTATATGGCAGCTATATCAGGTTATGAACCGATTCGAACCTTATTTGACACAGTTGTTAAAAGTAGGAAAAAAATACGTCATGCAAAATTTCAGCCAAATCAGATAGGAATTGCGCCCTCTATGGCAGCTATATCAAAACATGGACCGATATGGCCCATTTACAATACCAACCGACCTACACTAATAAGAAGTATTTGTGTAAAATTTCAAGCGGCTAGCTTTACTCCTTCGGAAGTTAGCGTGCTTTCGACAGACAGACGGACGGACGGACATGGCTAGATCGACATAAAATGTCGCGACGATCAAGAATATATATACTTTATGGGGTCTCAGACGAATATTTCGAGTAGTTACAAATAGAATGACGAAATTAGTATACCCCCTATCCTATGGCAGAGGGTATAAAAAACTGATTCCGTTTTCGCATATATGCGAGATATCTCTCGTGATATGGACGAATGGGAAAAAGAGTTCTTTTGTAATGCCCTTCAACAGCAGCTTGGCGGGATAGTATAGTATGGCATGGTAAGTCAAGGCTAATTGGTTCGTCTAATGTGGTATCAATTGAAATGGTATCGTTACCTATGAATGATTTGGTGGCGGGTTCTGGCGCGTGGAGTTTTTTGAAAGTCTCCTTGCAGCACATTTCGGACAGTTAGGCTTATAAATACCTTTAGCCCCACACCCATAACAGAAAATTTTACGTTCCTGTAGGCAGTCTTCCCAGAAATGACCGGTGCTATCACAGTTCCAGCAAACATATGGTTGCATCTATTCGCTCAGAAATGGAAGTATTCTGAAGATCCTCCTCCTCACATTCTACCTCAGAAATATTACGACGGAGCAGTAACTGATTGGAAGCATATTGCTTACCAAAATAACTGTTTCTTCGTGAATCCTCGGAAAGTAAGTTTTCCCGCATCCGGACTAATCTTCGCAAATGAGCTACGGAGTAAATTGGCACATACACAAGTTCGTGGCGTATATCTGGGTGCAAATTCCTAACTAGCATCTCAACTAGCTCTGATTCCTCAATGGGCTGATCAATCCGATCCATCAAAGTACATATAGAATCATAAAAAGATTGAAAAGACTCCCCTGCCTTCATCTTTCTGTTGCGAATTTCCTCTTTTCTATCAAAAACAGATCTCATGTCCCCATACTGCGACTTGAGAGCAGCACAAAATGAATCCCATTCAACAAATCGAACCTGTTTATGATATCTCCAATACCTTTCATGCGCCTTATTGGTAAGGAGAATATTCAAATTCTTGCAAACAAGATCAAAATTACTATTAAAATGCTCAGCAGTAAGTGATTTGATTCTATACAAAAATTTATCTACAGTCAAACCATTGGGGTCGATCACCCCGATTTCGAGGAAAGTTCACATTCTGCAATCTTTTCGATATACTTTCTTCAATAATTCGCTCTAAACGACCATAATCAAACTCAGCCTGAATACTATTCCTGGATAGATCAAGTAAATGAAACTCTTGCCTATTTCGATATATTTGGTTGTCCAAAGTTCTTCGCATATCTCGTGGATCTTTTTTATTCGAATTCCCTTGTCTGTCTTGCCGTACCTGTCCATCCTCCTTCCCTGTTCCCCTATCAGGATTTGGAGGAGGTGACTTCAATAAATCAACACGGTCAGCATTTCGTCGATAATCCAAATCCAAACTCGCGTTCATGTCCTGAAAAAGATTCTTTCTTATACTACGAGTTTGAGGACGATGAGCCAGAGCTCCTCTTCCTTTTCCACGACCAGTATACCCGGTAGGCCTATCAGATCCTGAGGGATAGGATCCTTCCTGAGCTATTTGCTGATCCGAAGGATACTTCTTGAGATCTGCAAGTTCACACGACCGCCTACAAAAGGGACAACTAGAAGCCGAAGACAGATGCTTCTCAATGCATTTACCATGAAAAATGTGCAAACACGTTACAATTCTATAACAGTTCTGGGACTCGAAAACCATCTGTTCGTCACAAATGTGACACGTATTATGTAAATCTAAGGATGCCGCCCCCATAAGGGTTGAATCAATAGGGCTACATGCGACAGCCATAAATATCTTTCAATTTCTATTCCAAATTTCTGTGTAGCTAAATGTGAAATTAGATGAAAATATTCAAGTCTCAAATATAATAATATCTTTTTACGTTTCTGGTGACTAAAGAAACAAGTGGTGAGAAATGATGAGCTATATTCCTATAAAAACAAACAGGGCTATGGAGAAATGCATCCGATACTCTTCAAAGACAAGTACGCATCCTTTAAATCAAGCTTAGAAATTATATTCGCCTTGGGCAATCTGGCGAATATCCCTTCGATGCTTGGCAAGGGGTATGCATCTTTTTTTGGTGACATTATTTAACTTGCGAGCGTCTAAGCATAATCTAACCTTGTTTGGTTTGACTACCAATCACATAGGCGAACTCCAGGGAAATGTGGACTGCTCTATCACACCCAAAGATAGCATACGGAAAAATTAAAAAATTCACCTGGGCGTAATATCTACGATCCACTGGGTTACTAATAACAGAGGAAACGACATATCTAGCCATTGCCCTACGTCTCTTATAATATGCTCTCATTCGAATAGTGGAACGTCTTGGACGTTTAATCGCAGAGGAAATTTCATCAATAACAAGTAAAAGCGTGCTAAGTTCGGCCGGGCCGCATCTTATATACCCTCCACCATGGATCGCATTTGTCGAGTTCTTTTCCCGGCATCTCTTCTTAGGCAAAAAAGGAAATAAGAAAAGATTTGCTCTGCTAATAGAGCGATATCAAGATATGGTCCGGTTTGGACCACAATTAAATTATATGTTGGACACCTGTGTAAAATGTCTGCCAATTCGAATAAGAATTGCGCCCTTTGGGGGCTCAAGAAGTAAAATAGAGAGATCGATTTATATGGGAGCTGTATCGGGCTATAGACCGATTCAGACCATAATAAACACGTATGTTGATCGTCATGAGAGGATCCGTCGTACGAAATTCAGGCAAAGCGGATAATAATTACGACCTCTAGAGGCTCAAGAAGTCAAGATCCCAGATCGGTTTATATGGCAGCTATATCAGGTTATGAACCGATTCGAACCTTATTTGACACAGTTGTTGAAAGTAGGAAAAAAATACGTCATGCAAAATTTCAGCCAAATCAGATAGGAATTGCGCCCTCTATGGCAGCTATATCAAAACATGGACCGATATGGCCCATTTACAATACCAACCGACCTACACTAATAAGAAGTATTTGTGTAAAATTTCAAGCGGCTAGCTTTACTCCTTCGGAAGTTAGCGTGCTTTCGACAGACAGACGGACGGACGGACATGGCTAGATCGACATAAAATGTCGCGACGATCAAGAATATATATACTTTATGGGGTCTCAGACGAATATTTCGAGTAGTTACAAACAGAATGACGAAATTAGTATACCCCCTATCCTATGGCAGAGGGTATAAAAAACTGATTCCGTTTTCGCATATATGCGAGATATCTCTCGTGATATGGACGAATGGGAAAAAGAGTTCTTTTGTAATGCCCTTCAACAGCAGCTTGGCGGGATAGTATAGTATGGTATGGTAAGTCAAGGCTAATTGGTTCGTCTAATGTGGTATCAATTGAAATGGTATCGTTACCTATGAATGATTTGGTGGCGGGTTCTGGCGCGTGGAGTTTTTTGAAAGTCTCCTTGCAGCACATTTCGGACAGTTAGGCTTATAAATACCTTTAGCCCCACACCCATAACAGAAAATTTTACGTTCCTGTAGGCAGTCTTCCCAGAAATGACCGGTGCTATCACAGTTCCAGCAAACATATGGTTGCATCTATTCGCTCAGAAATGGAAGTATTCTGAAGATCCTCCTCCTCACATTCTACCTCAGAAATATTACGACGGAGCAGTAACTGAGTGGAAGCATATTGCTTACCAAAATAACTGTTTCTTCGTGAATCCTCGGAAAGTAAGTTTTCCCGCATCCGGACTAATCTTCGCAAATGAGCTACGGAGTAAATTGGCACATACACAAGTTCGTGGCGTATATCTGGGTGCAAATTCCTAACTAGCATCTCAACTAGCTCTGATTCCTCAATGGGCTGATCAATCCGATCCATCAAAGTACATATAGAATCATAAAAAGATTGAAAAGACTCCCCTGCCTTCATCTTTCTGTTGCGAATTTCCTCTTTTCTATCAAAAACAGATCTCATGTCCCCATACTGCGACTTGAGAGCAGCACAAAATGAATCCCATTCAACAAATTGAACCTGTTTATGATATCTCCAATACCTTTCATGCGCCTTATTGGTAAGGAGAATATTCAAATTCTTGCAAACAAGATCAAAATTACTATTAAAATGCTCAGCAGTAAGTGATTTGATTCTATACAAAAATTTATCTACAGTCAAACCATTGCTAGATCCATCGAATTTCACATTCCAACTTTGGATTACGGAGGTTACTTTCTCTAGGTTCGGTGCCTCTAGAGATCTAGGAAACTGTCAAGGGTCTTGTCTATTATCATAAAAAGGTACTCGACCAATATTTCCCGAAAAATAATTTGGATTGGGTGATGGTCTGTCCAAATCTGGCAATTGGGGTCGATCACCCCGATTTCGAGGAAAGTTCACATTCTGCAATCTTTTCGATATACTTTCTTCAATAATTCGCTCTAAACGACCATAATCAAACTCAGCCTGAATACTATTCCTGGATAGATCAAGTAAATGAAACTCTTGCCTATTTCGATATATTTGGTTGTCCAAAGTTCTTCGCATATCTCGTGGATCTTTTTTATTCGAATTCCCTTGTCTGTCTTGCCGTACCTGTCCATCCTCCTTCCCTGTTCCCCTATCAGGATTTGGAGGAGGTGACTTCAATAAATCAACACGGTCAGCATTTCGTCGATAATCCAAATCCAAACTCGCGTTCATGTCCTGAAAAAGATTCTTTCTTATACTACGAGTTTGAGGACGATGAGCCAGAGCTCCTCTTCCTTTTCCACGACCAGTATACCCGGTAGGCCTATCAGATCCTGAGGGATAGGATCCTTCCTGAGCTATTTGCTGATCCGAAGGATACTCCTTGAGATCTGCAAGTTCACACGACCGCCTACAAAAGGGACAACTAGAAGCCGAAGACAGATGCTTCTCAATGCATTTACCATGAAAAATGTGCAAACACGTTACAATTCTATAACAGTTCTGGGACTCGAAAACCATCTGTTCGTCACAAATGTGACACGTATTATGTAAATCTAAGGATGCCGCCCCCATAAGGGTTGAATCAATAGGGCTACATGCGACAGCCATAAATATCTTTCAATTTCTATTCCAAATTTCTGTGTAGCTAAATGTGAAATTAGATGAAAATATTCAAGTCTCAAATATAATAATATCTTTTTACGTTTCTGGTGACTAAAGAAATAAGTGGTGAGAAATGATGAGCTATATTCCTATAAAAACAAACAGGGCTATGGAGAAATGCATCCGATACTCTTCAAAGACAAGTTAGCAAACCAGTGTTCTTCTACAATCCCCTGTACCATGACTTATGGACTTTAAGATGCCAGAGAGCAATGTTAAAGTTAATCCTATAAACCACGGGACGCTTGTGACTAGCACACTATATCCGGAAAAAAATCTTCAACATTTCCCGAAATTAACAAATGGTTTCTAAAAGAAATCAGATCACATTAAAAGTATTAGCGACTTGTTCTCGGTCATAATATCCGAAATATCAGATAAATGAAAATCCAGAGAAGGTCGCTAAGTATTTAACGCAACTGTCTTTCTTCCAGAAGCCATGTCGTAACTTCTTTTGGTAATTGAAATCTACTTAAGGCTAATAAAAAGAATTTTGGAGCAAACATTGGACTGGACTAGATGATATTGTCACAGATTATACTAGATCAACAAATTATTAATCTGAAAATGGGTCTTAGTTTGGCCCCACGTTGGGCGCCATTTTATTTATGTAATGTTCAAATGTTTACTATCTTTCAAAGGTTTCATGCATTCAGGGTTCCCTGACGGATTTCCCTGTATTCGGGTTCTTCATTACCCCTAACACTTTTGAACACAGATGGAAGGACAAGATGGTAGTACTGGTGTTGAAATTGTGGAGAACAAAGTAGAGAGGGAGCCGTTTAACCACTAGCTTCAGTCGGGAGGGGGGTTCGGTTCTACTTTGATCGCTCAGTCCTTACATCCGGATATAAACAAAAAATTATTCCAGACTCCCTAAGTTTTAAACACAAATAATTGAAAATTAACTGAGCTCGAATGGACTGCAACTAATAACGACAACATGACCCCTATGAATAGTCTAGGAAAGAAAACTATGGAGAAGAATTATAGCATCATCTCAATTGGAGGATTCCAGGATGTTTCGGAATCCATTGCCTCTTAACCCTTAACCCAACCATGGTTTTAGTGGCTGCATTTGAACTAAAATCTAAATAATTTTTGACTTACAATTTGCAAATCCTTACACAACGATTTTATCCTTTTTGTCCACCGATGATGATGTTCGCCAAGGCCTCAGGAGCATATCCTCTGGTGTTGACGAACATCATTAAATTCAATATTTGGGAAGTAAATTCTTATGTGTGATGATGTGGTCTGTATTGATGTGTTGGAGCTTTCTTTGTTTTGCTAGGACTGAAATGTTTTTTGTTAAAATTTTGCATATTTAACTATGGATACAAATTTCAAAGATTTTATACTAAACGCTTTTTATTATCTGATACAAGTTCAGTATTTCTCGTTAGTTGCTCATGCTGAAATCCTATCTAAAATCATAATTAAAAAGTTTCCACATATGCCGATGGTAGGAATCGCACCGGCCTTCCTTAGTTATAAACGCTCGTTGTTACCACTGCCGCTCTGCCCACTGAGCCACTGTGGTTATTGAAACTGCTTCAGCTTAATTGGCACTAGAGTCGATATGAGTGCCGTACAGCAGACTTATATATATAGACAATTTAACAAAGCACTGTAGTCTGGATTAACATTCGATGCTTGGCTCTGATTGGTGGACAGCCAACATAAAGGGGAACACCCAGCAATCCATTAGGTGGACATGGGTGTATATCGAATGTCGGTAATGATGTTTTTTTTAGGCTGGTGTTTCTATATCCGGGAAATGGGGGTTAAAAGCAGGGTTGCTGTACGACCATGTAATATATATCCAAAAAAAGGGTTCAGCAAAAAGAAAAAAAAATTCCTCATTTACAGGTAACTTTAGGTCCCCGCAAATGAGGAATTCCCGCTTTCAAACCCTATGTTCGCCTTTTGGATATTTCTAAAAAAAAGAATGCCACAATAAAAACCTAAGTGATCCAAATCTCAAGGGAATTCTTACCAAAATAAGTGCACAAGGCAAAATTCTCAAATTTGCGAGATCTGGCCAATACTGTACGGACGGTATTCTGGTGCTAAATTAAAGCCTTCATTAGCACAAGAATTCCAAGAACCTGTCTTGTCAAGAAAACGTGCCTTTTTATGTTGTGATAAATTTGTAATTTATCAAAATGAAACCAGATGTCTGATTAAAATCAGACTCCAATAAAAATAAAGCACACTAAACACTTTCACTTAGCATTCACTTGGATGCGTTCCTTATGAGTTCAAGAAAGAAAGATCAAATCATGTTGGTTCCCAGGCAAACTCTCAAGCATAAGCCAAATCATTGGATTGAGTAAAAAATCAAACAAGAAAAATATATTTGCGAGAGCATAATTGATTGGAAAGGATTCGAACCGAATTGGTTGATAGCAATTCAGCTATTAATTTACATGGCTAACTAATCAAACGGTACTTCCTCTCTTGGAATGGATCCAAACGATTCAAGGTCATTGTCATCTTCTCATGCAAAAGAAAAAAAGACTAACAGTACCCAGAATATACAAAAATTCAAAAAAAAAAAAAAATAAAAAAAACACACTGCCCGAGTCGTGAATCGAACTCGGGTCGCTGGCATCCAAAGCTAGCGCCCTCGGTCTAGGCCATGCCACGTCGATAACATAGGTCGTCTAAATTGTTAATTATATACGCTGGTTGTTACACTGTAACAGCAGATCAATGATAATCAACATCTCCAATGAGAATGGCAACCAAAGGCAAAACAAACTGGGAACAGTTCTTACCCAGCAAACAATACGCGTAAAGTTCTGATACTAAGTATATGATAGTTCACTAATAGGCTGGAAATATCAAAGTAAAATATGTACACCACAGGACATCGGGGAAGAAGAGACTATAGAACACCTTCTGTGTGTGTTCCCGCACTAGCAGTCAGAAGGAGTTTCAAACTAGGTTCTCATTTCTTTACGAACCTGTCTGATTTAGCGGATGTGAACATTTCGGCTTATTTGGCTTATTAAAGCGATCTGAATGGTTCAACGGTAGGAACTATAAGGCATCTTTTTCTTCTGTTCCTGTGGTATCACAATGGATGAAAACGTCTATGTGAGTCTGATGGCAGACTGCCTCTTAAGCCTTACCTAAATTATGTTCATACAGACTAAACAACGACGGACCCGATTTTCTTGAAATATTCGTAGTAAAGAATGATTTTATGTTTAAAAACTGGAAATTGGGGAGGTCGCCATTCCAAACAACCGCAAACAGTACATGTCTGTTTTGGGATTGTGAGAGATAATGCGACTAAAGGCCCCTTTTCAAAAGGAAGGTATAGCGAATCTGACACAGAAATAAGTTGTCAAGTACCTGGGGTTAACGCAACATCAAAACCCCCTATCATGACATGGTGGCTCTCAGTTACGAGGGTTTTACAAGAGTACGAACCTAACATTAAAAAATGGACTCCAATTTCAGAAGGCCTTAACGAAAAAAACGCCTTAACGGATATGTTACCAAATTATGACAATATGGGTATCAAATTCAAGATATGTGAGAGTTGAGTAGAAAGTTAATATTCAAACTTTACGCCAATAGTTTCCAAACCTTCTCAATGGGATATGTAGCATGTTTATGCCAATCTTATGCTTAAATAAGAGGGTTTTAGGAGTGGAGTACGATCTGGCCTTGAACATGAAACAAGATCATGAGTGGCGGTTCCGTCCAGCAGTAAAAACCACAAACAGATTCTTACTTCACACCTGAAATGGCCATATAATGTCAAGAATTTCTGCTTGAGTATCACTAATTGGACCCATAACCCGATCATAACAATATTGGTCTTAAATAAATGTCATTGAGAATTCAGGACATAAATATTTTGATTCAAGAATCAGTACGGCTCAAAAAGAAAAAAAACACATCCCAATGGGTTTAAGGAGTGGGCTCAGATACTTGACTTTATATGGCCATGTTAGTTCGTACTCTACCCTTTTATTTATTTGATATCAAATTCGTACACTGCTCTCAAATTTGAACCCCATATTGTCATAATAAGGTTACATGTCCATTGAGCCATTTTGTGTTAAGGCTCTCTGTTGAAGTTGAATCCATATTTTAATGTTTGGTTGGTATCATACTTCTAAAACGTTCGCAATCAAGTGCTACCTTACCATGATCAATGACGCCATATTTCTATGTCACATTCGTTTTATCTTCCATTTGAGACTCCATATTGCTTCGAACACGCCTTTTGTCGCACTACCTGTAAAAACCCCAAACCCGAAATGTACTTTTTGGGTATGGTCGTGGAAAGGCTACGGGAATCGTTATTCACTGCGAACACTTCAAGAAAATAGATTGCGTCGTCTATATGGACACACAAACAGAAATAAATTATTTTTGTTCTTCTACATAATAAAGATATGAACCCATTACATATTGCAAAATACTTCATTCTCTCCCCGACTTCCTTAAACTGCCCACCAACTATTTCGTTCATTGAATGCGTAGTATAGCCGCACAATTAGTTACTTTGACTGAGCAGAATCATTCATAACCGGCTATCTTTTTAATATTCACCACCTGTTTAAATACAATAAGTGACACCCACCCATCTACTGCATTCGACCTGTACTGCAGTTGCAAAGTGTTTTGTCTTGTTGTGAAGACTCCAATTGATTTACATAGAAACAACAACAAAATTGCAAATACCGCACAAACCTAGTTTTTAGAAATTTGCTGACCAACATGTCGAGTAGGGCCACGCACATCACATTCAGTCGCTAATTGAAAATTGACCGGCCCAGGTGTTTGTTCGAAAATGATTAAAATTAATTCTAATGTTTCCTGAATTGAAAGAACTTTTTTCTTCTTTGTTGTTGATCTTTAGATCACAGTAAAAATATGTCTATTGGTTTGTTATCAGAAATATACGGTGTTGGCAAAAATTTTAAAATTTGCCTCTAGAAGTGAATCTATAGATGGTTTGAAAAAAAGACATAGACCAAAACAATCTGAAAATCAAAAAGTTGATTTCGCAACATCAGAATGATTTCGTCAAGGGAACCCCAATTTCAGATGAGTTGACCAAAATTTAACAATTGTATTGCCTGACATAAAATTTGGTTGTGAAAAAATAATTAAAAAGCGAAATATTTTAATGAAAAACTAAACATAAATTTGGAATGCAAGTACTTAGCTGATTGGCTAGAAAAATTAAAAAAACGGCGTGGAATTCGCAGGCTCAAAGTGACAGGGAAAAAGAATGCACTGATTATGAACCAGGCACTCTGTTTGTAGAAGACTTACGCGAATATATTGAAAGTAAAAATCTGTCAACTGAACAAAATTTATAACGCCGACAAAACAATTCTTTTTGGAAGTGTTTGCCTCAGACTTCGCTGGTCACTGGTAAAGAATTACCCATCGATGGGTACCAAGCATCCAAGGAGAGAATAACAGCTTCGCTTTGTTGTAATGCAGCTGGGACACACAGATGCAAACTGATGGTAATAGGAAAAAGTGTCAAAAAAAGAGAGACTGGGTTATCCAAGAATTTTTCCTTGAGTAGTTCAACAACTATTTTGTGGTAGATGTAAGAAAACATCTAAAAAAAACATTGGCTTCGATAGGAACTGCAAAGTGCATTTGCTTCTAGATAATTGTCCAGCACACCCAGATGTAAATGCTCTGAAATCTGTAAACGTTGCAGTAAAATTTCTTCCACCGAATTACTTCAGCCAATGGATCAAGGGGTCATAAGTACTTTAAATTATTATATTGGGTTGCCCAAAAATTAATTGCGGATTTTTCATATAGTCGGCGTTGACAAATTTTTTCACAGCTTTTGACTCTGTAATTGCATTCTTTCTTCTGTCAGTTATCAGCTGCTACTTTTAGCTTGCTTTAGAAAAAAAGTGTAAAAAAAGTATATTTCATTAAAGTTCATTCTAAGTTTTATTAAAAATGCATTTACTTTCTTTTAAAAAATCCGCAATTACTTTTTGGGCAACCCAATATATAACATATAGTATATTTATTTTAAAACGCTATCTATATACCGATGTATGTTATAACATCATAGAACTCTGTATGGTATTGAAAGAAATCAATATAAATACACAATTAATGACATAAAAAAACCTCTATTAACCGACTAGTGGAACAAATATTCTGTTATAGCCAATTAAAGTAAAGTAAGTATTAACCGTGTTTTTCGATTTTCCGCGCTAAGATCGGTCCCGAGCGAGCCGTCGCTTCTCTGGAAAAATATCGTTCGATTGTTGTCAATTTCATTAAAGTCCATTCTGCCGTTTGGCCGTAATATGTTTGATAATATATATTAATAATATTTTGAGATTCCATTGCAGGATATTGTTCGGCTTTAGACCATTGTTTAATGGTCTTAAACAATGGTCTAAAGCCGAATAATATTCTGCAATTGAATCTTCTCAATAGGATTTTAAGATCGAAAAAAGAAAGCACAAACAGACAAACCAAACGAAAGGCACGTCGCATGTGGTGTAGGTAACACTTCCTATACACAAAATAGCGCTGTCAGCAGCAACCGTTGGGTAATCGCCGTGCGAAGAGCAAAAGAGTTTTGCCAACGATTTTTGTGTTTGTTGCTATTGGCATTGTTGGGTAAGTTGGATTTGATTTCTATTACGCTTGTGAATCAAGTCGTCTTTAAGAGCCCTGCTTTACAACCTACTCTGGATGGGATGGTATGTAAAGCATCATGATCCATTTGATATCGTCCGCCGATTATATTTATTGGTCGAAATTAAAATCGTGATACGGATAGCCAGTCAAATGCTTCTACTAACACCACACTTTTGCTGACTTTCGAATGTTTTTTGCTATGCTATTCTTTGGATAGGAAGCATTAAACAATGATCGAAAGTAGTCTTGGGCAAAATCGTTCATTGAACGGATCGATCCTTTTCGGTCCGTTCCGATAGAGGAACTAGTTCCAGTTTATCGTTCCTTAGTTCTATTTAGTTCCTGTGCCAAAGTAAATATTTTGAAATTGAAAATTATAAGTAAAAATTGTTTCTGAATTTTGTAGAAAAAAGTGTCCATAAAAAATAAAAACTGCAATTTTTTTTACAAATATACACATTTTGGGCCAAAGTTGTTTCCCAATGGGCATATTTTAGTAAATTGGCTGAATGTTAAAACAAGTAAACAGGCATTAGGTTCGCCCGGGCCGAACTTAAGATACCCACCACCTCGGGTATATATGTAAACAACCTTTCGTCACAATCCGGTGGAAAGTGCATAATCTATGCACCTATAGCAGCTATATCCAAATATGGTCCGATTTGGACCAAATTCAGCACGGAAATTGAATGGTCTAATTAATACAAGTCACTGTTTAAGTTTGCAGATCAAAGTATTGGTCTTTTTGGCAGCTTTTGGCAGATGTCGAAAAGCCTAACATAAATCACTGTAAAATTTCAGCGAAATCGAAAAATAATTGCGCCTTTTACGGGCCCAAGACATTAAATCGAGTCGAGTGGCCTAACACAACTCGCTGTCCCAAATTTCAGCGGACATGGATAGGTCCTCTAAATGCTTTGCGATTGGAGAACTCAAAGGTTTTTCCATTTTTTTTTTTTTTTTTGATAAACAACTGTCTGTTTACATATATATATTGTTACCGTTTAAATTGGCATATATGTATATTTTTAAAATTTCACTTAAAACGCATTTACAAAATGTCCTCTTTAAAAAACAAAAAGAAAAAATTCAAAGGTATATATATATGTTTTTGTCTAGCCACGTCACTTTGTGTCTAGACATATAATTAACTCATTCGCACTTTTTTCTTGCATTACGTATGTGTGAAAGGGAACACAATATAATCTTGATCAATACACAATTTATACTATTAAATAACAATATAATTCGTACAATTCAAAATATGTTCAACGTATGCCTTATTTACCAATCACTTGCCGTGATACAAAAAAATATCGAATTTCTCTTCAAAATTAATTAAAGCAATTAACACCTTATTGGAAAAGATTTTTATAAGTCGATACCATGTTTAATCTGTCAAATTTTGGTCTATATTTTTTCTGTGTTCGTTTCGGAGTATGGACTTCCAAACTGTTCGGAAATTGAGCTTATTCAAAAAAAGGTTTCAAGCTTTTTATATATTCATTACCTTCATCACTACTGATTCGAATTAGCTATGTCCATCTGTCTGTCTTTTTGTTTTGAAATTGGAAGAAATCGGTTCAGATTTGGATATAGCTCCCATATATGTACATTTTCGTCCGATTCAAACTAATACTGCTTTTTCAAAGAATTTTGTGGAAATCGATTCAGATTCCAATTTTCACTTCTAAAGCATTTATCAATCGATATTCGCAAATTTTTGCTCAACTATTTCCGCTATGAATCCTAAAATATGTACGGAGTTTTTTTTTTAATTTAATTTGCTCATTTATTAGTCAAGTCGTTAGACCATATATGACTAAAACACTACAAAATTAACAATTCATTAAAGTTTTCTTAAAAATAATTCAGGAATTAAATACTACTCAAAATTTTTTTTGTATTGTGAAAATTCTACATTGGGACATGATTTTAATAAAATTTTTCCAAAGCAAAATCAATGCAATTTTTTTTTATATACAATTTTAATAAAATGTTTTCTAAACACTAAATTTAAATGAAATTTTTTCCAAACAAAAATCCAATGAAGGTATTTTTAAACAAAATTTTAATGCAGTTTTCTCTAAAGAATTTTGTAATGAAATCTTTTTTAAAGACATGCAAATGCAAATTTTGCCCATGAACATTCCACTAAGGAACAGGGACATAATTTTTAAAAAAAAATGTCGAAACACAAAATTTGAGGGCATTTTTAAGACAATACTTTTAAAAAAGTTCTTAACTACAAAATTTTGTCGGCATTATTCTGAAATTTTTCTAAAGAAAAAGTTTCAATGCAATTTTTCCTAAAGACAAAATTCGAACGGGTTTTTTTCTATGCAATATTTCCTTAAGACAAAATTTTAATAAAATTTTTTCTTAAGACAACATATTTTAAAACTTTTTTTCTTAAATTTCAATGACATTTTTGTGAAAACAAAATTACTAGTAGGTTTTAAGAAAACAATCAATAAAGTTTCCTTTAAAAACAATATTTCGATAAGAAAAATTTCACTTTAATTTGGAATGTTTTTTTTTTAATTTTGCTGTTCAATTCAGATTCTTTCTTTCCTTCACCATAGGATGGGGTGTACTAATTTCGTCATTCAGTTTGTAACACATCGAAATATTGATATGAGACCCCGTAAAGTTTATATATTCTCGATAGTTTTAACATTCTGATCGATTTAGCCATGTCCATCAGTCTGTCGGTCTGTCCGTTAGTGTAGTCTTATTAGTGTAGGCCAGTTGGAATTGTAAATGGGCCATATCGGTCCATGTTTTTATATAACTGTCATATAAACCCTAGGAGGACACCGTAGCGCAGAGGTTAGCATGTCCGCCTATGACGCTGAACGTCTGGGTTCGAATCCTGGCGAGACCATCAGAAAAAATTGTCAGCGTTCGTTTTCCCCTCCTAATGCTGGCAACATTTGTGAGGTACTATACCATGTAAAACTTCTCTCCAAAGATGTGCACGCCGTTCAGGCTCAGCTTTAGAAAGGAGGCCCCTTATCATTGAGCCTCTATCGGGCGCATTTCTTATCCGATTTGGTTAAAATCTTGTACAAGGTTTTTTGCTGTGGCTCTCAACACCTGTGCGAAGTATGGTCCGAATCGGTGAGCAACCTGATATAGCTCCCATATAAACCGATCTCCAGATTATACTTTTTGAGCCTCTAAAAGGCGTAATTCCTTTCCGATTTTGTTGATTCTAGTATAGCTCCCATATAAACCGACCTCAAGATTTTATATCTTGAGCCCCTATAGGACGAAATTTTGCATATTGACTTCTACTATGGCCGCCAACATCTAAACCAAGTATGGTCCGATTCGATCTATAACTCGATGTAACCTCAATATCATGTGTCACTGGCAGCAGTGCCTCGAACTCGACCTAAAGTGTCGATTAAGGAATCCGATAATCACCCCTTCCATTCTTCGCACCCCTTCCTTAAGGTATAATTCGATCTAAATCTCACCCAACGCATATATTTGGGGTCTTGGTGGCCTGTTAAGACCTTGCACAATGGTTTACATTTGTCAAATTCTTTGCAAGAGAGGAATACCAATTGCAGCCACCTGGGCTCTTTGAAGTTAAATCAAATTAGAAGGTGGCGCAAAAGTGAGCATGGTTTTATAAGACATTATACGATTGGGTTGGCCTGGCTATATCAAAGGCGGTGCCTTTCATTGAGCTAGAACTGCTAGTCTGCATTTTAATTTCTTATTTTTGGGAAATTCGCCCTTTTTTTAGATAAAAAAAAAATTTTAAACACAAAACCTTTGTGTTTAAAATTGTTTGTCTATTAACACAACACCTTTGTGTTGTGTTAATAGACAAAACCTTTGTTCAAATGGCATTTTAAATTTGAGTTTTAAATATAAAATTACCATTTGTCATTTGTTTGAAAAAGATTTAAGTCACTCAAGAATAGCTACGATAGTGTTATCCATTAGGCGACTGATGATCTGCGTCTGATTTCAGTGGAACGGAAGAACTAGAGTCCGGGTGTAGGCTTAGAATATACTCCAAAGACCCAACAGCTGCGGTGGTTGTATCAGGCCGTAGCATGTTGTTTGGTACTGGTTCCTTTAGCCGACAGACGACTGATCAACTGGTGCTTTTAACGAAGGCACTTGGTTCGAATTTTAACTACAAGCCCAAACCTATTTTATCTTCGCATGCCTATAATTTGCCTAGGCCATCGGCCTTTCTGGCATACCAATACGCTCTTCAAAAAGTTGGAATAGTAAAAGGTGCACCGCTTTCAGATTTGTTGAGAGGCTTGTTGCAAATGATCCTAAGACTCTCCGATATGAAGAGAGGCTCCCCAAAGACTACACGTCTAGATTCGGAAACGGCATCGTAGTCAGCCAAAAGGCTGCGGTCACCTGGAGGGCATCCCATGGCCAAAAGCACTAAAGCGAACAATAGTAAGATGGGTCCAAGAACCTTTGCTTATGTCGTTGGGGACAGTTTGGAGATGGTAGTTGTAGATGGGAAAAGAACAGGGCTGCCTATCTAGTAACAGTTGGAGTGGGACTGCCATCGGTATACTCCGATGTCCTTGTAGAATTGTCAGGGCCTCCTCCAGTTTGTGACGATGCAGTCTGGTATCGGATCTGGATCTAGTCCAGAAAAAGATATTCCTTCCAGACCTATGGCACATGTTTGGATACCAAAGATTCCCTCAGATCCTGAATCCATACTTAGCAGACTAGAGGAATGCAATCATAATCTTTCAACCACCGACTGCAAGATTAATCGACTGATGGCGATCAGAGACATGAAGTAATAGTACTAAACTTCGACGGTCAGGCAGACCTAAACATCACATCTCTAAAGTCTGGTGGATTGCAGGAGACTGTTAAAACGGAAGGGTAAGGCGTCGAAACGGGGACCGACAAGACCTGTGCGGGTGAGTCGATTGGGCTCAAGACGTACGCCAGCGGGAAAGTGCCGAACTCAAAAGCTACTTCGACAGCAACAGGTATCCTCCACACCGCAAGTGTTCAGTGTCCTGAGGAAATGGGTTTCCACAGCTTTCTCAACCGCTCCTGAATGCATAAAGAAACGCATCATAAAAAGATCGAACGAATCTTGTGAGAACTCCTGGCGGACTCAGAAGACGAGGCTGAAGCAACAATAGTGGAAATTCTGAATCCTGACTATAGTCCGGTTTCTGCAGATCAATCTCCACAATTGTAAGGCCGCGTCGGTGGTACTAAAGGTCCTTCTGATGGAAAGAGGATTTGACGTGGTTCTTATCCATGAACTATGGGTGTGTGGAGGGATGGTTCGTGGACTAAGAATTCCTGGATTTAAACTTCTCTAGGGTACAGGGGAATAGACGACACAGAGTCTGTATTCTTACAAAGAGTAGTCAACATTTTTTTTCTTCTGTCGCTAAGCACTGAAGATTCTTTAGTAGCCAGCCTTGAATTTTATAAGTCTTATTACTGGCATATCAAGGGACGCCACACGATTCATAGATGCCGTATTCAAGCCTTAAGTTGCTGGTTGTAGTCGCTTCGGAGATTTGTAATAAAGGGAATAAACCGACCGTTGTTACCAGAAAACAGACAGGAGATGCTAGATATTAACTTTGTACCGGCAGATATAGGATGTGCCGCTAGGAAGTGTAGGATGACTTCATCATCTCAGATCATCGTTTTATTAGTTTCATCCTTGGCGAAAATATTGCAGAAGTGGCCCCTTGACTAAACAGAAGAAAAGCGGATTGGGATAAATTTTGTCACACATTCTGCATGACTATCCCTTCAAGACCCCAAAAGGGCTTGCAAACTGCGAAGGATATAGACGTTATGGTCAAGCAGGCCCTAATTAACTCGTTTGTCCCAGTCCCAAGCCAAGAGGTGGACCACAGAACTGGTTGGTCTAAGAAGAGGCTGCAGAAAATTCTTCAACAGGATAAAAGCTACAAGGGCGCCGCATGATTGGTACGTCTATGAGTCTGAGCTAAGGAAACACAAGATGAGCTGAGAAAGGCTCAGAACAAATCGTGGGTGGAATTTTGGAATATATAGTCTAAAGAAACCAGTAGTAATATTCGGTATGTTGAAATTCACATTAATCATTCTTAAGTAGAAATAGTGATAAATCAATGACGTTAATTACTCTTCGAAATTTTTATACATTTAAAATGACTTTTCTCATTGCTTGGGCACCATTCCTCATGAGATTTGGCAACGAAACTGGGTCACCATGCCAGCATTGGACTTGATATTCCTTATTACATAACATTTTTCACTTAGAGTGCGACCCTCTCATTGGTCCCTTTACTAGGGGCAGATGTTGATGTAGAGTGTGTTATGAAGGCTGTGACACTTGCGCATTTCTTTCGACATTTGCGTAAACTGGCGTTAAGATTAGGAATTTGTGTTTACATAGGAATTTGTGTTAAACTAATAACTGGCATTCGAGTTATCCTTAGTTATTTCCGTGGTGGAAAGGAAGGAAGAAAAGCTTTCATTTTTGAGTTGATGGAGAAGATGCTAAGACTAACTTGTGTGCTATCCCTATCTTTAATGTATCCCTATCCCTATTTTTTAATGTATGCCCACGTCTTTGATTTTGAGGGAGATTTTTGGAGAAGATAGGTGTTTGGAGGCGTAGAAGGATCAATGCTTGGGTTTTGTGATTTCGCAACGAAACTTGGTCAACATGCCATCATGCATCGATTGGCTTTAAGATGTCATACTTGCTTATGAGTTATTATGTGTTTATGTTGGGGGTAGGGAGATCAGAAGTTTGGCATTTGTATGGTTAACATTTAATGTTGTTTGGCATTATATGTGCCATTCGCAAACCCAAGAGCTTGTTGCTGATCAGAATCAGCATCAAAATCAACAACATGATCAACACGATTATTATCAACAAAAACATCATCATCATCATCAACAACAAAAAGTTCAACTTCAACAACAACAAGTTCAACACGAGGGCAATGCTGATTTTTAAGTCTATAGCCGAAGAATCTTTCTTGTCACAGTTTGTTTACATTTAATTTTGAATTTTGGATTTTGGATGTGCTTTCCTTTTAACCAAACCATAAGAATACGACAGGTTGTCCCCCTTAGAATGTTGTTTGGCATCCAGCAAACTAGCCACTGAGAGTGGGAAAGACTTTATAAATGCTTATGTCTTAACAGAACTGAAACTTTGAATAGGCATTAAGATGATACTGGTGAACTAGCAATTGCCCATTGGAGGAAAGGGGGAAAAACTATATATTCGTGTATTGGTGGTTGTTTGGCATCGATCAAGTGAACAATTGAACAGGGGGAAGGGAATAGGTTTATATTCTGCAAGTTTTTATTTTGTCCATCCACGGTTTTCTCGCAACATATAAAATCCAATCAACTTTCAAATGTAGTTTTATGACTAAGATTTGTAACTTGTATGATGATCCGCAGCCTGTTCATGTGGTTTGATAAGCTTTATGCTGCGGGAAGGGAGAAATACTTAGATTGATACTTTAAGACTACATCTTCCCAAATTGGGTTTGCGTTGGGTTCATTTAAACGTAATGCAAACCCCAAGTTTTGGACGAAACTTCAATGGAATATAGATCATTACATGTGTAAACGGTTTCCACGACCTTAAATTCATGATATTGTACAAATATAGCCAAAAACCTAAAAATTATCGGAAATTCATACCAAAAAAGTTTACGTGCGTGTTTACGACTAAGAATTAATTTAAACTTCTCAAGGGTACGTGGAATGGGAGACACGGAGCCTGTATTCTTGCAAAAAATAGTCTAAATGTTTTTCTTCTTCCGTCGCTAAACACTGAAGATATAGTGGTAGCCAGGCTTGAAACAAACAAGTCTCATTACTGGCTGGCTTCCCTATATATGGCACACGATTCAGAGTTGCCGCTTCTGTAGGGAAGAAAAGCCTCATTGCAGGAAGTCTCATTGCGGAAAGAAAAGCCTCATTGCCAGATATGGGGAAGTTCGGATGTCAACGAAAGGGTTGAATTGCTTATTTAATATATTATAAGTTACAATCTGACGATTTGTAAAAAAGATTATAAATCGACCTTTACTACCAGGAACAGGCAGGAGGTACTAGATATTACCTTTATATCGGAAGATATAAGTGGAAGAATATGCGACTGGGAAGAGTTTGACGATCACAGCTTCTTAGAACATCGTTCAGAACAACCTTCAGTCTGTCAGCACGTTTTTCAATTAGACAGTGACCAGTCATGCCGGACCTCTTCAAGTCTAGATTAGGCCACATAATTGTGGAATGCTCACAGCACCCTCTTGGTGACCATCTCTCATTCGTTGTTCTTCGGGCCTGGTCCTGAAAACTTAAATAGCATGTAGCAAGACGCATACCCACAAATTCCAGTATCCCTGGAATGTGCAGGGTAGTTCCTAGTCTCGCAAGCTCGACCGCTTTATAATTCCCTGGGATATCTCTGTGGCCCGGCACCCAGAGCAGGTGAATTTTGAACTGTTCAGCCATCTCGTTGAGAGACAGTCGAGGGCGGTTTTAGTGTTACATTAATTTCAGCCTTGGAGAAAATACTGCAGAAGTGATCTCTTGGCTAAACAGAAAAAAGGCAGATTGAGATAAATTTCTGCACTTCTATCCCTTCTAGACCAGAAAAAGAAGTGGAAACTACTGAGGATATAGACATAGTGGTCAAGCGGATCACGAAGGCCCTGAATGACTCGCTTGTGTCAGTATGGGGGAAATTTATTAGGGAAATTGTGTCTAAGCCGAAAATCCTTTGGGCGATAAGAAGTTTCGACGCCTTTAAGTCGCCAGGCCCTGATGATGTATCACCGGTTTAATAACAAGCTTTGTCTAATAGACTGGTTCCCTGGCTTAGTGAGATATACTCTGCTGGTAGCAGAATGTCATATATACCTGTGGAATGGAGGAACACGAAGGTCATTTTCATTCCGAAAGAAGGAAAACCCTACCACACGAATGCGAAAGATTTTAGTTTTATTAGTCTTTATGCTGAAGACTCTTGAGAGGGCAAATATCCCTGGAGATCGCCTGTCGCTGCAGCAGCATATATCGTACAGACAAGTCCACTGAAACAGCCCTTTGCGACCTAGTCGGCTGCATAGGGGGTTCTCTCGCTATCAAGGAATATACAATGGTAGCATTTCTTGACATTGAAGGTGCTTTCAATAATGTAAAACCGCCATCAACCATGAAAGAGTTGGAGTTTCTAGGCAACAACTCTACCGTAAGAAAGTTTACTTACCAGAAGATGCATTACGGTTGGCTTGGGATCTGTACATAGTAAAAGGTGGGTCATCAGAGGAACAAGGAGGTGTACTGTCTCCTCTACTTTGGAATATAGCCATCAACAATATATTATTGCCTTTGGAGGAAAACAGCGTAAAAGTGGTCGCGTATGGTGATGACGTGGCAATTGAGGTTGGAGAAAGCTTCCCATATATACATCAGGAAGCTCTACGTGCAATAACAATGTGGGCTACCAAAAGTGGTCTAGGTATAAATCCGTCAAGACAGAAGTAGTTCTTTTCTGCAGGAGATACAAGTTGCCTACAAGCGACCACTGCCGTTAGGTTAAGGGAGCTTTCTCATTGGTCATGTGGCGGCTACGGACACTGTGTTATCCTTGATATTATATCCGATATTCCAGGCAGTGTGGATTACATCCTACCTGAGCCACTTTTTGATAAAAAGTACTGTACCACTATTTCTGATGGAACCGATTGGAACTACGATATCCCTGGTAACAGAAGTTACATAAACTTCTATACCCCCAAATCACATGATTTGGGGGTACCCTGGGTTTAGTTAGGTTAGGTTAGGTTACGATATCCCTGGTAACAGAAGTTACATAAACTTCTATACCCCCAAATCACATGATTTGGGGGTACCCTGGGTTTAGTTAGGTTAGGTTAGGTTTAAGTGGCAGTCTGCAATCAGACTCAGACGTTTTCGTCCATTGTGATACCACAGGAACAGAAGAAGCAAAATGCCTTCTAGTTCGTACCTTTGAACCATCCAGATCGCTTAAAAAAGCCCAAAAGCTTGCGAATGTTCACATCCGCTAAAGCAGACAGGTTCTCAAAGAAATGAGAACTTAAAGTGGAACTCCTTCTGACTGCCAGTGCGGAACACACACACAGAAGGTGTTCTATAGTCTCTTCTTTTTCGATGTCCTCACAGATTCTGCTAAAGTCGTTGCTTGCAACCTTCAGTCTCAGTTCAGTCAGTCAGCATGTTTTCCGATTAGACAGTGACCTGTCATGCCGGACCTCTTCAAGTCTAGATTAGGCCACATAATTGTGGAATGCTCACAGCACCCTCTTTGTGACCATCTCTCATTCGTTGTTCTTCGGGTCTGGTCCTGAAAACTTACATAACATGGAGCAAGACGCATACCCACAAATTCCAGTATCCCCGGAATGTGTAGGGTAGTTCCTAGTCTCGCAAGCTCGTCCACTTTATAATTCCCTGGGATATCTCTGTGGCCCGGCACCCAGAACAGGTGAATTTTGAACTGTTCAGCCACCTCGTTGAGAGACAGTCGAGGGCGGTTTTAGTGTTCAAAAATATGTTCTCCAGGGATTTAATGACTGCCTGGCTGTCTGAGAAGATATTTATGCCAATTCCACTACTTCCTTAATTGCAAACCTCTTCGATGTGACCAGTTCTAGATCTTTAGAGTACACCCCAAAGCCCACCTGGTCGTTTAGTTTGGAACCCTATACAGAATATTTTGAACTTTATACGGATTGCATTTGTCTATTGCTACTTTCGTGCACATGTATCGTCAACTTAACTACCGAAATTTGTGGAATTCGGGACCTAGGAACCAAAATGGAGCGTTCTTCTTCGGACGAGAACAGGTCTTCCAGATCTCAGCTTTATGACCAAAGTGTTACTGTTTATATAATAATCTTTGACTCTCTGTCCTCATGGATGTCGTTTTCCGACAATTTTTTTCAATTTCACGTGAGGGTATATTTTACGAATATAGTATAATAATTAATTTTCGCATTTAAAAAGACATTTCTGCACCTTCACATATTTTGAGCCATACCTTGGTATCATAAATTGTATTTGTGAAGAAAGCGTTTGGGAAGGGTCCAAACATCTACTATACTTTTTACGGAGAATGTTAAGTGCCATATAATTTCTTAAAGTCCCGCCAAGTAGCAAAAACGCATAGGGATGTGTGTTGTTTACGTAAACTATTTTGGTCTATTTTCCTAGCTTTTAACTTCTTCATAGATATAAGGGCGCAAATAGGAGTGATGTCTAAACTTTAGTCATACGTATTGGCTGGAAAAACGTTTGATTCGTCAAAGTAGAAAGAGTCATATTAAAAAATTTACATCATGAGCATTTTTAGCTGGTTTTTTGTTGAATTTATGAAGTGTACGCAAATAAGTTTGATTGGCTGTTTACTTGAATTCCAATTGGGTTTGCGTTGGGTTCAAAGAAAGCCAATTTGGGTTTGCACTTCATTCAAATGAACAACAACAGAAACGTAATTTAGGTTGAAATGAGTGTATGTGAAACCGAAATTTTGCGTTTTCATGGTTATTTGGTTGGGGGTTGCTTTTTGGTTTTTTTTCCACTTGAAGATCTTCTTACTTAATCATAAGATGTTAGTCTCATTGGTCCTCATTGGTGTCGTACATTCCTAACTTGTGTAAAATGGCGTTAAGATTAAGAATTTGTGTTAAGATTAGGAATTTGTGTTTAACTGATATGTAGCGTTGATCCTCATTGATATGACACTTTCGCCAATCCTGGCGTTCGGTACGCTACGAGGGATTCAGTTTTCAATATTATGTCTGGGAAATTTGCGCCGTGGTAAGTGGTCCGCTGCCAGTTTAAGTGGGTTCCAGGCTTTTTGGTGGGTGTCATTGATACCATGGTTTAGTGTGGATGGATTTGCATTTTCAAGTCTGCAACTAACGTATGTATGTTCGTGTGTTACAATGGCCTTAAGGAACTTGTTTACACTTTTAAGAGCTACAATTTGGTGATCCTGATTTGTGCATCAATCAGGCGAACCAACAATGAATGGTTTGATGCGGGGTATAGGGAAAGGCTTGGTTGATGCCTTAAGAGTACATCCTATGCCATGAGCGCAGAACGCTCATTCCGATCGATCGTTCAAGCGCGTTTGCGTGCCCAGAAGTATTTTTTTTACTTTATTAATTTCTCAAATTGTAAAATTTCTTGAAAATGTTTATGTCTTCACTAAACTGAATATGTCTAAATTAGAATAAATGGATATTCAAAAATTTATGTATTTTATTCTACATACTAGGTTAGGTTAGGTTGAAAAAAGGGTGCAGCCATTAATCCGCCCTATGCCACTATGGACATACACCTAAGCCAGTAATCGGCTTGCTGTGCGCTCTACAAACTGTTGGTTGCCCAATAAGTAACTGCGGATTTTTTAAAAGAAAGTAAATGCATTTTTAATAAAACTTAGAATGAACTTTAATCAAATATATAATTGCCATTTTGTTCGATAACCTTTTGCCATCTTCCTGGCAAATTTAGTATTCCACGCTCATTTATTTGCAAAAAACTGAACCAAGTGCGATTTTATAGCCTCGTCATTGCCGAAAGTTTTACCATTTAAGGAGTTCTGCAAAGATCGAAATAAATGGTAGTCTGATGATGCAAGGTCAGGGCTATATGGTGGATCCATCAAAAGTTCCCAGCCAAGCTCACTCAGTTTTTGGCGAGTGACCAAAGATGTGTGCGGTCTAGCGTTGTCCTGGTGGAATATGACACCTTTACGATTGACCAATTCTGGTCGCTTCTCCTTGATAGCTGTATTCAATTTGTCCAATTGTTGACAGTAAACATCCGCTGCTTCCAAGGAACCAAACAATTATGGTTCCTTGGAAGCAGCTCAAAATATACCACACCCTTCCAATCCCACCAAACAGACAGCATAACCTTCTTTTGGTGGATATCAGCCTTTGAAGTGGTTTGAGCTGGTTCACCATGCTTGGACCATGATCGTTTTCGACTAACGTTGTTGTAAACAATCCATTTTTCATCTCCAGTTATGATTCGTTTTAAAAACGGATCGAATTCATTGCGTTTAAGGTGCATATCACAAGCGTTGATTCGGTTTGTTAAATGAATTTCTTTCAATACATGTGGTACCCAAATATCAAGCTTTTTCACCAGTCCAAGACTTCTCTTCTATCTCACGCTCAGTTACATGACGATCCAATTCGATTAATGCTTTGATTTGGTCATCATCAACTTCATTTGGCCGACCTGAACGTGGCTCAACTTTAAGTGAAAAATCTCCAGAACGGAATTTGCGAAACTAATTTTGACACTGTCTTCCTTTTAAGGCTTTATCACCATACACATCTCGTATCTTTTTAGCAACCTGCTCCGCGTTTTTTCCTTTACGGAAATAATAAAATAAAATATGACGAAAATACTCCTTTGTGGGCTCCATATTAAAATTGACGCCAAACAAACAAATGTAAACAAAATTTCGCGCACTTTTTTTCTAAAGCAAGCTAAAAGTAACAGCTGATAACTGACAGAAGAAAGAATGCAATTACAGAGTCACAAGCCGTTGAAAAAATTTGTCAACGCCGACTATATGAAAAGTCCGCAATTACTTTTTGGCAACCAATATAAAGTAACCTCTAAAAAGAAAATTTTGAGTTAGGAATTCCGTGCTACTTACAAAATCCTTAATTGTTTTCAATGCTACTCCCCTAAGTTGGTTCATGTCTGATATTGTGTCTCCAACTAAATACCGGTATCTGTTGGACGCGAAAGCCGGGCAATGACATAGGAAATGCTCCAACGTCTCATCATCTTCCCCACATGCCCAACACATGCTATCACTTGCCGCACCGATTTTACATAAGTGAGCTCGTAATCCTATGTGTCCCGTTATGATACCAATAGCTATACTGACCTCCTTCTTGCTTCCTTTCAGTAATAGCCTCGTCTTCTCACGATCTGGATCCCCCATGGGATTTTCGCCGTTCTACTGACCGTTTCGCTGTTCCAAAATGTTGCATGCGCTTTTGTCGCCCACTCCCTTAACTCGGACTGCGTCGACCCGAGTGGCTTCGGTTTAACCAAGTTTATTGATGGCAGTCCTCTGGCCTTCACCGCCAAATCGTCTGCCCTTTCGTTTCCCCTTACTCCGTTATGACCCAGCACCCAAATGATGTGGATTTTCCCATCCTCCGAAAGGCGTTAATCTCCTTCATACGCTGCAAGACTGTTCGTGACCTTACCGTCCTTGTTGCTACTGCTAAAGATGTTCACACTCGACGTCCTCGCGTTACCACCACACCACTTCACGCATTCCGTGATCGCCCGGATCTCCGACTGATCTAAAACAGATCTCAGTTCCTCGGTTTTCAATGTAAACCCCCAGGCCCACTCTGTCCTCTAGTTTTGATCCATCCGTGTAACATGATCTTCCAGATGGCAATACTAGGGTTCCGTCAATCCAAGACCGTGCCGACGGCAGCAGTGCCTCGCACTCGATTTCAAAGTTCATCTCAGGTATCCGATCGGAAACCTCTCCACTTCCTTCCAGGTTTCCTATCGTCGCCTAGATTATACCGCGATGGTATGAGCTGCTCCCATCCTCTATCCATTCTCCCATCGCCTTAAGTCTCATAGCCGTAGTGCCTGCCTTACACTTAATCTGTATTTCAATGGGTCGGATATCTAGAATAGTCTCCAGTGCCCTAGTGGGCGTGGGCCTCATTGCTCCGCCTATGCCAAGGCAACATGTTCTCTGAACTTGTTGTATGGTCCTTATGTTGCACTTTTTCTCCATAGCAGTCCACCAAACTACAGAGGAGAAAGTAATTATTGGTCTAATCACGCACCTGTAGAGCCAGTGGACCATCCTAGGATTCAGGCCCCATTTCGAGCCTACGGCCCGTCTACATAGTACCCAAAACCTGTGAGCCGTCCTTCTCAGTACGCTCCTGAATGTGAAACTTCCAATTCAGTTTCCTGTCCAAGATCACACCTAAGTATTTGACCATGTCAGATATCGAAATAGTCTTATTGAGGTAACGTGGTGCGTTAAATTCGCCCACCTTCGTCTTCCTCGTGAACAGGCATATTTCAGTCTTCTCTGGGTTAACCTTGAGACCTCTGGGTCTAGCCCAGTCATATGCCATATGCAAGACCCTTTCGGCCCTTCTGCATATCTCGTTCGCATCCTTATCCCTTAGCGGAATTATAATATCGTCTGCGTAGCAGACAGGTTTAAATCCCTCCTCAGTCAGCATCCGTACTAGGTCATTTATGGTGGTCACGCATAGGAGTGGCGATAAAATGCCCCCCTGTGGCGTGCCCTGTGCCACGTTCTCCCTTATATTTAGGCCTTGGGACACACAATTTATCCACCTGTTCCTTAGAATATGGTTTATGCGGTCTCTAAGGACCGGGTCCACCCGGTACTGGTCTAAGGATTGGATCAGTGTGTCGGTCCGCACATTGTTAAAAGCCTCCTCGATGTCAATGCATACCGCTAGTGTGTACGTTTTGGCATCGAAGGATTGTTCTATTTTATGCACAACCTCTTGCAGGGCAGTCTCCACCGACCTTCCCTTGACATAGACATGCTGTTTGTACTTGAGCAGTTTGCTGGATGTCATACTCTTTATCATGGTGTCCACAATACGCTCCATGGTTTTGAGTAGAAAGGACGTAATGCTTATGGGTCTGTAGGCCTTTGGTGTCGCATAACTTGCCTTGCCGGGCTTAGGTATAAACACCACCCTTGCCTACTGTCAGGCTTTCGGAGTATATGAAAGTCCTAGGCACGCTGGGACGACGAGGCGCCAGATAGTCTACCTCTTTCTGTAGTAACGCCGGAAATATTCCATCAGGTCCGGGTGACTTAAATAGTTTGAAGCTCCTCAAGGATTCCTTCACCATAAATTCCGTTATTATAAACCTTCGATCAACGTCATTATTCCAGGATTCCGGTGTATCCGTCAGTCCCGTCGTATCTTGTGGAAAAAGGTTTTTCATCAAAAGCCTCAACATGTCCTCCGTTGTCTCTGCTCTCACTCCCAAAGCGTCTACTAAAGTTTCAGTTTGGGCGTGGATTTTTGAGAGAAACTTTTTTATCTTGGCGGCGTCATTAACGATATCGACCTGTTCGCAGAGAAGCTTCCAGGAGGCACGTTTTGCCGCTCTGGTAATGTTATTGTATTCCTTGAGCCGTGTGTAATACACATCCCAATAAACTTCCGCTTTTCCCAATGTTGCGAATTTCCCCGGTCATCTAGGGTTTTTCTTGGGCTGATTTCCTTTCCCGAAGATGACAACTATCTTTGAAGGATTCCACCAGTGCAGTCGTAATCCTGTTGAAATTCTCGTGGACAATCTAAATTATCTTGCCCATGTCTTCTTTTGAGTAGCCTTCCAAATTTTGTTCAGTTGGTCTTCAATTTACGTAGGAAGCTTATCGGATTCGGGGCTGGCCATGCTATTCTAAACCTATTGTAGCGATGGTCAGAGAAAGAGTGTTCCATGGAGACCCTCCAATCCAGAAACTCATCGATGAGATTTTCTGAACATATCGTCACATCTAATACCTCCTCCCTAATCCTATTTACAAAGGAAATGGTGTTACCAATATTAAGTGTTATTCGGTCGTTAGTGTTCAAGAACTCTACCAGGGCTTGGCCCCGCTTATTAGTGTTGGTGCTACCCCACGAAATGTGGTGAGAGTTCGCATCGCACCCTATAAGCACCTCGTTTCCTGTCTGTTTTGCTTTCCTCGCCAGCCGTTGCAGCTTCAACGTTGGTGGCGGTGTCGGAGAGTCGAAAGGCAGATAAAGTGATACCAGGTATGCTCCACCGTCTCCCTGTTTCAACAATGTTGCATCCGACCTTGACAACTCTGGGGAAAATATATAATTCAAATTTCTATGACAAATAACACAGGTCCTCGTCCGAGTACCAGTGATAGCATGGAATAATTGGTAGTTGATATGGTTTAGTCCCCAAAATTTTTTTCCGGGTCGTCCATGGCTATATGAATCATGCCCTTGCTGATTTCTCCATCAGAGCGTGTGTAGCAGTCTCGGTCCGGTGGATGTTTATCTGGATCACCTCAATCATTGGTCCTCCAGCAAATGGGCATCTTGGGAATAGGTGATGATCTCATCGTCTGGTCCCTGTTCTTTAGACTGCATAGACTTTCCTATCTTCCGATTTTTTATAAAGTCGGTAATGGTTCCATCGTCGGGTCCCTGTTCGTTAAGCTTTATTGGGTTTCCATTCCCTGTTCTGCCTGGTGTTTCAATACTAGGATCTTTGCCTATCTTAGCCTTCCAAATCTTAAGTAAATGGGCTTCTTGGGAGTAGGTGATGATATTATCATCGGCTCCCTGTTCGTTGGGTTGCCTTGAGTCTCCTGTAGCTGCGCTGCCTAATGTTTCAATATTAGGATCTTTACCTATCCCAGTATTCCGAATCTTTAAGTCGTTGATGGGTCCGTCGTCGGGTTCCTGTTTGTTAGACTATGTTGGGTCTCTCGCCACTGCACTGCCTGATATTTTAGTATTAGGATCATTGCTTCTCCTAGTCTTTCCAATATTGAGAGATGCCGTGATTGTCTCGTTGTCGGCCCCCTGTTTGTTGGGCGGTGTTGAGTCACCTGCCACTGCACGGCCTGGTGTCGCAGAATGAAAATTTCTGACTATCCTAGTCTTCCCAATCTTGAAAAAGACAGCTTTGCCCCCGTAGTGCGCCATGCCTTTAGTCTTAGCCAAACTTGTCACGGAGACTTGATCAATGCCAACCACAAAGAGAGTTCCCTCCTCCTTCTCCTCCCTGTGGAAGACCTCCCACTTCTCTACGACCAAACCTTGGTTTTGCTTGCCCAAGAATCCCAACATGCGTTCCGTCGCAAATTTACTGCCCCATCCCTTGATGAAGACCGTAGCGTTTGTGAGCTGGGGGATATCCACCTTTCTCACAGGGTCGAGCTTTGCGCCCTCCCAGGGAGCGTGAATACCTCTGACGAGCTGTTTGATGGTATCAATACATTCTGCCGACGGAAAACACAGCGTAAAGATGTCCCCTCTAAAGTCGCAGCTCATCATTTGTATGGGTGGACCCTCTACAGAGTTCCACACACGTTAAAAAATCCGATCGTTAACCAAATCCTGCACTTGGGACCGATGATCTGGTGGAATCCTACCGGATGCACAGCCAATATTGATGACTGCATAAGTCAGCTCATCTCTGTTGTCCTTTCTTGCCACTCTAGCGTAAGAGGGCGGCTTCTTACCATTCTCAGCGACCATCTTTCCCTCCCGTGATAGCTGTGGCCTCCTTGTGGAAATCACAGTCCTCCACGAAGACTCAGGGGCCGTGAGTGCTTCCTTCGTTCCTGTTCCAACTGTGTCCACCTTCGCAGGATACAGTCTGGAGTCTCCATTGCGGGATGGCTGGCTTGGTTTTCCCAGAGTACTTGAAAGCGGGGAGCTCTTTTTCATCTTCAGTATTTAACAGTATTATACTCTTCGGGAGATCTGATTCTTTTTCCAGCTTCCGTAGAAGTGCCTGGAATGTCAGTTCTTTCCCTTCTAGCATCCGGCACTTTTGCCCGATTGCGGTGCCGATACATACTCCTCTGTCTCCTTCGTCCTGCATCGGATCGCTTTCTCGGTCTGCTTGTGAGCTTAACAAAGCCATTGCTTACTTCTGCTGTCATCCCGATGCCCTCATCTCTCGCTTCGGCTGCGATGACTGTTTCATTGGCACAGTCCTGTCTGAATCCGAGTCAGAAACTACACCTTTACTTAAAGGCTGGGGACGAACTGTGCATCCCTCTGGTTTATCCGTCTCTTCCTCATTTATTGGTCTGACGACTAGTTGTGTGCTTAAAGCATAATTCTCGACTACAGGTGCCAAGGCACCCACACCTATAGGAGGGGAGGACAACATGCTGCGGTCTGACGCCACCACCGCAGATGTTGAGTCTTTGGTGTTCATTTCTAGCATACTCCAAAGGCTTTAAATTGTTTTCGTAATATGTAGTACCTATTCCGAGATACGAACATATATTTATGTTTTCTTTGAGGAGCAAAATAAAAACGTCCGCTTCACTCAACGGCTACAATGCAATTCATTCTACATACTAAAAAAAATCATATTTCAAAACTGAATAACATTTTGCATTACTAAAACTTTGCGATTTGTTCTTTTCGAACTTTTCTTTAGTCATTCATGATATAGATTTGCTCAGTGTTGTTCGAGAGCTTGAAGTGTTCGATCGTATTTCGGAAGAGTTCAAAGCTGTAACGGCAAGAATGATCTAAATTGTTCCCTTCCAATTTCTTAAGAACATAGGTCAATACATATAAGAGTGTAGTAGTTTTTGTGCTTTAAAACTTCATTCAACATGTATTCTGGAAAACTAAAACGATTTAATTTTAATTAAAAATGTAATATTTCTCGAATAAGTTAAAAACAGTTACGTTAGATGGAGTGTGAAGCATGTGAAGCAGACTTTTCAATAATGTATGACAAGAAAAGAGATCTGAAAAACAAGACGCCAGGTTCGAAGTCATGCAAAGAAAATTTGGTGGAGACTTGCAGAGAAGAAGTGAAATTTTTCTAATCAACCCAAGCAAATAAACTTGTTTAATTGATTGAAATATCGCCGACTATGTTCGTGGATGTTACTGAGCCCAATTTTTTAAATAACTGTAGAGGAGTAATTGATTCTAAAGAGTTGTTTGATGTTCCAGAAAAAGAATATTAAGAGAACTTAAATGTTTAATGTCATAGAGGTTGAGAAAATACATATAAAGTCGAAGGAAGAAATGGTACAAACTGGATTGGTAATTATGACATTCTCAACGAGTGCTACGCCTGAAGACATTTTTGTTGGCTATAAACACCTTCAAGTTCGGTCCATTATTCCTAATGCTTTCCCATGCTTCAATTGTTTCAAATTTGGTCATCCAACAAAATATTGTAAAGACACCAGAAAAGGTGTAAATTGTACATATTCCCATCATATTGACATTGATAAAAACGAAAAATTTACTTTAGCAACTATTGTATTTGCATTAATTGTGATAAAAATAAATTGGACGATAACCTATATAATTCACTTGATAAAAAGTATCCCATTTTCCTGAAAGAGAAAGAAATTCAGGCAATTAAAACCATTCAGAAGGAGAATCTTAAAACAGCCCGTTAAATTTTGAACAAAAGATTTAATCATGCGTCATTGTTCTCAACGCCAAGAACAACAACAAACTATAATTTATTAAACACCAACATTAAGTTTGCTATCCCTTAACAACAACCAACCAAACAAGCTATCCCTTAACAACAGCCGCCATCCTCCCATAGCGAACCTGATGTGCAACAAACACCGCAGTTAAGAACAGAAATAGAACATAACTTGCCTCCAACCATAACACAACGAATGTCTCCACTGGAAACCGGTTTTGAGCAGTACAATCAAAACAAAAGCAAAGAGCGTTCTGGAGATGAGAGTAACTCTTATTTGTTATCAAACTCTGTTTCCATGCTGCCAGAAAGAGTTGGAGATACAGTCTGCTCATCTTTAATAGAAGACGTCCCAAATAAATCAGTCAATTCTCTTAGTGCTAAATCCAAGAAAAATTTTAAAATCTTACCACGAAAAGTTTCTAATCGTTTAAAACCAGTCAACTCACAAATGTAAACAATTCCATAAAGAAAGCCTCTTTAAAAGAAAAATATGAAACAGATGACGAATCCCAAACATTTTAAACACATTTATCTCTTAATTTTTCCAATATTTTGTAACTACACCCTATAATCATTTTTTCTCTTGAAATGTTATCCATGTC
Organism: Stomoxys calcitrans; assembly: GCF_963082655.1. Lineage (NCBI taxonomy): Eukaryota > Metazoa > Arthropoda > Insecta > Diptera > Muscidae > Stomoxys > Stomoxys calcitrans. The sequence continues at coordinate 136,283,480 of NC_081552.1, read as the reverse complement.
TCTTAAAGTAATTCAATAGAACATTAGGGGGCACTTCAATAATAACAATGAATCGCTCTTATTAATTAAAGACCATAGTCCGCATTTAATAGCGCTGTAAGAGACTCACCTATGCATGTTCAATTCAAAACATACCAATTCAAGTTAATTGCAATATGTACAATGTCAAAAGTTCTGGCAATGCTTATGAAGGTGCTGTCCTACTGATTCACAGCGAAAATTCAACATAATGTTGAGAGTTGTAACATGACATTTGACACTATCATCAAAATCGAACATTTCCATAGCATCAATATATATTTCCCCGCAAACGTTTATTTAGTTTTTTTTTTTAGTTTAGGCCAATTGGTAGGCACATTTGGAAATTTGACGACACCAACGTTATTTTCAGGTGACTTTATCTATTTAAATTTATTAATCAGTTCAGATTTATCCTTTTGCACTATGGATGACCCACCCACTTTTCGACCCACAATTCCTTCCCACATATTGGTCTCTCATTTGCGTCTCCGGAGCTCACCACTGGTTCTAGTTGGAAGGTTTCAACAGACCTCCATGGAAGTGATCACTTTCCAATCTTTAGTTCTATACTTCCCAAAAATACGTCGGAAGCCGGTAAAATTCCGACAAAATTTGATACGAAGAGGGCTGATTGAAAGAAATTCCAAGAACGTTCGATTTTTATAGTTCAATTCGGCCTATTAGTTTAAATGTTGATAAAGAATCAGCAAATGTTGGAAAGATAGTCTATCAAGCTGCGAATGAGTCTATTCCCATAATGAAATTCCAAAGAGTGTTACTTGGTGGAACAATGGAGACATTGAAAGAGGAACGAAATGGAAAGTGGAAGTGGTGTTTTTCTAAGATTTTAGATAAAATTATTGCGCACAGACTTTGGTGGTTTGTTGATTGAAATAAATTACTTAGCAGTCGACAAATTGGTTTTATGCAGGGAAGATCTGTTGTAGATAATCTACTGTCAGATTCATTAGTAAAAGGTAAACATGGTTATTTGATATCCCTAGACTTTACAAAGGCATGCGATAAGATAGGACTACACGCTATTATAGATCAAATGGAGTCGTGGAAGCTTGGAAAGTATATAATTTCATATGTTTATAACTTTATGAGAAACAGGCAGATACAAGTGAGGGCTAATAGTAGTGTGTCTGGATTATATCCTCTTTCTAAAGGAATTACACAGGCAACCCCGATATCAGTTATTCCATTCCTGATGGCATATAACAAACTTTGTAATGCTTTGGAAAAATGTAAGGAGATGCAGTTCTGTGCCAATGCAGATGATTTTATTATTGTAAGGCTATTTGATAACAATGTTCATAATTTTGATCTTAGCCCGGTTATCTCTAACAAAAGGGCTTGGTGCCAGTTTTATCTGTAACTAAATGCCGTTTAAAGAATTACACGCTATCCATTAATATTTATCAGTTTTCAATTTCAACAGAGAAATCGATGAAAATACCGGTCGCCTATTTAAACTCAATATCTTGAATTTAAATAAACACCATTTGAGAGTCTATGTGAGAGGTCCAACTATAGCAGTTGGACCTCTCACTCAGACTATCTTTTCACCTCATTATCGAAGAGACTTGATGTCATTAAATGTCTCAGCTGTGCCAAGTTTAAGGCAAATGTTGTCACAATCCTTTCTTTAATTAGAACATTAATAACCAGTAAAATTGAGTATGGGATATTTCTTTACGGATTTTCTTCCAAACAGTTTTTGAATAGAACAAAAACGATATATAAAAGCGCTATACGAATGGCATTGAATGCTTTTCGTACTACCCCGAGAAATAACATGCTTTTTGAGATCAGATTTGTAATTTGTAATTTATTTATTTACACCCGCACAACAAGAATATAAAATTCTTATAATTAAAGTGCGGGTAATATCTCCAACAATTGTACATAGTAAACACTTAAAACTAAGAATCTATAGCTATACGATACATCACAGGTTTTGAATGAATAACTTACTAACTGAAAAAAACTAACATTTGTGGCTTTGTAGATTTGAATTTAAAAGAAAAAAGAAACGAAAATTAATTTATTAATTAAAGAGGAATTAATAGACTTAGTTGATCCGAAAAAGAGAAATTAAGGTAAGTATATAAGAATAAAAATAAGTAAATAAATGAGTCTTAACATTCACAAACTTAATGCAGTAAAGCGTTTCCAAAGTCTGGTTTTAAATGTTGCCGAGTTACTGAATAATGGCAGATCGTTAGGAAGTGACTTCCAGAGACGTACAGCGAATATGAACATATGCCATTCAGAAACAAGCCTCCGATAAATTTTGGGAATGATTTTTTTACCTCTAATAGATCTGGCGAAATCAATAAATCCATACAGATATTGTGGTGCCTGCGTGTAGATCAGTTTATGCAGGAAAGTAAGCGATCTCAGGAACAATAAGTGCTGTAAGGAGACGTCATACAGGGATAAAGAGTATTCAGAGATGGAATCACGCCGCCTCAAGCCAAATACATAACGAGTAACGCTATTTAAAAGTGTTTAGCTTACGTCTACTTACCGAGTCGCAATTAGCAATCAACTCACAGCCGTAGAGAATGCCAGGAACAAGATAAGTCTTTGCCATGAGAGACCTAACGCACAGCGGAGTAACCGACTGAATGGCCCAGAGATCACGCAATTTTGAATATCCCTTACTAACGATAGAGTCGATATGATTACTCCAAGTCAGAGTGCTGTTAATAACCACGACCAAGTTCTTTGCATGAGGAGCGATTTTCAATCTAGAGTCGTTAATGAATATACCGACATCACATGGAAAACGAGACAGCCTGTTTCTGATAACAACACACTTGGACTTTACAGGGTTGAGACACAGGCCATTGACTTTCGCCCACGTGCTGACTCTTGACAGATCATGATTAAGCAGACGTTTGTACATCGTCAGCGTACATATGTATGTACCCCACAATAAGACAATTGACTCGCCAAGTCGTTACTGTACAAATGGAAAGAGAAGAGGACCCAGAATTGTTACCTTTTAAAACAAGCAGAGGCGACGATACAGAAGACTTATAACTGACGGACTGAGTACGGTGTGACAGGTACGACAAAATAAGACGAACGGACGTAGAAGAAAAATTGTAAAGATGTATCATCTTATCACATAACAAGGAATGATCCACAGTGTCAAATGCCTTAGAATGGTCAAGAAGAACAAGTAAATTTATCTTTTCATTCTCCAACTTGACCCTGATCCTCTCAGTGATCTCTGCCAAGGCAGTTATGCAGCTGTGGTTAAGTCGAAACCCGGACTGTCTCACATATAACAAAGAGTTCTCGTTGACAAAAGACGACATTTGCAAATACAACAATTTCTCAAAGACCTTTGACAAGTAACAAATAATCGCAATTGGTTTATATTCCCTGGAATTTTTTGGCATGTTTCCACGCTAACGGAAAGTAACTCGTGGTCAAAATCCTATTGAAAACATAGGTTACATGAGGAATAATAAGGGGAGCAAGAGTCTTACAAATCTAGGATCAATTCCATCAGATCCGACAGCGTTAGACTTTACAGTCGCGACACACTCAAGGACATCGGCGGGACCAATACAGCTGAAGCCAAAACCAGAATCGTCATCGAGAGAGGGGGAGATATTGAAGCCATAGCCATAGATCACCTACGATAGAGGTAATAAGGGATAATATAACTTATATGTGTTTATACAAGAAGAGAATTAAAGCGAAAAGAGTTGATAGATTAAAATCAGCTTCAACTTCTCACATATCAATGAGTGCAGTCCGTTTCAAGTTTTGAGCTCAATGATAACGGGCCTTCTTTTTATAGCCGAGTCCGAACGGCGTGTCGCAGTGCGACACCTCTCTGGAGAGAAGTTTTACATGGCATAGTATCTCACAAATGTTGCCAGCATTAGGAGGGGAAAACCACCGATGAAATTTTTTTCTGATTGTCTCGCCAGGATTCGAATCCAGGCGATCAGCGTCATAGGCGGACATGCTAACCTCAGCGCTACGAAGGCCTCCAACAATAATGATTACTATCCGAGATATATCAGGACTACCCTTATTAATTGCTTTCCTATAATTAGAATAATGTGGATTCCTGGTCTTACGGGTATTAGGGGAAATGATTTTGACAATTTCACGGCCAAAGAGGCTCTAAGGGCCCCATTATATATGGTGAATAATTTTAATTTTAGATATGTCAAAAAGATTTTTATGGCCGAATGAAATACTAATATATGCAACGGATTTACGAGCACGTCATCATGGTATAGGAAGATGAATGATAGGAAAACGACAATTTTCAATTACGTAAGGAATAATATTTTTCATACAGTTGAGAGACATGACGTTACTAAATTGATTCGAATTTTACTGGGCCATACGAGTATTACTTATGGAAATAATATTGACAAGACTATTCCTCAAACATGTACATTTTATTGTTTTGCTTGTGTTTCGATACATTGTCCCAATTTGAATACTATGAGAAAATCTTTTTGTGGAAATAATACACCTACATCTACTCTTAACTTTCTTCAAGATAGATATATCACTGGTATGATCAAATATCTTAAAGATACAAATATAATTAATCTGCTTTGAATTACTTAAAACCTAGTAATGTTCCATTTGGCTTAGGACCTTCGCTGTCAAAGCCATTTAGCTTTAATAACTAGCTTATAATTACTTTAGTTATAAGCAAAATTTTCGAATAATAATAATAAAAGTAGATCTGCGTCTAGACTTGCTTTTTCCCGAAATTACACCTTTAAACCTACGTAAGTGATTTCATCGTGAAGATGAACGCTTGCAAACGTTTGACTTGCGGTCATTGGATTTCATTGAAGGACTTTGTCAGCAAAAATGGTAGATCATATCTCGTTTTAATTCAAGGCAAAAACAAAATTAAAATTGATAGTGAAGCCTGGAGGACTATAAATCGAAATGGGATATTTGTAACATCATTTATTTGCTGGAATAATATATTGAGGAAACAAATTGCTGATTTCTACTAAAGTTACTCTATACCAACATGCGCACCACTAAAAAAACTAAAAGAGACATATGTTCTGGTTTCGGATATACTTGGATTTAATGAGCCGGACACTGAAATTGATTGGTTACATCTGTGTTATGAGTTTGGTATATATATATATATATGTATATCAGGGACATAGCCAGGGGGGCGGCCGGAACTCCCCACAAAATGATTTTGTTCAAAGAAACAAGCAAAAGCGTGCTAAGTTCGGCCGGGCCGAATCTTATATACCCTCCACCATGGATCGCATTTGTCAAGCTCTTGCCACGGTATCTCTTTCTAGGCAAACAAAGGATAAAAAAAATAATTGCTATGGTATTGGAACAATATCAAGTTATGGTTCCTTTCGGACCATAATTGAACTGAATATTGGAGACCATAGTAGAAGTCATTGTGTAAAATGTCAGCCAAATCTAGTAAGAATTGCGCACTTTAGGGGCTGAAGAATTAAAACAGGGAGATCGGTTTAAAGGGGAGCTGTATTAAGCTAAAAACCGATTCATGCCATATTCAACACGTATGTTAAAGGTCATGAGGGAAGCCGTTGTACAAAATCGGATAATAATTCCGCCCTCTAGTGGATCAAGAAGTCAAGACCCCATATCGGTTTATATGGCAGCTATATCAGGTTATGGACCGATTTGAACCATTCTTAATACAGTTTTTGGAAGTCATAACAAAACACGTCATACAACATTTCAGCCAAATCGGATAGGAATCGCTCCCTGTAGAGGCTCAAGAAGTCAAGACCCCAGATCGGTTTATATGGTAACTAAATCAGATTATGGACCGATTTAAACTATTCCTAGCACAGTTGTTGGAAGTCATAAAAAAACACCTAATGCAAAATTTAAGCCAACTCGGATAAGATTTGTGCCCTCTAGCGGCTCAAGAAGTCAAGACCCCAGGTCGGTTTATATGGCAGCTATATAAAAACTTGGACTGATAAAGCCCATTTACAATCCCAACCGACCTACACTAATAAGAATTATTTGTGCAAAATTTCAAGCGGCTAGCCTTACTCCTTCGAAAGTTATCGTGCTTTCGACAGACAGACGGACGGACATGGCTAGTTCGACTTAAAATGTCATGACGATCAAGAATATATATACTTTATGGGGTCTTAGTCGAATATTTCGAGGAGTTACAAACAGAATGACGAAATTAGTCATTCCTACCCCCTATTGTGGAGGGCATACAAATTTAAATTAAATTTAAAAATTTCAGCAACATTTTTTAAAATGATAAAATTTCATATTTATACAAACTTCATATCTACAAAGACAACATTTTTCTGAGGCCTGGTCCGTCTGAAAATTATTTTCCTTGAGGGCAAAATTGCAATGAGATTCTTAGTAAAAGCTAAATTTTAATAAAAAATTTTCTAAACAAATTTAGTGAAATTTTTCTAAAGAAAAATTTCAGCGTAGCGTTCTCTTTGAAATTAATTTTTAAACGGAAAAATTCTTTAAAAAAAATTTTAAAGATAACATTTTAATTAATTTTTTTCAAAAGACAATATTTATAAAAAAATCAAAAAAAATCAATAAGAATTACATTTCAGCGAAAACACTCTAAAGACAACCTAGCCTAGAGATTATTTCTCAAAGCCAAAATTGCAATAAATTTTGCATTTTGCGATACTATTGGGTTGCCCAAAAAGTAATTGCGGATTTTTTATATAGTCGGCGTTGAGAAATTTTTTCACAGCTTGTGACTCTGTAATTGCATTCTTTCTTCTATCAGTTATCAGCTGTTACTTTTAGCTTGCTTTAGAAAAAAAGTGTAAAAAAAGTATATTTGATTAAAGTTCATTCTAAGTTTTATTAAAAATGCATTTACTTTCTTTTAAAAAATCCGCAATTACTTTATGGGCAACCCAATACGTTTTGCATAAACATTTTCAAAGTCTTTTTATAATGCTTATCTGTCCCAAAGAATGTTTTTCTAAATTTTTTCTATAGACAAATTTCAATAAATATATTTGAAGACAACATTTTAACCCAGTACGCCTGAGCCTTGATTCCATTAACTGATTTTGATGAAATTTTATATATTCATAACTTAGAGAATTTATATAGACGTAGCAATTTTTGTAAATATTTTGAATTTTAATTTTAATTTTTGTTTTACTTCCTAAGCCACTACAACAAATATTTTATGTTTTTAATATAGTACCTGCTGCCACAAGAAGTAGGATTATTGTCATAAATTTATATAGAAACCATCAAATGTAACAAGACATTAAAACGGATTCCAGAAATCTCACTTCTAAGAATTTTGAGTATTTCTTACATTCGATTTTTGTGATGTATAAAAATGGCTGACTTTCGACAAGCCAATTTTCCCTCAAAACATGATGGGAAAAATTGTTGTAACTGGTACAGTCGTCCATTTGACGCCAATCCAAATTTCATTACGATACCTCTTTCCTAACTCGAGCTAGAATTTTTCTAAGGCTCTAAGCTCTGTTCTTGGATATTTTTCGGCGTTATTTTTTAAAGACAGAATTTTTTTAAAGCAGAATCGCAATATAGTATTTTTAAAAGATATAGTTTTTGTGATTGTTTTATATGAAAAGTTATTAATAGTTTCTTTAAGCCCAAAATCTTCAGGAATTTTCTTGCTAAATTTTTGTAAAAAAATTGTTCCGAAAGGCAAACATTTAACAAACACTTTTCTAAGACATAGTTCTATATACATTTTCTCTTAATTCTCGTTTTATTATATTAATTAAAGTTTTATCTGTAGAAAAAATATTATTTAAAAATGTATTTAAATGAAAAACTTTTCCAAAAAATAATTAGTAATTTTTCGTTTTGTTTCTCCTTCGAGACGAGCTCAATGAACGAAGATTTTTGCAATGAAAAAGGAAAACCAGAGATCACTACACACACCATCCACTATGGGAAGCGTTTCGTCATTTTGTTAGAATAACTCATTGGTCATATCAGGTGTGGAGGCTTCAAGGGCCAAACATTGGCCGTACTTAAATCGAATTTACCGCGAAAACGTGTCTACTATGTAAGCAAGACACTAACACAAGTCTGACACCTTTCATACTAGCTGTTTTTTTTCTATCGCATGTATTTTCTTTATATTCATAGACGTTTTCTCTTTACGCCTACTTAGCTTCCATGGTATACACATGCCATTTGTGAGCATCTTTTGGAAGCTGTTTTTATGACTCCGAACGCTAGACAACTGCAACGGCTCCCGCTGCTTCTCCTTTTGCCCAGGTTTGAATCCCGTACATTCGAATCTCCGATCATTGAGCTAGTTTCGAAAGAGAAACAAAACGAAAAATTGTGAAACGATCTTTCCCTTAAAGCCTTGTACTGACTTCATTCGCAGCGAAAATGCCTAGAGTCCGATGGACTCTTTGTCAGAACACAAACAAAAGTCAGACAACAACACACAAAAAAGACAACATCATTGAAACAGAGTTGATTGGTGCCCATTTCGTGAGTATATTTACATTGGCAATTAATTGAAGCGAAATTTGTATTGGCGCAGCGACATGTAGCTACTATTTTGCTCATAGAACTCAGTACCACTTCTACGGAATGTGTTCGCATTTTCTTCGTCACCATTTTTTTATAATGCATTTTGACAGTTGTTTGGCCGAAAAGCCGAAGTCAGTACTAGGCTTAACAGGCAAAAAATAATAATATTTAATTACAAATTATTTGAAATTCATCAGCAATGAAATTAAGCACAATTTTAAAACCCCGAAATGATCAACCAGATTAATTTACATTTCAAATAAAATAATTATATCAAATAAAACCATTTCGTTTTTGTCTTGTAATTCCGTAATTTAGAAAAAATATACTTTTTGAATTTTTGATTTTCTACCAAGAAAATCGTTTTACTTTAATTGGCTATGACAGAATATTTGTTCCACTAGCCGAACGTAGAAAAGCGTTCCAATCACCTCGATCTTCTGAGCTCATTCTAAAATCTCTGACACCAAGTTTCGAGGTGTCTCCCACCACTTGACCTTTCCATCGGGCTTTCGGTCTTCCCGGTTTGCGTGTACCACCGTGTTTGCCTTCAAAAGACTTCTTTGCTGGAGCTTCTTCATCCATTCTGACAACATGACCTAGCCACGAGTATGACGCTATCGTCGTCATACTCGTGGTTCATACGTCGCCTATATTCTCCATTAACGCAAACTGGTCCATATATTTTACGAAGAATCTTTCTCGCAAATACTCCAAGCACGGCCTCATCTGCTTTCACAAGTACCCATGCTTCAGATCCATATAACAGCACGGGTAGTATCAGTGTCTTGTATAGTGTAATCTTCGTCTGTCGAGAGGTGGCCTTGTTTCTAAACTGCTTACTTAGTCCAAAGTAGCATCTGTTTGCCAGTATTATTCTTCGCTTAATCTCAAAACTTGTGTCATTCATTTCGGTTACGGCGGTGCCGAGGTAGATAAAGTTACTGACTGTCTCAAAGTTTTTATTCCCAACTTTCTCCATTTTCATTATCTGCTCGGTTGTGTTTTTTGGGGGTTGAAACCATCCATTACAATGTGTTCTCTTGTGATTAGTGTGCCGTATTTTTTCACATCTCCATCTCGTATAATCTTCTCCATCAGGGTATTAAAGAGATTACACGATAGGCTGTCCTTGTCTGAAACCTCGCTTGGTATTAAATGGTTCGGAAAGATTCGTTCCTATTCTTGCTGAGGAACGCGTATCAACAAGTGCCAGCCTGCAGAGTCTTATTAATTTTGCAGGGATACAAACTCAGACATGACTTGAAATACATTTGAACGTAAAGTAGTATCGAAGGCGACTTTGTAGTCAAGAAAGAGATGGTAGGTGTTGATTTTCCCTTCTCGGGTCTTTTCCAGGACTTGGCGCAGTGTGAATATCTGGTCCAGGGTGGATTTACCTGGTCTAAAGCCGCATTGATTGGGCCCAATTATCTCATTGACTTTAAGTTTTCATCATTCACACAGTACGCTCGAGAGTATCTTGTATGTGATGGGGAGAAGACTTATTCCTCTGTAGTTGGCACATTTCGTCTTGTCTCCTTTCTTGTGCACGGGACATAGTATGCTGAGGTTCCCATCATCGGGTATGCGTTCTTCTATCTTTTATTTCCTTAATTTGTCCTCTAACTTCCTCTTCGTGTTGTAATGAATATCTCTACAATTTAGCTTTAATTTGTCCTTGTGTTCTTGTTCTAATTTCATGTTTTATGTCCATGGTGCTGTTTATTTATCTCCTTCTTTAAAGAGTAATTTTTTTAAATTCCAATTCTTCTGTATTTAAATTGCCTAATACTATTCCATTCCAGTCAAACTCTGACACTCTAATGTACAAATCTGAAGATTCTTATATGGACTTATAATAAAATTTGTTGTTCCAGTGTTGAACGAAATTTAACTGTCGATCACATCAATTATTGTGTTAAAGGAATTGATTAAATCCGTATCTCCATCCTGTAAGTGGTGTCGCCTTCCATCTAATTTGTCCCTTTAATAGGAAATTGCTCTGGTATGTCTGTAAATACCTCATATGTTATTTTTCCTATTCCATGAATGGTGCTAAATTGAATTACGTGCTGCAAATTTTTTTAAATCATTTATGTCTTCATCAATTGTGCTCATACATGCTCCTGTATCTATCAAGGCTACATATTCTTTCTTCGTTTTTGTTAATTTTATAGCCATCTATGGTAAGGTTAGGTTGAAAAGAGGGTGCTGATATAAATACGCCCCATGCCACTACGGATATACACCTAACCCAGTAATCGGCTTGTTATGTGCTCTAAAAAATATAAAGTAACCTCTTGAAAGAAAATTTTAAGTTAGGAATTCCGTGTTACTTACAAAATCCTTAATTGTTTTCAATACCACTCCCCTAAGTTGGTTGACGTCTGATATTGTTTCTCCACCTAAGTGCCGGTATCTGTTGTACGCGAAAGTCGGGCAATGACAAAGGAAATGCTCCAACGCACCGATTTTACATAACTGAACTCGTAGTCCTATGTGTCCCGTTATGATACCATTAGCTACACTGACCTCCTTCTTGCTTCCTTTCAGTAATAGCCTCGTTTTCTCACGATCTGGATCCCCCATAGGATTTTCGCCGTCCTACCGACCGTTTCGCTGTTCCACAATGTTGCATGCGCATTCGTCGCCCACTCCCTTAACTCGGACTGCGTCGATCCGAAAGGCTTCGGTTTAACCAAGCTAATTGACGGCAGTCCTTCCCCTTTCATTTCCCCTTACTCCTTACTCCGTTATGGTATCCAAACGATGCGGATTATGCCATCCTCAGAGAAGGCGTTCATCTCCTTCTTACACTGTAAGACTGTTCGTAACCTTACTGTTCTGGCTGTTATTGCCCTTATGGGAATTTTACTGTCCGTAAAGATGTTCAGACTCGACGTCCTGTCGTTAGCACCACACCACTACACGCATTCTGTTTTCGCCCGGATCTCCGCCTGCAGGACCGTATTATGGTCAGGCAGTTTAAACAGATCTCAGTCTCTGGGTTCTCAATGTAAACCCTCAGGCCCACTGTGTCCTCCAGCTTTGATCCATCCGTGTAACATGATCTTCCAGATGGCAATACTAGGGTTCCGTCAATCCAAGACTGTGCCGATGGCAGCAGTGCCTCGCACTCGACTTCAAGGTTCATCTCAGGTATCGGATCGGAAACCTCTTCCCTTCCTACCAGGTTTTCTATCGTCGCCTCGATTATATCGCGATGGTATGAGCTGCTCCCATCCTCAATCCATTCTCCCATCGCCTAAAGTCTCATAGCCGCAATGGCTGCCTTACACTTAATATGTATGTCAATGTGTCGGATATCTAGAATAGTCTCCAGTGCCCTAGTAGGCGTTGTCCTCATCGCTCCACCCATGCCAAAACAACATGTTTTCTGAACCTGTTGTATGGTTCTTATGTTGCACTTTTTCTCCACAACATTGAGACCTCTGGCCCTAGCCCAGTCATATGCCATATGCAAGACCCTTTCGGCCCTTCTGCATATCTCTTTCGGATCCTTATCCTTTAGCGGTATTATAACATCGTCTGCGTAGCAGACAGGTTCAAATCCCTCCTCAGTCAGCATCCGCAATAGGTCATTTATGGTGGTCACCCATGGGAGTGGCGATAAAATGCCCCCCTGTGGCGTGCCCTGTGCCACTTTCTCCCTTATATTTAGGCCTTGTACTGGTGCTGGTCTAAGGATTGGATCAGTGTGTCGGTCCGCACATTGCAAAGGCCCCCTCGATGTCGATGCATACCGCCAGTGTGTACATTTTGACAACGAAGGATTCTTCTATTTTATGCACAACCTCGTGCAAGGTAGTCTCCACCGACCTTTCCTTGACATAGACATGCTGTTTGTATTTGAGCAGTTTGCTGGATGTCATACTCTTTATCATGGTGTCCACAATACGCTCCATGGTTTTGAGTAGAAAGGACGTAAGGCTTATGAGTCTGTGGGCCTTTGGTGTCGCATAACTTGCCTTGCTTCCTGCCAGGCTTTGGGAGTATATGAAAGTCCTTAGCGCGCTGTGAAAATATTGGCCAGACAAGGCGCCAGGAAGTCTGCCTCTTTCTGCAGTAACGCCGGAAATATTCCATCAGGTCCGGGTGACTTAAATGGTTTAAAGCTCCTCAAGGATACCTTCACCATAAATTTCGTAATTATAAACCTTCGATCATCGCCATTATTCCAAGATTCCGGGGTCTCTGTGAGTTCCTTCGTATCCTGTGGAAATTGGGTTTTCATCAAAAGCCTCAACATGTCCTCGGTTGTCTCTGCTCTCAATCCCATGTCGTCTAGTTTGGACATGGGGTTTTGAGAGAAACTTTTTTATCTTGGCGGCGTCATTAACGCTATCGACCTGTTCGCAGTAAGGCTTCCTTTCAGGAGGCACGTTTTGCCACTCTGGTAATTTTATTGTGTTCCTTGAGCCGTGTGTAATACACATCCCAATAAACTCTGCTTTTTTACGACTTGCTCTGTTAAAGAGTCTGCGGACCTCTTTACCAATATTGCGAATCTCTCCGGTCACCCAGGGTTTTACTTGGGTTGATTTCCTTTCCCGAAGAGGACAACTATTTTCAAAGGATCCCACCAGTGCAGTCCTAATCCTGTTGACATTTTCGTCAATAACTTCTATGCTTGGACAATCTAAATTATCTTGCTCAAGTCTTCTTTTGAGTAGCCTTCCGAATTTTGTCCTTTCAGTTGGTTTTCAACTTATTCCGGAATCTTATTGGATTCGGCGCTGGCCGTGATATTCTAAACCTAATGTAGCGATGGTCGGAGAAAGAGTGTTCCATGGAGACCCTCCAATCCTGAACCTCATCGATTAGATTTTCTGAACATATCGTCACATCAATACCTCCTCCCTAATCCTATTAACAAAGGTATTGTATTGTGTTTTGGTATTGGTATTGTGTTACCAAATGTTAAGTTAAGTGTTATTCGGTCGTTAGTGTTCAAGAACTTTGCCAGGGCTTAGCCCCGCTTATTAGTGTTGGTACTACCCCACGAAATGTGGTTAGAGTTGGCATCGCACCCTATTAGTACCTCGTTTCCTGTCTTTTTTGCTTTCCTCACCAGCCGTTGCAGCTCCGACATGAGTGGCGGTGTCGGAGAGTTGAATGACAGATAAAGTGATGCCAGGTATGCTCCACCGTCTCCCTGTGTCACCACTGTTGCATCCGACATTGTCAACTCTGGACAAAATATATAATTAAAATTTGTATGACTAATAACACAGGTCTTCGGCCGGGTACCAGTGATAGCATAGAATAATCGGTAGTTGATATGGTTTAGTCCAGAAACTTGGTTCCGGGCAATATGAATCTTGCCCTTGCTGTTTTTCTCCATCAGAGCGTGTGTAGCAGTCTCGCTCCGGTGGAGGTTTATCTGGATTACTTCAATCATTGATCTTCCAGTAAATGGGCATCTTGGGAGTAGGTGATGATCTCATGGTCTGCTCCCAGTTCTTTAGACTGCATTGACTTTCCTGTTTTCCGACTTTTTATAAAATCGGTAATGGTTCCATCGTCGGGTCCCTGTTCGCTAAGCTTTATTGGGTTTCCATTCTCTGTTCTGCCTGGTGTTTCAATACTAGGATCTTTGCCTATCTTAGCCTTCCAAATCTTAAGTAAATGGGCTTTTTGGGAGTAGGTGATGATACCATCATTGGATCCCTGTTCGTTGGGTTGCCTTGAGTCTCCTGTAGTTGCGCTGCCTAATGTTTCAATATTAGGATCTTTACCTATCCCAATATTTCGAATCTTTAAGTCGGTGATGGGTCCGTCGTCGGGTTCCTGTTTGTTAGACTATGTTGGGTCTCTCGCCACTGCACTGCCTGATATTTTAGTATTAGGATCGTCGCTTCTCCTAGTCTTTCCAATATTGAGAGATGCCGTGATTGTCTCGTTGTCGACCCCCTGTTTGTTGGGCGGTGTTGAGTCACCTGCCACTGCACGGCCTGGTGTCGCAGAATGAAAATTTCTGCCTATCCTAGTCTTCCCAATCTTGAAAAAGACAGCTTTGCTCCCGTAGTGCGCCATGCCTTTAGTCTTAGCCAAACTTGTCATGGAGACTTGATCAATGCCAACCACAAAGAGAGTTCCCTCCTCCTTCTCCTCCCTGTGGAAGACCTCCCACTTCTCTACGACCAAACCTTGGTTTTGCTTGCCCAAGAATCCCAACATGCGTTCCGTCGCAAATTTACTGCCCCATCCCTTGATAAAGACCGTAGCCATCTATACTACTCCTTAATTCAAAGTATGCCTGTCTCATCGCTTCCAATTGTTGTTATCGTCAAGCGAGTTCTTCTACCAATTCCACTGGTGGTAGTTGAGCCTGTCCTTCTGTCATCCTTCGTTGATCAAACACTTGTTGCCTTCTTTGTCTGGCAATTGTAAAGCTTTAAGTAGCGATTCACTTTTGTTATTTTCACTTTTTTCACACTGCACACAAAATGTTATTATATTTATCTGTGGTTTCGGTAAAGTGTTCACTTTCCTTTCTTTATTTTTGCAATATCCGCATTTAGTTATAAGTGTTCACTGCACTTTAGTGGTGTCGGCTCAAAGAATTGTATTTTATTTCTTTAGCTTTAATTTCACTGTTTGTAGTTTCCACTTTAATTTTGTTTTAAGCTTTCATTGTACAAAATGTTTACAACTACGAGGTACGTATTACTGAATCCTTTCTTGAGGATCCTACCGACTGCGCCACTAAAATATGCCCCCGTCGCCAAAGCAGCTTTAAAAAAGAACTTGACAAATGTATTGCTCGAAATCAGTGCCAAATCAAGACTGCTCTTTCTTTTTATTTAGTTTTAAAAAATAGCTTTACGTTCTTATAATAATGCTTCCTAAGCTAAATTGAATTAACTTACAATTTTGATTATGTAGCTAAAGTCAGTTGGAAAATATTATGAGCTAATTTAAATTAGTAGGAATTGTTTATGGGCTGATTGAAATTATTTGGAAATGTTTTGAACCGGAAATGGTATTTGGGTTATTTTCTGTCTGGCTTTATTAATTTAATTTAAGAATTCTTGGAATTTATCAAGTTGGTAGTTGATTGCATAATTAACTCCCGTGCTGTGTGGCATCACATGTCATGCAAGTCAAGCTCATGCATTTTGAGCAAAAAAAAGTAGGATATCATCTCACGGTAGCGCTCACCATTCACAGTAATGTTACGATTCGCATCATCTTTTAAAAAGTACTGTCCAATGGTGCCACCAACCCATAAACCGCACCAAACTGTGACATTTTCTGGATGCATTAGTAGCTCTCGCAATGCTTCTGCCTGATCTCCACTCCAAAATCGACAATTTTTTTATTTACGTACGGAAATGGTATTTGGGTTATTTTCTGTCTGGCTTTATTAATTTAATTTAAGAATTCTTGGAATTTATCAAGTTGGTAGTTGATTGCATAATTAACTCCCGTGCTGTGTGGCATCACATGTCATGCAAGTCAAGCTCATGCATTTTGAGCAAAAAAAAGTAGGATATCATCTCACGGTAGCGCTCACCATTCACAGTAATGTTACGATTCGCATCATCTTTTAAAAAGTACTGTCCAATGGTGCCACCAACCCATAAACCGCACCAAACTGTGACATTTTCTGGATGCATTAGTAGCTCTCGCAATGCTTCTGCCTGATCTCCACTCCAAAATCGACAATTTTTTTATTTACGTACTCATTGAGCCAAAAATGAGCTTCGTCGTAAAATGGAAAATGGCGCCATGAACTTTCTTAACAGAGCACGCATAATCATAATCTACATAAATTGCTCCAAAAAACCATGGATCTAAAACCTAATCTGCACCTCTCGACTTGGAAATAGCTTTTATTTCTAGCATTAATTTGTTTGTCAAAGGCGGGCATATACCTTTTCAAGTCGAGAGGCGCGGATTAGGATTTTATTGTAGATATATGGCTCCTTTTGACAAGTTTAGCGTTTTTCTTATGCGATAAACGGATCATCGTTATATTGGTTTCAACCTTGGAGAAAATACTGCAGAAGTGGTCCCTCGGCTAAACAGAAGAAAGGCGGATTGGGATAAATTTCTGCACCAGAAAAGGAAGTGGAAACTACGAAGGATATAGGCATAGTGGTCAAAAGGATCACGAAGGCCCTGAATGACTCGCTTGTTTCAGCATGTCCTAGTGGCCAAGGGGCAAACAGCGACCGCCATGGTGGACCCCAGAGCTGGTTGTTCTAAGGAAGGGCTGCAGAAAACCCTTCAAAAAGCTAAAGCCACAAGAGCATCACACGATTGGGACATCTATAAGGCTGAGCTAAAAAAATAAAAGGGCGAGCTGAGAAAGGCTCAGAACGAAACTTGGGTAGAATTCTGCAGCTCCGTGGAGGATACGGGGTATATTCAGAAGTAAAAGAGTGTATGGACAATGTCTAGTGAGCAAACACTAGCACAACTCGTTGATACTCATTTCCCGGGAAATTCTCCAACGGACAACTTTGCCCGGAAGAGATTGTCACTGGTATGGATTCGGTAGAGACTATTAGGGAAGTTGTGTCTGAGCAAAAAATCTTTTGTGCGACAAGAGGTTTCAACTCCTTTAAGTCGTCAGGCCCTGATGATGTATCACCGGTTGAATTACAAGCTGTGTCCGATAGACTGGTTCCCTGGCTTAGGCAGGTATACTCTGCTTGAATCAAAATGTCACATACACCTGTGGAATGAAGGGACACGAATGTCATTTTCATTCCGATTTTCGTTCTATTTGTCTGTCATCCTGTATGCTGAAGACTCTTGAAAGGTTGATAGAAACATATCTTAGGGCAAAGATCCCTGGCGATTGCCTGTCGCGGCAGCAGGATGCATATAGTAAAAGCAAATTCACTGCAACAGCCCTTCACGACCTAAACGGCTACGTAGAGGGTTCCTCTCGCTGTCAAGAAATATACAATGGTAGCGTTTCTTGACATTGAAGATGCTTTCAATAATGTAAAACCAACGTCAATCGTGAAGGAGTTGGAGTTTCTAGGCATCAACTCTACCGTAAGAAAGTTTATTAATAACTTACTTACTAAAAGATGCATTACGGCGGGTTTGGGATCTGTGGATCTAAAAAGATGTGTCAGCAGAGGAACAACTCAAGGAGGTGTACTGTCTCCTCTACGATGAATATAGCCATTAACAATATATTATTGTCTCTGGAAGAAAAAGGGGTAAAAGTGGACGCGTACCCTGATGACGTGGCAATTGTGGTTAGGGGAAAGTTTCCCAGCACCCTAAGAGATATACTTCAGGAAGTTCTACGTGCAACAGCGAAGTGGGCTACGGAATGTGGTCTAGGTATACATCCGTGCAAAACAGAAGTAGTTATTTTTAGCAGGAGATACAAGTTGGCTACAGTGGAGCCTGTCTCTTTGGAGAGAGAGAATGTTCCATTTACAGAAAGCGCAAAATACCTGGAAATTTTGCTAGACAGGAAATCGAACTTCAAATCCAACATTTTGGAAAGGGCAAGGAAGCCAACTATTGGTATCTTTCTCATTGGTCGCGTGGCGGCTATGGACACTGTGTTACAATATCCTATGTTCCAGGCAGTGTGGAATACACCCTATCTGAGCAGCTTTTTGATAAAAAGAAGTTCCATAGACTTTTATGCGGATGGTTCCAAACTAAACGACCAGGTGGGCTTTGGGGTGTACTCTAAATATCAAGATCTGGTTATATCGAAAAGGTTGCCCGACCAGTACAGTGTGTATCAAACGGAGATCCTTAGAATTAAGGAAGTGATGAAATGGCTAAATGTCAATACGACGATTGGCATAAATATCTGCTCAGAGGGCTAGGCAGTCATTAAATTCCTGGAGAATGTATTTCTGAACACAAACACCGCCCTGGACTTTCGTAGATCTCTCAACAAGATAGCGGAACAGTTCAAAATTCAACTGTTCTGGGTGCCGGGCCACAGAGATATCCCAGGGAATTGTAAAGCGGATGAGCTTGCGAGACTAGGAACTGCCCTACACATTCCAGGGATACTGGTATCTGTGGGTATGCCTCTAGCGACATATAAGCTAAGTCTTCAGGACCAGGCCCGAAAGACGACGAATGATAGATGGTCACAAAGAGGGGGCTGTGAGAATTCCAAATCTACATGGTCTAATCTATACCTGTAGATGTCTACCGCTTTGCTGTCATTGGCTAGAACAGACGTCTCAGTTAGTGTATCCGTCATAACAGGTCACTGTGTAATCGGAATACATGCTGACAACAACGACTTTTGCAGAAGCTGTGAGCACATCGAAGAAGAAGAAACGATAGAACACCTTCTGTGTGTGTGTCCCGCACTAGCAGTTAGAAGGAGTTTCACTTATCACTTATCATTTCTTTGAGAACATGTCTAGGGCTTTTTAAAGCGATCTGGATGGTTCAACGGTAGGAACTAGAAGGCATCTTCTTCCAATGGAAGAAAACTTTTGAATCTGTTGGCTGACTGCCACAGAAACCTAACCTATGCGTTAAAAAAAGAAAAAAAAATCGACTCGTTGTTCTTGTCGTCCTCTGAATCTGAAGAGGACAATAACTTTGTTCGTATTCGCAGAAAAATGATAGATTAAAGTAATCCAATGTCATTGGGGGAATATGCGTTCATAAATAACCCAAATAAACACATTTATATCTTCCATAAAATTTACCGGGTAGCCTACAGGAAGTGTTTCCGATTCAAACGACAAAATTCCTTGTATGATTTCAATATTTGAATCCATTAAATTTTGCTCGATATGACCACATCTTGCCCTAAGTTTTGTTCTGAGTCTTTAAAGAAATGAATTGCAAGCTGCACGAACGTAATCTGCCGGTATTTTGGCCCATTCCTGTAAAATAGATTTCTTCAGCGCATTCATACGGCCATATATTTTAGTCCTCACCTTGCTCTCAAAAGTGGCCCAAATAGAAAAGTCCATCGGATTGGCATATGGCGAATTGGACAGGAATTGTGGACCAAATTAAGTGTAGAACATGATTTTTTACCATTTACGTACTTTACCAGACAATGTCGAATCTTCCAATGACCCACTTTTTTTTGCCACAAGCAAAATGAAGTTTTGACATACTTTTGATTTGTTCTGATAGAAAACACTTTCAAATGGAGACAAACAACAGGTTTTATTGAAAAGGAAAACAAATTATCGGTTAGGGGTGTATCGAATTTGAAGAGTTGTTTACTAATGCTTTGCCTTTCACATGCCGAATTATTTGTTACAGTTCGGTTTGATAAATTACATACTTCAAAATTAGTTACATAACAAAGTGATACCCGAAATTAATGGTACTCACAAGAGCTTTCAGAAACATAACTGAAGTTGCCACCTTGACGCCGTTTGAGAGAAATGTTCGGTTTATTTAAATAACTATTTTTATTTAAATTTTTGGAAAATGCGAATAAAAATGGAGTAAAACTAAAAAATACAGAAAACAGAACAAATAGATTTTATATACGGCTTTTATTCCAGCATGTGTGCTTTCACTTTTTTACAAATGTTTTAAAAGATTTCTAATACCTTAAAAATGGCAACATTTTAGTTTTTGTTCCATAAAATAGTGATTTTGATGAAATTCGGGTTTTAAACTATTTTTGAAAATTTATTTTCGACAATTTAAGAGCTTTTAGTAAATTACCATGCTACGAAAAATGATATATATATCGCTTGTTCGGGGTATGGGTCCTAAAAACTATCAAAATCAAATAAGTGGAGGCCCAAATTGGGGCCTCCACTCAGTCACTTGGCCCTGAAAATATATATCAGCTTCGTGTTCCACTCTAAAATATCTCTTCCTCACCATATTGCAAAGGTCAGCAAATACGCCCTCTTTGATTGGTGTTATGGGGGTGGGGTGGCGCCATAGTCATTTTTCCCGAATATTGATATCAGATTCGTGCTTTATTCTCAAAGACTTTTCATTTGAGCCCCATATTGCTATAGTCGTAAATTTGTCCTCTTTGGTGGTGTATATGGAGACGGGCGTCCCCCCACATTTAAATATCACATTCGTATTCTACACTCAAATACCTTTTATTTGAGCCCAATATTGCCATGGTCCATTGCAATATTGAGGGGAAAGGGCGGACCCCAGAAACTTGGTCCCACATTTAGATGTCAAATTCGTGTTGTAATCGCAAATACCTTTTATTTCAGTTCCATACTGCCATGGTTGGTAAATATGTCCGATTTGGGGATTATTTGGGGGTTGGGGTGTTCACCCAAACAATTGGTCCGAAAATTGGATATCAGATATGTTTTCTAATCTTAAATACCTTTCATTTAAGTCCCATATTGTTGTGATTGGTCTGTATATATATATATTTGGTAGATTTTGGGGTGGGGTGTCCCCCCTAGGTACCCCATCCGGAATTTGGATATCAAATTTTTGTTTTTAGTTTACTATAAGAGATCACACAAAATTTCGCTTAAATCGAATCACCCATCTCCGAGATCTGGTGTTTCTGAAAATTAGGGTAAGCCGTTTTTGAGTCTATACGGAACAGACAAACAAACACAAATTGATTTTTATATATAAGATTGTAATCGTTCCTATATTTTGGCGGTTGAACGTTTTGTCCACATGTAAAAGCTTTTTCGTTAAAAAAAATCAGTGCGGTAAATCGAATGTTATTAGCATTTAAGTATTAAAGAAATCGCTAGAAGTCAACTATAACCCAGCATAGCACACCCCATATATTAACATGGTGGCCAATTTAAACATTTTCTGAAAGCTTATATCCGCCACTAGAAACCTTCTAGTTTCAAAGTTATAAAGGCTTTACAATTACAAATAAAATGCTAAAGTAACAATATTTTCTTTAGAAAAAATTGCATTAAAATTAATGTCTTTAAAGAATCCTTTGACTTGACTTCGTGGCCCCTATATGTCGCAATTTTATTCGATTTGGTTGAAATATTGTACGTCTGGTTACGACTTCCAACAACTGATCCAAGAACGATCTAAATCGATTTATAACCTGGTATAGGTCCCATAGAAACCGATCTCCCGATATGACAGCTTGAGCCCCTAGAAACCCCAATTATTATCCGATTTAGCCGAAATATTGTATGTAGTGTTCTATTAGAAAGTTCAACATCCGTGGTAGGTATGGTCCAAACTGGTATGATATAGCTCCCATATAAACCGTTTTCCCGAGTATTCTTCTGCGTCCAAAATAAAATTAAATATTTGGCTGATTTGGCAGAAATTTTGTACGTAAAGTACAAAAACGAAAGTACACCTGTGCCCTTCCACTAAGGACATTTGTGTACATTTTTAGTAGAATCCATGGTGGTGGATTCCCAATATTCGGACCTGGCGCACATAGTATTTTTTTAGCTTTTCATCAATAATACCATTTGAAGTGTGTTTTATTGAATTATTTGATTGACATTGTTCCTTGAGTTTCACATACTTTACGAATAAGTAGTTTTCATACAGGGTAGAGGGTAGAGGATCTCTCCTTTACCCTTAATTTTAAAATGTCAGATCTCGGATATGATGGTGCGATTTAAGCAAAATTGTTCTTTTTTTAGATTCTTGTAGTAACCGAAAACAAATATTATGTATCCAAACTTGGGGGTCAAGTGTAAAGAAGGCCCCACCCCAAACAGCACATATTTATCGACCACACCAATATGGGGTTCAAATAAAGATATTTTGGAGTAGAGCGCGAATTTGTTATCCACTCGGAGAGAAACCGTGCACTAAACTTCACAAATGCGTTCATGGTGGAGAGTTATCAAATTTTGCAAGGTCGGGCTTACTTGCCGAACTATTTACTCGTTTTTTATAAATTGGTTAAATGTTACCTAGTACACCGAACGTTCACAAATTAAGCTCGTATACTTTGATTCTTTCTTTCAGATGGAAACTGCTCCAGAAAATCTTATATCTGCTCTACCCGGTAGCAATTTCCCTTTTCATTGGTCTAACTGCGATCAGGAACCTCTACTGTGTGTTCGTGTAGCTGAGGAAGAATACTGTCGTTGGTCTCATGGCCTACCCGTTAATGAATCCAAAAGCTTGTATATAAATCTGAGAACTGAAGTGGGAGAAATGATATTCCTACGACTGGAAGTCATTCTTCATGGCGGTACCTATATTTTACATTTCACAGATGCACACACCCTGCCCCCTCCCATTCGTTTTGACAATTTTTCGGAAGTATCCATACATTTTTCGCAGATGGGTGTTGAACCCTATTGGCGGACGAACGTGAAACCTTTTTCGTCGCTTGCTTATGTTTTGGACGATTCTTTGGGGTTGCATGTTCTGCGCATCGAAGCACCTGGCGGAAATTCCATAGAATATCCACTTCAAAAATCAGGAATAGCAAAAAATATAACATATGCAAACTTTATATATATTGCTTTCAAGGAAACGTTTCGTTCTGCCATATCTCAATGTGATGACAATGTAAGCATAGAAACGCAGCAGCTGGTTCTTGGTGTAAAAGACAAAAGAGTAATTATTACAAGGAAGTGCACTGGAGATCGCTCTCAACTTTGGCTGATGAATTCCTATGGCCAGCTAGAACACGAAGGATCTTCTCCACCCAGTGAATACCTTAAATCAGCGCAATCATCTCCTCGACTGGTTTTGGATCTAGAGAAACCTCCTAATCCTAGTGAATACACGAAACTTGTGGTTCGACCACAAAACAACCAACGAGCTACTACTCAAACTTGGCGTTTTGAGAAGGGAAGGCTGATGTGCCATGCAAATATGTGCGTTCAGGTAATGTAAATTCCATTTATGTCTTTTACATCCACGAAGCGTATATATTTACATATTTAATTGACCCATTTGTTATAATTAATTAACCAACTTAAAAATAGTTTAATGTATCTATGTTTTCCAAAGCGTGTTAAAAGCGTAACATGTATTTCTTTGGAAACACCATATTAGTAGACTTGTGTAGCTTGTCAACGAACTAGATCCATTCAACGGGTCTATTAGTTAAACCAGCTAAAGGCAATTAATCGGTCCTTCTCGTTGAAACAGTTCATTTCAACTCAGTAATCACATATTGTTATTTTATCTTCCCCGATCGAATGTTCGCCAGTCTATGTATCTGTTGCTTAGTTATCACTAGAGACCGGATTTTGGCAAAAGCATATTTTGAACGAATGAACGTATTGAAGTCCCGATTTCACACAAATAATTTTTAACCTAGAATAAGGCGTTTTAAGCTATTTTGCCATCACCACACACTTCTGGTCCGTGCCGGGATTGAAAAGAACCCTGTAGCCTGGTTCTGTTTGATTTTCCAGAACCGCCTACATCACCGGTCGGTGTCGATGAGGTGTAACCGGTGCATGGGTGGGTGGGTACATTTCCGATCTTGCTCTGGCCTCACTTCACTACGGGATGTTGCAAGATGCTGTGCGAACATAGCCAGCAGTGGTTCACAAGTGTCTTCGTCGTCGCCTTCTGCGTCCTCGTCGTCGGAATATGTGACCCCCCGACCTCTCCCGTGCGGGAGAGATCGTGGCAAGTGCTGGGAAGTGTATCATTCTTACAAATAAACGCAACAGTCTCTGTGGCAAAATCGATGAGATTGTTTATTTTGTGAGTCGGACAAAGCTGACCAACACCTGCAGCTTGCACAGTTGTCACGGATACAATGTGCTACGTAAGGATCGCTCAAGGAATGGGGGTGGGGGATTGGCCTACGTGATACACTATTCCGTGCTATATAGACCCATCTCGCCTGCGCCTGGCGCTAATGACCCCTACATGGTTATATCAGTCAGGCCCGGTACTGCCGAGATAGAGCTATACAACGTGTACATACCGCCGGTTGGTGGCTGTGTCCCAATTAATGACCAATCGTCTAGTACTAGAAAACTTTAATGCTCATCACACTTCATGGCATTTCCCCTAGGTAACGACCAGCGTGGCATAGCTGAGCAGAGCAGACAGAGCTGGCAGAGCAGATTGAAGGCTTCACGTTTTGCACAGTGAATAAGGATGCCCCCACTAGGACTACGAGAAGGTGCAGTAGCTCGCCAGACATTTCCTTTGCATCCCCTGATCTATTGAATGACGTATTCTGGCAAGCCGTCATCTCTTTGGGGTCAGACCACCTCCCCATAATTCTGACCATCGACCGACCACCCGACTTCATAACCTCTGAGCGCCGGACGTTTATCAATTATAAGAAGGCCGATTGGGCTGGCTTCAGAAAGTATACCAATCGCCGCTTTAGTGAACTGCCACCCCTCTCGGATGTGCTAGTGGCCGAGAGGAAATTCCGAGACATCATTAACGCAGCAGCCGCTCGCTTTATAACAACCGGCCGAATACCCCAAGTGCGGCCCAATTTCCCGGCGCTTCGTTGTATGGACCCCAGAATCAGCGAGCTGAATCTGGAAATAAACAGGGCAGTCAACGAACATAAACGGAATTGTGGCTGAAACACTTGGAACAATGTAATTTAGGCACCGGTTTAGGCAAGCTGTGGTCTACTGTAAAGTCACTCTAGAACCCCGGTAGACGGGATGACAGGACCTTAGTCACTTTTGGCGAAGTAACCGTGACTGATCCGAAGAGATGCGCCAGGTTGTTCAACCATCAATTTATTGTGAATTCCGGGAGTGGCAGGGCAAGGAGGAGAACCATTCGCCGTATCCGTGGTCTCCGAGCCGATGGACCACAATCACAATTTACCGATAATCCAAGACGTTCGGCCCCGACTTAATCTCTACATTGATGTTGACGATGTACCTGGAGTTGAGTACCTTACTTCTGTCCTCAATCTGTCTTTGAACACTCATATAGCTCCCGATGTCTGGAAAATGGGCAGAGTGATCCCGCTACTGAAGCCTGGAAAGGACCCGAGTTTGGGAGAATCGTACATACCAATTTCCCTCCTCTCACCAAAGACAAGCAAAGAGACTTGAGGCGTTACTCCTCCTGAGCCTCGTAGGAGAATTTCCATTCGCCGAGCATCAACATCGTTTTCAAAGACTGTATAGCAAAACAACTGCTTTGCATGCCATCACCGCACACATTTGCCGTGGCTTCAATTAGCCCAGGCCATGTGATAGGACGGTACTCGTGGCACTGGACCTATCGAAGGCATTCAACACAGTCAGCCATGCCATACTATTTGAGGACATCGCCAACACGTTCCTCCAGCCAGGCCTGAAACGCTGGGTCGCGAATTATTTGTATGGTCGCCAGTCATTTGTGGAACTTAGGGATAAGAAGTCGAAGCACCACCAAAAGTAGAAACATGGCCCTCAAGTCACTAGCTGGCAGCACTTGGGGTGCAGACAAAGAAACCTTGTTGACCACGTACAAAGCAATTGGCTGGTCTGTGATAAGTAATGCAGCGCCAGTGTGGTCTCGTCAGCTTTATGACACGCAGTGGAATAATATTCAGATTTAGAATGCCGACCTCCGAACTGCGACGGGTTGAGGTTCAGCGCTACAAGAGAGAACCTCTAGATCAAGCTGCATATCAAGCAGTTCTGAACAATATTCATGCAGACACGGTAACAAATGCGGTGAATAGCTACCGGGTGAATGTGGTGCTTGGAGAACGACCGCAAACCAGAGAAGTTCTGGCTCAATTAAGTTCCGGCAGATGTAGCCGCCTCAACTCCTGCTGAGCAAGGATTGATGCCGACGTGCAAGATGTATGTCCCGATTGTAACCAGGGACTTCACGATACACGTCACCTGTTTAACTGCCCAACCAGACCCACTCTACTCAGACCCATACCCCCGTGGACGCACCCCAACTTAGTCGCAGAGTTCCTGGGTCTTGAAACTCAACAGAATCAAGCAGACGAAAGATAGAACACAATAAACTGCTACAACAACAACAACAACAAGGTTGTGGTAGCCTTAATTTTGGCTCGATCTTTACAAAATTTAGTACGATATGTTTTATTTTATTTATTTACGTGTGCAAAATGTAATCAAAGTCGGGCCAGGTTAAGACATAGCTCCGATATATATCCATATAAAGGGTTTTTTTATAACTTGCTATAGTACAGCTTAAAAAAAAACATAAAATTCAGGAAAATGCATGAAATCTTTATTTTAATCGACAGTACGGTCCACATAATTTAATGTTTGAAGATTATTTCACACAAATGTTGGCAGTGACTGCGCCTCAAATGGTCCATCCGCTTAGTCCAAATTTGGCATACTCTTTCCAACATTTCGCCCTGTATCTCACGAATAAATACTTCAATGTTGTATTTCAATGCGTCAATTGAAGCGGGCTTGTCTGTATAAACATGAACTTTAACATAGCACCACAAAAATTAGTCTAAAGGCGTTAAATCGCACGATCTAGGCGGCAAATTGACCGGTCTCGAACGTGAAATCAAATGTTCACCGAACTCGCCTTTCAATACGTCCATTGACGTGCGTGCTTTGTGGTATGTGGCACCGTCTTGTTAAAACCACATGTTATGCAAGTCAAGCTTTTCCATTTTGGGCAAAAAATATTGGATATCATCTCATGCTTTTGGCTGACCTTTACTACAAAATCGACAATTTTGCTTTAGTACGTACCTATTGAGCCAAAAATGAGCTTCGTCTTTTTTCTTTCTTTCTTAACTTTGTTAACAGAGCACACATTTTGACAATAAAATTTAATAATTTGCAAGCGTTGTTCGTTTGTAAGACGATTCTTGGTTAAATAATAGACCACATTGAAGATGTTTGGCAGTAAAACAATACAGGAAACGTGCGTGAGCTGTTTAAACCAGTACCGCCAAACAGATAATAGCTAAAAAGTCGCCCTTTATATATTTCATTCTATATGGCTGTAGTAGCCAACATTTTGGTCCGATATATTGCAATAGGTACTCAACATTAAAGACTTCTACATTTCAACATAAGCAGCAGAATAAGCAATGCACAGCATGAATAGCATGTCACAACTATCGTAATATATGCGGAAATAAATCATGCCAGTAGTAAAAATAACTTGCTATAGTACAGCTTAAAAAAATTTGTAATTTCTTAACGATTTAAGCCACAGCGCTTACATTTGGGAAACAGGTACACCTTTTCAGTGAGAAGAGGATTTGTTTTTGAAATTTGTTCATTTAGGTACAAAAACGTACAAAATAGTATGAAATCGTACTTTATTTACGGATTTAGACCTCAGCAGTATACAAAACTAATATATCAACAGCAGCTGTATACAAAACTAATATATCAACTGTATCAAAACTCACCAAAATAAACAAATAAATGCGCCTTACAAATCGGTAGATCAGTGCATATGACAGGTACATCTGAATATGGTCCGATCTATATGGCAGCTGTACACAAATATCCTCCGATTTGGCTCGTTCAAGAATTTATCCTGCGTATGGACAAAATACGAATCTATACAAAACAGTGATTACAACTGAGGCGGACATAGGGACATCTTTAAATCATCTACGAATTTTACGAGGATTAAGAATAAAAACTCTTTTCAGGGTCGGAAATTGATATTTCGATGTGTTGCAAACAGATAAAATTAACGCTTAACAAAGCAGGGCATTTGTGAAAAATTTTATGTTCCCATCACCATTTTTAACTTTCGGCAAAGTGAATTTATTTTCACCAACTCATTTCATAAAGCAAGTACCAGTTTGTACCACATCCATTGCAAAATATACGTTTTCGTGCAAACGTAGCACTATTTGTTAATTACTTTGGACTTCTATCATTTATACCAAATTTCGTAATAATATGTTAGCACTCTCCGTTCGCTTTAGATAAAGCTGCATTTTTTTTAAATAGCTAGTACCTCACAAATGCCGCCAGTATAAGGAGGGAACCACAGAACAATGTTTTTGATGTTCTCGCCAGGATTCGAACCCAAGCGTTCAGCGTCATATTCGGACATGCAAACCCCTGCGCTACAGTAGTATCTAAGTAATGATTTTCGTTTAAGCCCTTTTGTGCTGGGCGCTAATTGTTCATTCACTACAACGCTCTACTATATAATGTATAGAGAACTTAAAATTTTGAATATCTTTAATATTCCTTAAAAAAAATTTGTTGCGTCAAAATGATCCTAGATACGAAATTTGAGTTCAATCGGATTCAAAATGCAATTTGCATAAAAATCCGGACTCTAGTTCGGATGACGGCCTTAAACCTATTCCTGCAGGGTTTGACATCGGTGGAGGACGGCGAACTAATGCAATGCTACTCCATCAAGATCGAGACAGTCAAAGGTCTGTGGCTTCAAATACAGAACCTTTACGATGAAGTATGGCAGCATCTGGAGGACCCATCGGAATCAGGTCTTTACCAAGAGGAATATAATGCGTTGGAAGATTCCGTTCAACATCAAATTATAAGGCTTTCTGTAATGGTAGACAAATATAAAGAACCAGTTACATATAGACAGTCACGGGCAATCAATTCAGTGCCACTACATGCATTACCACTTCCAAAGGTAACAATCCCGCAGTTCAACGGCGACTATTTGAAGTGGAGTGAATTTTATGAACTATTCTGCCCAACGTACAGAAAATATGGTACCTGAAAACAAACATTTCTGGAGAAGCAAGCAACCTTATAAGCCACCTGACATTAACAGATGAAAATTACAAAACCGCTTGGTTGCTCCTGCAGGAGCGTTACAACAACAAAAGGGTTTTAGTGGCAACATTAATTGAGAAGATCCTAAATCAACCAACGGGGACATCCTCTGAAGCTAAAATCAAAGATTTGCATGACACCACAAGAGAATGTCTGTTGGCACTGAATAATCTGGGGATTGATACTTCCTCTTGGGACGCCATACTTCTGCCATTAATGGTTAAAAAGATGAATCGTAGCCTTCACATTAGGTTTATGCAAGCACTCGGTAAACCAAAGGAGGTACCAACAATTGATGAATTACTATCTTTCCTAGAATTCCAGTTTCAATCAATTCCAGTTTCCTAGAATTCCAGTTTCAAAGTTTCAACAAAACACAAGCCGGGTAGTCTCTTCTGTGACAGCATCTGGAAACAAAATTTGCAAATTATGCAGTAATGGACCCCATCCGCTCTATCACTGCAAAAAATTTTTGACCATGGCAGAACCTGAAAAACTCAAGTGGGTACAACAACACAAACTTTGTGTCAATTGCTTCAAGATTGACCATTCAGCAAAGGCCTGGTCTGCAAGCAGTTGTAGAAAGTGCAGCAACAAACACAACACGTTGCTGCATCTGCAAAAGGGGAACCAAAATTCACCTAAAAATCAAAACTCAACTCAAAAACAACATTCAAACACACAAAACAGCGCAGCCCCAAACAACGCAGTGTCAGTCTCATCTGCATCCGCCTTATCTTTAATCGGTAACAATAATTATGTAATATTAGCCACAGCAAAGGTAGTCATCAAATCTCCAAATGGTGCTTCATATGAATTCCGGGCAGTGCTGGACTCAGGTTCTCAAGTGAATATTGTAACGGAAAGGCTCATTCGAAAGTTATCTCTCTCACCAGCGGAAGCATCGCTATGCATTGATGGGGTTGGAAAGGTCCAGAAAAGAGCAACTCATCGTATAAATGTTGAAATGACATCAAGAGATCATTGTTTCTCTACAAACTTGGAAGCCTTCGTCTTACCAACTATCATTCCATCACAACCAAACCAGAACGTTGACGGTTCCACATGGAACATTCCAAGGAACATTCATCTAGCAGACCCCAATTTCTATAAACAAGAAAAAATAGATATTCTACTTGGTGCTGAATTTTACTTTAGTCTCACGCAACCTGGAACTACAAGACTTGCTGACGATCTTCCAACACTTCAAAACACTTCACTTGGCTGGATCGTCGGTGGACAAATCCGACAACACAACATTGCCTGTCAGTCAACAGCACCAACGTATGCAATATTTGATAGTGAAACATCACTAGAAACTGCGATTGAACAACTTTGGAAAATGGATGAGGTCGGATCTAATGAAAAGGTATTATCTCCAGCAAAAGATCAATGTGAATCTCATTTCGTGCATCATGTGCAGACTAGCGTAGACAACCGATTCATCGTCAGCCTTCCATTTCGCGAAAACCCTCAGGCATTGGGTCAGTCGCAAAATTAAGCCTACAATCGATTCATCAGCCTTGAGAGACGATTGCAAAAGAATCCGGAGATACGCACACAATACGTACGTTTTATGCGCGAATATGAAGAATTGGGCCATATGCGGAAAGTTGAACTAGACAACGTGATGGACCCAAAGTATTTCATTCCACATCATTGCGTGCTGAAACCCGATTCAACTACAACAAAACTTAGAGTAGTGTTCGACGCATCAGCTAAAATATCAACTGGATTATCCTTGAACGACATTATGTACACTGGACCAGTCGTGCAAAGCGATCTATTCTCAATCTTACTCAGGTTCCGATTGCCGAGATTCGTCTTCACGACTGACATTGAAAAAATGTATAGGCAGATACTACTAGATTCCACCAATCACCAATATCAACTGATAATTTGGAGGGAAGATCCAGCCATGCCGATTAATTACTACGTGCTCATTACAGTGACATATGGCACAAGGGCAGCTCCATACCTCGCTACAAAATGTTTGCAGAAAATTGTAGATGAGAACATCATTAATTATCCGCTTGGTTCAACGATGCTAAAGAATAGTTTTTATGTTGATGATGGTCTCGGCGGATCAGACAACATGAACACCGCAATCGAGATTCAGAAACAGCTGGTGCAGATCTTGAAAAAACATGGGTTCAATTTGAAAAAGTGGTGCGCAAACCATCCCAGCCTATTGAAAGACATACCAAAGGGTGACCAACAAATGAGCCTTAATGTAGATGATTTGAATAACTCCGATACTGTCAAAACATTAGGACTGTTTTGATTACCTCAAAGTGACCACTTCCGCATCACGGTGAAACTGAACGAAGTTCGAACAGTCTCAAAACGAACAGTTACATCTGAGTTGGCAAAACTATTTGATCCACTTGGACTCATCGTTCCTGTCATTGTTAAGGCAAAGATATTTATTGAGGAATTATGGATGCATGAACTTTCTTGGGATGAGCCACTACCTGCAAATCTTCATGCTGTCTGGCTAACTTTCAGACAAGATTCGGAGAGTTTAAACGAGTTAAAGGTACCGCGACACATCTTTCAAGGCGATATCCCAACAAAATCCCAGCTACACGTATTTGCTGAAGCATCTGAAAAGGCCTACGGTGCAGCTGCATATATTCGTGCCATTCTGAAGGATGGACGAGACATTATACGATTGCTGTGTGCAAAATCAAGGGTGGCTCCTTTAAAGCAAGAAACACTACCTCGACTTGAGCTATGTGCCGCTTTGAAAGCAGCTCAACTCGCAAACAATATGCTGAAGAACCCAATATACATTTGGACCGACTCCGAGATTTTCCTACACTGGATCAATGCACAGTCTTCGTCCTACAAGACTTTCGTGGCCTTCATGGGGATGCATCATTATGGCCACAGAAGGTTGGCCATTACAAGTGACATTGAGAGGAAGAAGGTGCCGACAGTTACGGCAGCTGCAGTTGAAGATGATAACCTGATTTACAGAATTCAGCATAAAGAGTCATTCATGACCCTACAAAGAATTCTTGGATATGCCATCAGATTTGGGAAAAACTCAAGGATTGGAAAACATTTAAGACCCACACAAACCTCACTTACCCCGGAGGAATTGGATGATGCCTTGACTGTTATAGTTCGCAAACTACAAGGATCAGACTTCCCCACCGATGTCAAACAACTTCAAGAAAATGGTGAAGTCGATAAAAGCAGCACAGTGATCGGGCTCACGCCATATTTAGATAATAATGGAATCATGCGAGTTGGAGGTTCCGTGGAAAAGTCATATTTGCAGACAGATGCCAAGCATCCAATGATACTGCCTTATAATGACCCAATTGTCAAATTACTTTTTATTAAAATTCTTGAAGGGAACAAGCACTGTGGACCTCAAGCGTTGCTGAATGCAATTAGGCAACGATTTTGGCTTATCAGAGGAAAGATAACAGCACGATCAGTTGTGCAAAAATGCGTCCAATGCACAAGAGCGCAACCAAAACTGTGTCGTGGGCAACCTTCCACAGTCCCGAATAGTTCCTGCTCGACCATTCATCAATTCAGGAGTAGACTATTGCGTACCCTTTTGAATTCATCACAAGGTCAGAGGTAAAAAACCCACAAGAGCTTACATCGCAGTGTTTTGCTGTTTTACAACAAAGGCTGTGTATCTAGAGTTGGTATCTGATCTGTCCACAGAGTCATTCATTGGGGCACTTAAAAGATTCATTGCTCGCCGAGGTCACTGCCAAAATATATATTCAGATAATGCAACTAACTTCGTGGGAGCCAAGAACCAATTGGCGGAACTAGCCGAGAGCATATATTCAGACAAGGCAAGAGAAACCATTAGTTCCGCGTCCAGTTCAAAAGGAATATATTTTCATTTTATTCCACCCAGAGCCCCTCACTTTGGGGGATTATGGGAAGCCGCCGTAAAGTCCGCCAAATATTTGTTGGTACGCAGCGTTTCCACTGAATCTTTAACCCACGAAGAATTCAGACAGTAATTGCGGAAATAGAAGCTATACTGAATTCACGCCCGTTGACACCCATTTCGAATGATCCAAATGACCTCGAAGCATTAACCCTGGTCATTTCCTCATTGGCGAAGCACTGACATCTCAAGTCGACAGCCGTGCGGAAACAATGAAAACATCAGCATTAACCCATTGGAAGCTGGTGTCCCACTTAAAACAACAATTTTGGAAAAGATGGTCCTCAGAATATTTAAATGAACTTCAACAACGCCACAAATGGAGAACAAGGGCTCCCAATGTGAAAGTTGGAGATATGGTCATCATTAAAGACGATAATCTACCTGTAATGAAATGGCTATTGGGGAGAATTTGTCATGTCCACTCTAGTGATGATGGAACAGTTAGAGTTGCTGAAGTAAAAACTGCTACTGGAGTGTTCAAACGACCAATTCATCGACTTGCACTGTTGCCGATAGAGAATATCACTGAATCTGAAAATGATTGTGCCGCTAACGCTGAGCAGAAACAGATCTCTACATCTGCCTACGATGAAATTGATAACAACGAACCTCAACGGAAAAGAATCAGATTACCTGGAAAACGCCAGATTCAACCAAGCAACGATGGACCAACACCAACACCAAGGCACAACTTTGTCGTTTAAGCTAGTTCATTATTCTATCAACTAAATCTTTACTATCCTGATTTCCTTGTACTTTAAAATTGCACCCATTTCTTATTCATAAAGAGAAAAATAATTGAATGAATAGTTATAGATACTAAATTCTTGTAAATGAAAACTTAAAGGTACACATTGGTAAAACTCTCCAGAATTCAATTAGACTAGAGTTTGTAAACTTACTCTAATTTTTTGAAACATTCAATAAAATTTATATGGAAATGAACCCACATTATTAATATTTAGCATTACATAATTATCTTATCACCATATCATTTCAAGTAAAAGCTTTAATTTTTTACATTAGAAAGAAATTAAAATTGCTTCAACTAAACTGTTAACTAAGAACTATAAATTCTAATAAATGTAATTTATCATTATATACACCATATATATCTCCTGTGATTGACATACATTTGTTGAACGCTGTTCAACGCGGGGGAGAATGTTAACAACATAGAAACAAAATTTATGCCATCAATTGAAACAAACATTATAATAAATGCGCCAATATAGGTCAATGAACAAATCGAGTCATTGACCATTTTCGACAACCCAGCAGTTATGCAAATGCATTTGCATACCACATGCGTAGAGTCAATCAACTCAATTTAAATCTGCATGCGTCTGCATAACTGCATTTAGTTCTTGAATTCGCTTTTACTTGGTTTGATATAGCTTTCGTATTAATAAGCATTTATCTTTAAGCCGATTGTTAACTGTAAGAGTATATGAGCTCAAACAAAATAAAGGCGATTTGGCAATCTATTAAAACAACCCCATGTGTTATTGCTTGCCCATTTTTCTACTAGCTACAAGTGCTAGGAGAAAAGATTCAGAAACTCAAGAATGGAAATTGTGATGAAATGTTTTAACGCATCGTTTAAACTAACAATCACCACCAAAATGTCAATTCAAGAAGGAGTAGTGGTTGTTAGTTTAACCGATGCGTCAAAACTATCACAATTTCCATTCTTGAGTTTCTGAATCTTTTCTCCTAGCACTTGCAACTAGTAGAAAAAATGGGCAAGCAATAACACATGGGGTTGTTTTAATAGATTGCCAAATCGCTTTTTTTGTTTGAGCTTATATACTCTTACAGTTAACAATCGGCTTAACGATAAATGCTTATTAATACGAAAGTTATATCAAACCAAGTAAAAGCGAATTCAAGAACTAAATGCAGTTATGCAGACGCATACAGATTTAAATTAAGTTGATTGACTCTACGCATATGGTATGCAAATGCATTTGCATAACTGCTGAGTTGCCGTAAATAGTCAATGACTCGATTTGTTCATTGACCTATATTGGCGCATTTATTAAAATGTTTGTTTCAATTGATGGCATAAATTTTGTTTCTATGCTCTTAACAGTTATACTGTTGCATCAATTATTACCATCCATTTGAACCGCTTAGTGAAATGCAAATTTTCCCAATTAGGGGACAGGGGGAAAACTTCTCACGATTCAAGTTTAAGGTCAATGATATGGTACCTCTTTTTTAAAGGTTAGGTTGAAAAGAGGGTGCAGATATTTATCCGCCCCATGTCACTATGGACATACACCTAAGCCAGTAATCGGCTTGTTGTGGGCTCTAAAAACTGAAAAGTAACCTCGAAAAAGAAAATTTCAAGTTATGAATTCCGTGCTACTTGAGAAATCCTTAATGGCTTTCCATACCATTCCCCGTAGTCTTATGTTTCCCGTTATGACACCAAAAGCTATACTTTCCTCTTTCTTACTTCTTTTCAGTAATAGCCTCGTCCTCTCACGGTCCGGATCATCCCATAGGATTTTCGCCGTCCTATTGACTCCATTATGGCCCGGCATCCAAACGATGCGGATTGTGAAGATGTTCATTCCGTGATCCCTCGGATCTCTGCCTGCAGGACTGTGTTATGATCAGGCAGAGTAAAACAGATCTCAGTCAGGTTCTCAATGTAGACCCCCAAGCCCACTCTGTCCTCTAGCTTTTAACAATCCGTGTAACATAATCTTCCAGACAGCAATACTAGGGTTCCGTCAGTCCAATATTGTAATGCTGGCACTAGTGCATTGCACTCGGCCTCAAATGTCGTCTTAGGTATCCGATCGGAAACCTCTTCCTTTTCTTCCAGGTTTCCTAT
Source organism: Stomoxys calcitrans (assembly GCF_963082655.1). Taxonomy (NCBI): domain Eukaryota; kingdom Metazoa; phylum Arthropoda; class Insecta; order Diptera; family Muscidae; genus Stomoxys; species Stomoxys calcitrans. Next base: position 136,247,518 of record NC_081552.1, on the reverse strand, counting down.
CGTCTCCTCGATTATACTGCAATGGTATGAGCTGCTTCCATCCTCAATCCACTCTCCCATCGCCTTCAATCTCATAGCCGCAGTGGCTTTCTCACATTTAATCTGTATGTCAATGGGTCGGATATCTAGAATAGTCTCCAGTGCGCTAGTGGGCGTGGTCCTCATTGCTCCGCCTATGCTAAGACAACTATAATCTGATTTAGGCCCCATTTCGAACATACGGCCCGTCTACATAATGCCCAACATCTATGAGCCTTCTCGGTACGCTCCTGAATGTAACACTTCCAATTAAGTTTCGTATCCAAGATCACTCCTTAGTAGTTGAAGTATAATACTATCGTCTGCATAGCAGATGGGTTCAAATCCCTCCTCAGTTAGCTTCCGTAATAGTTTATTTATGGTGGTCACCCACAGGAGTAGCGATAAAATGCCCCCTGTGGCCTGCCCTGTGCCACTTTCTCCCTTATATTTTTGTCGTGCACTGGGTTATATCGGTCCACGTTTTGATATAGCTGCCATATAAACCAATCTAGAATCTTGACTTCTTGAGTCGCTAAAGGGCACAATTCTTATCCGATTTGGCTGAAAGTTTTTATGAGGTATTTTTTTATGACTTCCAACAACTGTGCTGAGGATGGTTCAAATCGGTCCATAACCTGATTGCTGCAATATAAACCGATCTGGGGTTATGACTTCTTAAGCCACTAGAGGGCACAATTATTATCCCATTTAGCTGAAATTTTGCATGAGTTGTTTTGTTATGACTTTCAGCTGATGTGCTAAGTATGGTTCAAATCGTTCCATATCCGGGTATAGCTGCCATATAAACCGCTCTGCTGTCTTGACTTCTTGAGCCTGAAATTTTGCACAATGGCTTCTCTCATGACCTTTAACATACGTGTCGAATATGGTATGAATCGGTTTATAGCCTAATACAGCTCCCCTATAAACCGATCTCCCTATTTTGCTTCTTCAGCCCCTTAAGTACGCAATTCTACTAGATTTGGCTGAAATTTTACTCAATGACTTCTACTATGGTCTCCAATATTCAATTCAATTATGGTCCGAAATGAACCATAGCTTAATATTGTTCCAATAACATAGCAAATCTTTTCGTTTATCTTTTGTTTGCCTAAAAAGATATACTGTGGGAAGAGCTCGACAAATGCGATCTATGGTGGACGGTATATAAGATTCGGCCCGGCTTACCACGCTTTTACTTGTTATACCTAAGAGCAAAAAGTTTTCAGCGGTGGTTAGCCTTCCTGATGCTGGCGAAACGGACGTTTTGTTATTTCGCTCCGCAAGATTTTTTTTGTAACTCGTAATAGATTATTATTTTTGGAAGAACAATTTAAGTCACTCAAGGATAGTGGTATCCATTAGGAGGTTGATGATCTGCGTCTGTTACCATTTCCAGTCGGGCGGTTGATCTAGAGCCCGGATGTAGGCTTAGAATGGACTCCAAAGACTCAACAGCTGCGGTGGTGGTATCAGGCCGTAGCATGATGTCTGCTACTGAATCCTTGACTGGTGAAGTGGCAGCTTCAGGCTCCACTAGTCGACAGACGACTGGTCAGCAGGGGCTTTTGACGAGGACACCTGGTTCGAGTCTTAAGGATAAGGCCGAACTTATTCTATCTTCGCATGCCTATAATTTGCCTAGGTCATCGGCCTTCCACGGCAAACCAACACAACTTTTAAGTGGTTGGAATAATAGGAGGCACATCGCTCTGAGGTTTATTGAGAGGCTTGGTGCGAATGATCCTAAATCTCTCACTAATAGGGAGAGAGACTCCCTAAATTGGGCTCAGGGATTCGCTGCACAGGCTACCCCAAAGACTACATTTCTAGATTCGGAAACCGCACCGCAGTCAGCAAAAAGACCGCGGTCACATGGAGGGCATGCTAAAAGAACCCATGCCTAAAAGAACTAAGGCGAACAATTGTAAGATGGGTCCAAGAACCATTGCTAATGTCGCTAGGGACAGTTTGGTGATGACAGTTGTCGACAAGGGGGAAGAACAGGGCTGCATACCTAGGAATAATTGAAGTGGAATAGTCAATGGACTGTCATCAGTATACTTCGATGTCCTTGCAGAATTTTCTTGGTCTCCTCCACTTTGTGACGATGCAGGCTGGTATCGGCGGCTATACAGACCAATTGCCTTCGAGGATCAACGCTCAAGTGAAATGTATCGTTGTGCGCTAAAAACGATGCAGGCTGGTATTGGGGGCTATACAGACTAATTGCCTTTGTGGATCAACGCTCAATTGAAATGTATCGTTGTGCGCTAAAAAAGATTGGTGAGATTTGGACATCTGCAGCACTAAATTTAGTCAAGAAGGAAGATATTTCTTCTCGACCAATGGCGAATGATTGGTAACCAAGGATTCCTTTAGAATCTGAATCAATACTTGGAAGACTATGGGAATGCATTCCGAATCTTTCAACCACCGACTGGAAGATTGGATGAGCCTGATAGTGATCGGAGACAAGCAGTATTCGTACTAAACTTCGGCTGTCTCGCAAAATTCAACAAGTCTGAAGGGGTTGTATCCAACAAGTTGAAACCTAAAAATCTATAAAAGCGGTGGGGTTGGGGAATCAGGAGACGACTCTGCAGTTGTTGCTGAACACTTGCCTGAGGAACTTCGTCCACATCGCTGGCGGATTGCAGGAGACTGAAAATCCCCCTGCCACAATCGGAGCAGGAGGGTAAGGCATAGAAACGAGACCCGACAAGCCCTGTTTAGGTGGGTCACAAAGTTTGACTGGGCTCAAAGTGTGCGTCAGCGGGAAAGCCCGGAACTCAAGAAGTACTTGGACAGCAGCAGTTAGTGAAAAATCTAAGGAGAAATCGTCCACACCGCATGTGTCCAGTGTCCTGAGGAAGAGTGGTTCCACAGCTTTCTCATCTGCCCTTAATGCGTACGGAAGCTCATCATGACAAGATCTAACGAATCTTTTGTGGATGAACCCCTGGTGGAGTCAGAAGACGAGGCCTACACTACAGTGGTGGAATTTCAGAATCCTGACTATGGTCCTGTTTCTACCGATAAATCTCCACCATTGTAACGCCCCTACGGTGGCACTATAGGTCCTCCTGATGGCGGGAGGATTTGACGTGGTTCTTATCCAGGTACCGTGGGTGTGTGGTTCGTGGGCTTAGAATTCCGCGATTTTAACCACTCGAGAGTACGGGAATGGAAGACACAGAGCCTGTATTCTTGCAAAGAGTAGTGTAAATGTTTTTCTTCTTCCGGCGCTAAGCACTGAAGATTTAATAGTACCCAGCCTTGAAATAAACAAGTCTCGTTACTAGCTGGCTTCCTTATATGTGTCACACCATTCTGAGATGCCGTCTTCAAGCCTTAAGTTGCTGATTGAAGCCACTGCTGCAGGGGAAAAGAGCCTCATTGTAGGAAGTGACGATGCCTCCTTTCTACTCAAGTCACTGGTTAAAGCCGCTTCTCTAGGGAAGAAAAGCTTTATTGTAGGAAGTGATGTCTATGCACATCACCAGATGTGGGGAAGTTCGCACGTTAGTGCAAGGGGTGAGCTGCTTATCGAATATATTATAAGTTGCAATTTGGCGATTTGTAATAAATGGTATATACCGATCTCTATTAACAGGAGCCGGCAGGAGGTACTATATATTACCTTTATAGCGAATGACATAAGTGGAAGAACATGCGACTGGGATGTGTTGGATGACCACAGCTTCTATGATCACCGTCATATTAGTTTCAGCCTTACAGAAAATACTGCAGACAACAGAAGAAAGGCGGATTGGGATAAATTTCGGCACAAATTCTGCACGTCTATCCATTCTAGACCAGAAAAGGAAGTGAAAACTGCAGAGGATATATACATAGTGGCAAAGCGGATCACGAAGGCCCTGAATGACTCGCTTGTGTCAGCATGTTCTAATGCCAAGCCAAAGGGCAAACAGTGACCGCCATGGTTGGTCTAAGGAATGACTGCAGAAAACTCTTCAACAGAGCGAAAGCCACAAGAGAAAATGAGAAAACACTATAACTAGCCGTTGTTACACATTTCCCGGGAAATTCTCCGACGGACAACGTGGCGCCAGAAGAGGCTGTCACTGGTTTGCATTCGTCGGAGGTTACTAGGGAAAATGTATCTGAGCCGAAAATCCTATGGCCGATTAGAAGTTTCGACTCCTTTAAGTCGCGAGGCCCTGATGATGTATCAACTGTTGAATTACAAGGTGTGTCTGATAGACTGGTCCCTTGGCTTAGAGAGATATGCTTTGCTTATATCAGCATGTCATATATACCTGTGGGATGGAGGCACACGAAGGTCATTTTCATTCCGAAAGCAGGAAAACCCTACCACACAAATTCGAAAGATTTTAGTTTTATTAGTCTGTCATCCTTTATGCTGAAGACTCTTGAGAGTTTGATAGAAACATATCTTAGGGCAAAGATCCCTGGAGATTGCCCGTCGCGGCAGCAGCATGCATATGGTAAAGGCAAATCCACTGAAACAACCCTTCACGACCTAGTCAGCTACATTCCTCTCGCTGTCAAGGAATATACCTAGCATTGTATATTTCATTACAGAAAGCGCAAAATATCTGGGTGTATTGCTGGACAGAAAATTGATCTTCAAATCCAACATTTTGGAAGGGACAAGAAAGGCAACTCTTGCCCTATATACCTGCAAGAGAGCTATTGGTTTCATACTGCAGTTGTCAGACCTATAATGCTATATGGTATTGTGGTCTGGTGGAGGGCGCTTCAAAAGTCCACCCACTGTTCAATACTCAACCGGATCCAAAGCATGTCAGACGCACTGAGCATTGAGCATCTGATGCACTGAATTTAATGCTATATCTTACGCCTCTAAACATTTTGGCTAGACAAATTGTAGCGACCACTGCCGTAATGTTAAGGGAGCTTTGTGTTTGGTCATGTGGCGGCCAAGGACACTGCTATTGATACAAAATCCGATGTTCCAGGCAGTGTGAATTACACCCTACCTGAGCCGTTTTTTGATAAAAAAAAAAGTACCTGCCACTATTCCTGATAGAACTGATTGGAACTCTCCCTGGTATCCCTGGTAATAAGTTACATAGAATTCTATAAGGATGATTCCAAACTTGTGGGCTTTGGGGTGTACTCTATAGATTTAGAATTTGTCATTTCAAAAAGTTTACCCGACCACTGCAGTGTGTATCAAGTGGAGGCTACGATATAACGTCATAACGATGATTTGCATAAATATCTTCTCACACAGCCCCTCAGCCATTAAAGCCCCGGAGAACGTTTTTTTGAACACAAAAACCGCCCTCGACTGTCGCACATCTCTCAACGAGATGGCTGAACAGATCCAAATACACCTGTTTTGCATGCTGACAGACTGAAGGTTGCCCCCAATAATAAGGAACGTATCATTGAGCTAAAAATTGTTATGGACAACACTCAATGATATGAGAGAAATATCCCCGCTGCATCTTAATGCAATGTTCATGGGCAAATTTGCATTTTACAGCAGCATTGTTGTTGTTGTATTATGCATTAAGAGGTCGGTGGTCTGCATCAGTTTCCAGTGGAGCGCCAGATCTAAATCCTTGGAGTAGGCTTATAATGGATAAAATACTGACCGTTAAACAGAGCAGGCGTGTTGTCATTCCGCTCCTCAAAGAAAAATATCAGCGTCTCGGAATAGGTACTACCTATTACGCAAAAATTGTAAAGCCTTTAGGCAGTAGGCTCAAAATGGACTCCAAAGCATGCTGTTCGCCCCTCCTATAGGTGTGGGTGCCTCAGACTTACAAATGAGGAAGAGACGAATAAACCAGAAGGATACGCGGTTAGTCCCCAGCCTTTAAGTAAAGACGGTGTCATCGCAGCCGAATCGAGAGATTAGGACAGGGATGACGGAAGAAGAAGACCGAGAAACAAATCCGGGCACGACGAAGGAGACTAGAGGGTAGACATCGCCAGCGCAACCAGGCGAAATTGCAAGATGCTAAAAGGGATAGAACTGATATTCCAGGCACATGTACGGTAACTGGGAAAAGATTCAGATCTCTCGAAAAGCATAACACTGCTTTAACTTTGAAGAAGAAAAAGGAATGCCAAGCCAGCCCGCAATGGAGACTCCAGACAGTGTCCCGCGGAGGGAGATGAAGTCGGAACAACAACGAAGGAAGCGCACATGGCCCCTGAGTCTTCATCCAGGACTGTGACTTGCAAAAGGAGGCCACAGCCATCACGGAAGGGTCGTTGAAAAAGGTTTGGAACCGCCCCTTTACGCCAGAGTGGCAAGGAAGCGATCCCAAGTGAAGCATCAGGTAAACGAATGGGTTTTTGATCACCTGTCGAACTCTGAAGGGGGTCCACTCATAGGGATTAGAGCTGCGTGTATAGAGGGGACATCTTGATGCTGCGTTTTGAGTTAGCAGAATGTATTGGCACCGTCAAAAAGGTCTTTGGAAGTATACACACTTCCCATGGGACCACAAAGCTCGACCTTGTGAGAATGATGGGCGTCCCCCAGCATACAAGGGCAACGGTCTTCATCAAGGAATGGAGCAGCAAATACGCGACGGAATGCATGTTGGGGTTCTTGGGCAAACAAAACCATGGTTTGGCTAAAACTAAAAACACGGCGAACTACGGGACCTTTTTCAAGATTGGGAAGACAAGAATAGGCGAGGATCCTCATAGTGAGACATTAGACCGTGACTAACGACGGGACCATCACCGACGGTTTTTCCCATCACGAGGATAGGTTTTTCCTAATATTGGCAAAGGAGGAACGGAATACATATCACCGACTCTCTCGATTTTGAAAGCTATATCCTAGTATATACAAAGATTATTATATTGGAACATCATTATCAGTTTATAAGTCGAATATTGAAGTTTGTTGGAATATTTTTTCATTAAGTCTATCGACGAATATGTCTAATTTTTCGTAGCCTGTTTCTCATGCCGTAACGTTAAGGAGTACTTCCAGTGTTTTATATTGATGATTTGGTACGGTATGGAAACTTTAAAAGCAATTTGATACCACTATACAAGTGTTTTGAAGTTACTAACTACAGTCAACATGAATGGAAGACGCTTTGTTTACCATAAATGTGTTGTGTTGTTCATTCAGTGCATTTTGGGTGATTCATATCATACGTACACTACCCCTTTCCCTTTTGGAAATGAATGATGATACAAAATGAAATTGTATTATCATTCTTTTACATATTGTGTTCTAATTCACTAAGATTTTAAATTATTGCTTAATATTTGTTCTTTTTTTTTTTTGATATATTTATAATTTATTACACAGATTTGATAAATTTGACTTATTACATTTATAAATTAGATTTAGATTTAATAGATTTAAAACTAAGTAAATTTGACTCATTACATTAATAATTAATAAGTTATTTACATAGTCTGACGTCAGGTTTATATTTATTTATTGAATAATATTAACCCTTCTTCCTCTTTTGGACTATTTGTTGTTTTCCTTTTCTATCTTAAATTTTAATATTGTTAAGATGGATCGAGGTCGACCCATTTCGACACCTGAAGAAGCAGTTGATGCGTTCAGAATACATGTTTTGGAGATACCTCAATCCGAATAGCAAAAGTGCTTCGACAATTGGTTCAAACGCATGCAAAAGTGTATAGATCTTAATGGAGAATATTTTGAAAAATAATGAGGCGATCTTCGATGATTAATATAATGTATATATAATTTCCTTTTTTTATATTTCTTTTATTGAATCTATCATAAATAAAAATAACAATAAGTTTACAAATCATAATCTAATTTAATTGTAGAGTTTTACCAATGTAAATAACCTCTTTGTGTTTACATTTACTTATAAAAGTTTTGGATTTACAATTATTGAAAATATTATTATATTTTTAACATTTTCTGCAGCAAATTTTATACGAGATTCAACGTGTTGGTCCTTCTGAGGTGCACGTGTCCATCAAAGTTCATAAGATCTCGAGCACAGGCGTTGGGGTGAGATCTCAATTTATTTATCTAGCATTGAGTGTAAATGGTGATTTTATCCTTTACCCGTTTGATGTTTAAATCTTTATGAAAATTAGCGTTCCTGACGTAACAAGGGGCTCCGACGATGCTTCGTAAAATGGCAGGCTGTCTCCCTTGTAGTTTGTTAATATTTGTGGCACATGCTGTACCCCAGATCTGCCATAAGTCCATATTGTTTTAATTATGCTTCTATATAGTAAACATTTTTATTCAAGTTTTGATTTTAATGGTGACCATGGCGATGAGCCAATGCAGTTTGCTTGTTTTAAGCTTTATTTGGATTGACTTTGCATTTATATGATCAGTCCAAAAATATTACCATAAGGGGGGAAGATTCTCTATTAAGAGTAAAAGTTACATGGGTGCACTTACTAGCATTCACTGCGATTCTCTATTTTTGGAGCCATTGTTCTAGCTCTCGAAAGTGTATTTGAAACTCTTTAAACGCATTTATCGGATTACGATGAATGCTCATAAGTCAGTATCATCTCCAAAAGTCGACATGAGGCATGTGTCGGAAGTAGGCATGTCTGCAGTATATAAAATAGGATCCAATATGCTTCCTTATGGAACGCCGGCGTTGATATTTTTGATGCATGAAACATTGCCTCTGGATTTCACTTTAAATGACCTATTTGAAAGATAACTCGCTAACAACTTATGGGTATTGGCTGGTACGTACTTTGTAGATTAGTACTTCATGTCTATGAACAACGCTGAGCAGTACTGTTTGTTCTCATATACTTTTCGTATTGAAGTTGTTATGCGGTATACTTGTTCTGCGGTAGTCGTGTATTACGCTGTTGTTCAATATATAAGATTTTATTTTTGTCAGTATATTTTTTTCAAATACGGGTTTGATGTTACACACAAGTAGACGTGTTTTTTAAGTGCTCCATTACCTTGTCTTGCCGGTTTGCTTATACAGCGGTCTGCTTATACAACGGAATTTAATTAAAACAAAGCTGGTTATACGTCTAACTGTTGTGGTGTCACGCACTTGGCTATTTTCCGAAAAAACAGCAATTATTTAAAAGCTAAATTTTTAATTTTCCAATAAATTTTGCTGGAAGGAAAAAGTAAAGCAAATAAAAGAAAACCACTAAATGTTAACCGGTATTGACGATAAACCATCGTCAATACGCTGTTACAACTATAACAACAACAACCATCATTATAGCTGTCTGCTTCGTCAGTATAATAAATGTAAATAAAACAAAACAACATAAACAGCTGATTGTGTCCACATTTGCCGTTTTGATCCACAAAATAAACACAATTCACAATAGTTAATTTGACCGGTAAATTTGAATTCTACAGTGGCTCAAAGCGAAAGTATTGTTTACCTTGTATCGTTGTCGGGTCTTTATAATTAAAACTCAGACCTGGTAGCATCTATCACGGAATTGCTCAACACCAATGAGGACAATTTTCTTCATTGTATTCATTACATACACAAAAAAAAAAAAAAGATGAATACTCCAACAATGCCATCCCAATCTTCGAATCCAGCCGATTTTGCACGACCTTAATAAAAGCATCAGCATGGATTCCAAGGCAGTCAAGAGGAACCGTGATAGCGTTTTACACCACACATTGGTTGGTAACATCACAAAGACACCAAGTCTCTTTGACTCTCCACTTCGCTTGATGCAGATTTTGGAAAACCGCTTTGTGAAGCTAAGATCGTATGAAATTATAGTTAAAAGAATCTGAAAACCGAATCTTTAATGAACTGGACAAAAGATTATGCGAGTTACGTGCATGTTACGTTGATCATTTATAGAGTCACGAAACTAGAAACTGCAGTATGTGAAATCGATGTTCTCAAACTGGAATTAAAAGAGATCAAACTCTTAGTCTTACGTCAAGAAAATTCTCCAGTTGCTGCAGATCTTCGTACAATTGGAATCCCTTTCAATGAAAATGAAAACCTAAACAATATTTTCACAAAAATCTGCTGAAGCTGTAATATTCCGCCTCCAAAACTAAAATCTATACAACGGTTAAGAAACAGAAACAACACTAAAGAAAGAAATTCACCGGATGCAGTAATTATCGCTACATTGATGTCTCCGTATGACAAAAATTTCCTTTTGAAAGCACTATCTGAATTTCGGAAGAGAAACAATACCACCTTATCTCTCAACATGATTGTATTTGACTCAACTTGTCAGTTCTATATAAATGATAACATTTCGAATTCAAACTATAGAATCTTTCAAGATGCCCTCTCACTAAAACTAATACTAGAGATGCAACAGCGAATATGATCAGGATATTGTCTAAGAAACATAATGGACTAAATATCTGCTATATTAATGCCCAAAGCCTGAATAACAAGCTTGACGAATTCAAGATGATTTTTGAGAACTCTGACATTAACATAGTGTGTGTGTCGGAGACGTCGCTGAATCAGTTGTTGTTGTTTTAGCAGCTAATTGTATTCTATCTTTCGTCTGCTTGATTATGTTGAGTTTGAAGACTCAGAAACTCTGCGACTAAGATGGGGTGGGTCCACAGAGATCTGGGTCTGAGTCGAGTGGCCTTTCCTTTGTTTATCCGAAGGACCACTTCTGCATAATTTTCTCCAAGTCTGAAACTATTATAACGACGATCAGAGAAGCTGTGGTCATCCAACACTTCCCAGTCGCATATTCTTGCGCTTGTTGCTGTACCTCCTGCCTGTTCCTGGTAGGAAAGGTCGGTTTATCCCCTTTATTACAAATCGCCAGATTGCAACTTATAATATATTCGATAAGCAGCTCACCTATTTCGTTGACATCCGAACTTCATTGTTGTTCTAGCAGTTTATTGTGTGTATCGTTCGTCTGCTTGATGCTGTTGAGTGTCAAGACCCAGGAACTTTGCGACTAAGAATGGGTGCGTTCACGGGGATCTGGGTCTGGCTGGTCAGTTAAACAGGTGGCGTGTATCGTGTGGTCGCTCTCTGGTTTCAATCGGGACATACATCTTGCACATCGGCATCAATCCTTGTTCTGTTAGAGTTGAGGTGGAACGTAGTTGAGCCAGAACCACTCTGGCTCCAAGGACAACATTCACCCGGTAGCCATTTACCGCATCTGCTACCGTGCCAGCATGAATGTTGTCTAGACCTGCTTAATATGCCGTTTGATCTAGAAGGTGGGAACCTCGCGCTCTAGATCATGTAGATCTACCTTAAGGCTTCTGGGCGGTGGATATCTATCCACAAGATGATGATTTGGATGGTCTCTGCGATAACAGCCCAAAGGGTATTGCTGAGACAGCATGTAGTTATGTCATCGCACTGGTAGGATCTTTGTCTCCTGATGGACGTGGTCCACATGAGAACTGAGGTGTTCGTTGGGCGTCGCAGTTTGGGGGGGCGACATTCTGACATATCTGAATATTATTCCACTGCGTGTCACAAAGTTGACGAGGCCACACTGGCGCTGCATAACTTACCACAGACTAGCAAATTGCTTTGTACGTGGTCAACAAGGTTTCTTTGTCTGCACCGCAAATGCTGCCAGTAAGTGACTTGAGGACCTTGTTTCTATTTTTGACTTTATCGCAAATTGCTGTTGCATGTGGGGAGAATGTGTAAGAGCTGTCAAATTTGACACCAATTATTTTGGGACACTTGATGGTCGGAATCATTTCTCCATCGACCATCACAGTCAGCTCAGTATTCACCTCACGCGTATTTGTAGTGAACAATGTGGCTGATGATTTGATAGCAGATATCTTCAAATTTTTTGCAGCGAAATATGAGGCAAGTTCGTTGGGGAAGATGTTCAACCTATCGCAGATGTCAACAATGGGTGGGGGCCTAATGCCATGATCGTACAATCGTCCGCGTATGATACGATCTGTATGCAGTCTGGAGGGGGTGAAATGGAGGATAGGTAGAGGTTGAACATTTGTATCAATTTATTTCTATCTAATGAATTTTTCATTCAAAATCTGTGATGTATTGTATAGCTATAGATTCCTAGTTTTAAGTCTTTACTATGTACAATTGTTAGAGAAATTACCCGTACTCTAATTCTAAGAATTTTATATCCTTGTTGTGCGGGTATAAATAAATAAATTACAAATTAATTGATAGGAGACTTATGGGTCTATACGACTTTATTTGTGTAGGGTTCTTGCCGGGTTTCTGCATCATAACTATTTCTGATCGATTCCAAGATTGGGAAAGATCCAAGACATAATATGCCGTTGAAGGTGAATAATAATACTCTGATAGCTGATTGCGGGAGTTCTTTTATCATTTTCGCATTAGTAGCATTAGAAGCTACGTAAGTAGTTCTAGAGGGCGAGTTCTTCAGCTTCTTTAAATGTGACGTTTAGTTTCTTCTAACTTTTTCGGAGATTGCCATTCTTTTCTGAGATTCATTTTCTCTCTGATAAGGCTGTCGAAACTAATCGATTGCATTGGTGAGGAGCTTTGATGTAAAAGGGCTTTAATGGAAACTACCGTAGTCGCGTTAATTAAAACGTCGGTGTATAATTTGACTGATTTCTCTATATCCTCTTGTGATTGCAGTGGAATTTCTCCAGCTAAATTAGTGCAAATGTGATCGAATTATAGTGTTTATTTTCACTTCTAAAGTCCAGCAGAGTGAAGATCGTTGGGGAGTGATCAGATGAAAGCTCTAACGATGGACAAACTATCATGTTTTCGCGTTTTATATTTCCTACGACCGCGAAGTCAATTAGGTCTGGAGTTTTGTTAAGGTCCGTGGGCCAGATTGGTTGCCAACTTGAAATAGTGTCCAGCTTGGAAGACTTTATAGTGCTGTAGAGTTGTCTGCCTCGGGGTGTAATTAGGTTGAGCCCTATGGGGGATCCAGATCGTGAGAAAACGAGGCTATTACTGAAAGGAAGCGAGGAGGAGATTGGTACAGCTATTGGTATCATAACGGGGCACATATTACTACGAGTTCACTTATATAAAATCGGTGCGGCAAGTGATAGCATGTGTAGGGCATGCGGGAAGATGACGGGATGTTGGAGCATTTCCTTTGTCATTGCCCGGCTTTCGCGCCTAACAGATACCGGCACTTAGGTGGAAACACAATAGCAGACATGAACCAACTTAGGGGAGTGGTATTGAAAACAATTAAGGATTTTGTAAGTAGAACGGAATTCCTAGCTTCAAATTTTCTTTTTAGAGGTTACTTCAGCGCACAACAAGCCGATAACTGGCTTAGGTGTATGTCCATAGTGGCATGGGCCTAACAGATACCAGCACTTAGGTGGAAACACAATAGCAGACATGAACCAACTTAGGGGAGTGGTATTGAAAACAATTAAGGATTTTGTAAGTAGAACGGAATTCCTAGATTTAAATTTTCTTTTTAGAGGTTACTTCAGCGCACAACAAGCCGATAACTGGCTTAGGTGTATGTCCATAGTGGTATGGGGCGGATCAATATCTGCACCCTCTTTTCAACCTTACCTAATAGCTTTTCTTCCATAGTTCAGGTACAAGGCCTAATTTTATAGACGGTTAAAGGAAATTAAAGGTGATCAGAGCAAAATTTAAGTACACCAGCGGGTACCCCATCAGGGCCTGGTTTAAGAGAGCACTTTAGAGATTTCAAGTTCTTAGAAACGGTATCAATTGATGCATACTTATTAAAGAGGATTGAAGAACCTCGTAGGGACATTCGGGGTTGATATTATTCATTTTATCAGAATATTTCGAGGCAAAACAGTTTGCAAACATGTTACAAATTTCTTTATTTCTTTAGGCGATTGGTGAACCATATCTAAGGGTGTTAGGAAGAGTGCAACATCTTCGCTTCGAATTAACAAATTTATAAACTTTTTGGATCTGATTTTACTCGTTGCTTTATGGAGCATAAGTAATTACGGTAGGCAATATTATATTCCGACCTAGAAATTGAATACATGGAAAAATCCGTAGAAGAACCCGTCATTTTATATTTCTTAAATAACTTGTTTTTTCTATTCTTAAGTTTCGCAAGTTTTGGAGTATTCCAAGGACGTCCAGTCAATGTCCGTTTTGAGATTTTGGAAACAGAATTAGAAAAACATGTAAATAGTGTATCATAAAAATTACGCCATACCCTAATAAAGATTATTAGATTTTAATACATCATCCCAAACGATATGGGATAAAAGCCTATAAAATTTTTCATAATCTGTTTTAGGAAAAATGTAGGCTCTATCGGTCTTGACCACTTGCCTAGGTTTATGAAGAGATGAAATAAATATTTTTGTATAAATAGTTGGGTGAAACTTGTCGTCTGGGAAGACTAGAGGATTACAAGAATTTATGCAAACATCATGAGACTGATTAACGAATATGAAATCTAATAATTTGTTCTGAGTATTGAATATCCGATTCACTTAAAACGTACCATAATTAAGCAAATGTTCAATTTTATCACTACTAACAACATTAGCAAAAACAGGTATGAGAACATTGCTGTCAATTAGTTGATTTTACGAAATTGATGGTAAATTGAAGTCGCCAAATGCATGTATGAAATCAGAAGGTTTTGATAACTTAAAAACAGATATCATAGCAGATAAATGACTATCATAAATACGTTAATAAGAATTTGGTGGGATGTAGGAGCATTTAACAAATAAAAAGGAATTCTTTATACGTATTTTCACTGCTAAAATTCAGTATTAGGTAAGTGAATTATTTCAGAAGTAAATTTTAAAGAAATTGCAATCAAAACTCCTCCTTCAGCTTTTTGGCTTGCTATTACGGTCTCATCGAAAAATTTGGTATTTTGAACATAAAATTTCAGAGTTGTTAATATTACATTTAATTAAAAATTATAATATATAAATCAGTAAAAATTATAATATCATAACAAAAACAAAAACTATTAGTGTACAAGAAAGATAATTTGGTGTTAAGCCCTAACTTTCTGGTAAAGTACAGATAAAAAATCTTTAGGTGGAGTAATTAGTTTTTTGGAGCTTCAATTAAAGATGAAGGTAAAACTACGAAGTCAGATCTTGGGATGACTTTATAAATAAATTCGTGAACAACGGTTCTAGGTGGCCAAAAATTTGGATTCACCACGTACTCAAAAACGTCTTCCGGTACTGTAATATGATAACTTGTTATACTCGTATTTATAAGAAACTTTTGATGAAACTAAGTAGCTAGCTTGTTCTAGCTTGTTCCTTTAATGTTGTTTGTTTGAAAAATATAATAAAAAGAGTCAGTTTGTTGACAGAAGCTTTACAATTCAGGTGTGGGGTTCCCCAAAAAAAAAAAAATAAATAAAAAAAAAGAAGACTAAAAAAAAAAAAAAAAAATTTTTTTTTTAAATATGGATTCACGCCCTACTCGAGAAAGAATTCTTTCAGCTTTGAAAGCTTCAAATGTGGAATTTCCAGAAACAGCGTCAATTGCACAATTGAGAACATTATATGATTCTTTGCAAGTTAACGGTGGTCCATCAAAGCAGACTGAATTGCCTTCTGGAAATGTGGTTTCTTCTGATTCTGCTGGGAATTCATCTGTCACTACAATGTCATCCAATACTTTGAATGAAACTCCCGTTATTAATTCCGCAACTGCCGATCCTGAAAATTTGCTTCAGTCATTTCAATGTAATGGTGAGTCCACAAATCAAACTGAATTGGTTCTTGGAACTGCCGCTTGTTTTTCTGCCGCACGGACTTCAACCGATTTAATATCTAGAAATACATTGAGTGTCGCTTTTAATAACAGCGAAATTGGCGTATCCTGTGCAAATCTTCGGCAAACACAGACTTCAGTGCCTCCTTCCGTAATTTCTTCCGTACCTTCCGTCTATAATTCTTCTGCTTCCGTTCCTGTAAATACAGTTCAAAGACAATTTCCTGGTACTTCAGGGACTGCTGCTTCTGTTTCTGCCGCCCGGACTTCATCAGTTATTTCCGATTTAATGAATACAAATACATTGGGTGTCGCTTTTAACAATAGAGCAATTGGCGTGTCCTGTGATGTTCTTCCGCAAACACAAACTTCCGTACCTCCTTCCGTATCTTCTTGTGTTGTTTCTTCCGTACCCTCCGTCAATTATTCCTCAGTTTCCGTTCCTGCAAACTTACTTCGAGGACAATTTTCTAGACCTTCTGTTCCATCACAGGTAACAGACCCTTTCATTCGTTCAAGCGTTTTATCCCGTGAAGCTGATGAACTAGAGAGTGAAATTAGAGTTTTGAGATTGAAGAAAGAAATGTTGGCTCTTCGAAACCAAATTGAATCTTTTGAAAACGATGGAAAAAAGGTTTCTACAAATATCAATTATGACGAGCTCTCTATGAAGGTTCCGAAATTTTCTGGGAATGATGGACGAAATATTGAAAAATGGATAAACTCTTTTGAAAGCTACACTATAAATATGACTGACCAAGAAAAATATATGTGCTTAAGATATTTGCTGGTTGGAACTGCGCGAGAGTTCATGGAAAATTCAAATTACAAAGAATATAAGGAGTTGAAGAGATCGCTCTTAGACATTTTCAAGAGAACGGTAACGCAAGAAGAAGTTTATCAAAAATTGCGTTTGCGCAAGTTGAAGCCAACAGAGCCGTGTATTGCCTATATAGTAGCAATGCAAACTATTGCAGCAGAAGGCGAAATCAACGAGCAAGAACTGGTTGACATTATAATAGACGGAATGGAAGATAAAACCAACAACATATCCATTCTATACGGATCAAACTCATTACAAGAATTGATGCATGGAATAGATAGATACGAGAAACGCAGGTCAAAAACAGTCAGTACTCATAAAGAAGGCCGCGACAATACTAAAGGCATACGATGTTTCAATTGCTCTCAATTTGGACATATGAAGAACACCTGCAATAAGCCTCGACGTCCACCGGGATCTTGTTTCCATTGTTTCCAAATGGGACATTTTTACAAGGATTGTCCTAAAAGGATGAATGTTACTGCTCCCATATTTTGTAGTAATGATATTGTAGACACAACACAAATGGTAAGTGTGGCCTTTAAATATTCTTGTGGATCCAAATATACTAATTCTGCGAATATTTTGTGCTTGATCGATTCCGGTAGCCCAATTAGTTTGGTTAAGATGTCTTTATTACCGACTGGTGTGATACGTTCGAAGAATTTAATACCAACTTCGTATGTTGGAGTTGGCAATTCCCCTTTGAAAATATATGGAAATATTTCTTGTTTAATAAAATTTAAAAAATCGTCTAAACAAATAGAATTACTTGTTGTTCCGAACGAGAGCATTCATGTTCCAATGATTCTTGGACGGAACTTTATGCATGCATTTAATGTAAAATTACTTCAAGTCAAGGAAACTACGAATGATATAGAAGTATTTGAATCCACAAGAAAAATAAATGACAATAATAATATAACCTCGGTGTCTACACCATCTACGATAAGCAATTCTTATGATAGTCCTGTGAATTCCCAAGTGATACGTACGGACGATATTGATCTAAATCCTTTGTTAAATTCATTCCAGAAGAAGACTTTAGAAGATCTTATTCATAATCGTTATATAACTCCAAAGGGAATTGATAAAAAGTCATCTGATTATAGGATGCAGATTAAATTATCTGATGATATTCCAATACACTGCTCTCCCCGTAGATTGTCGGTTCGTGATCGTGAGGAAACGCAGAAGATTGTTAGTGATTTGTTAGAAAGGAAAATAATACGTTACAGCAATTCTCCATACACGTCAGCAATTGTGTTGGTAAAGAAAAAGACAGGGGAAACGCGGATGTGTGTCGATTATCGAGCGTTAAACAAAAAGACTATTAGGGATAACTTTCCTTTACCCCTCATCGAGGACTGTATTGAGAGCATATCAGGCAAAAAATGGTTTAGCCTCATGGATTTGAAGGATGGATTTTTCAACATAGAAATGCATAATGATTCAATTCCATACACTTCATTTGTAACCCCATTTGGACAGTACGAGTATTTGAAGATGCCATTTGGTTTAAAGAATGCTCCAGCAAACTTTCAACGCTTTATAAATGGTATATTTCGCGACTTAATAGAGGACCATAGAGTGGTTATATATATGGATGACATATTGATTGCATCCTCTGATTTCGATTCTCATGTTCAGACATTGGCGGTTGTACTTGGACGTGCTTTTGAGTACGGATTACGTATCAAGTTAACTAAATGTAAATTTGGTTATCAGAGTTTAGAGTATTTAGGATACTTAATCAGCCCAAAAGGTTTACGGCCGACAGAAAATCACTTGCGAGCTGTGAAACAAATACCAATGCCAAGGAATCATAGGGAATTACAAACTTGTCTTGGGTTGTTTTCCTACTTTAGGAAATTCGTTCCGTCATTCTCAAATATTGCAAGGCCATTGTTAGATTTGCTTCGTAAAGAGAAAAAATTCGTTTTCTCTGAAGAATGTGTAAAGGCCTTTAGTGAATTAAAGTCTCGTTTACTTCGGGCCCCAGTATTAGCTATCTATAAACCTAAAAGCGATACGGAGTTACATTGTGATGCAAGTTCTCATGGATTCGGAGCAATATTGATGCAGCGTCAGGATGATAAAAAGTTCCACCCCGTAGCATTTTTTTCAAAGGCTACAACCAATGCAGAATCGAGATATCATAGCTTCGAACTGGAAACACTCGCAATTATTTACGCGTTGCGCCGGTTTCGTGTGTATTTAGAAGGATTACATTTTACCATAGTCACAGATTGCAATTCACTTACAATGACCTTGAACAAGAGACAAGTTAATCCTAGGATATCCCGCTGGGCGTTGGAACTAGAGAACTATGACTATTCTATCAAACACAGGAAGGGTTCTTCTATGGGTCATGTGGATATGTTAAGCAGATGTATAGAAAAGGAAATATCCCCTCATGTGGGATGTAACATGATTTGCTCTGTAGATTCGAATCAACTCGATGTCCAAATTCAACTGACCCAAGCTAGAGATCCTGTTATTAAGGACTTATGTAAACGTTTGGAAAAGGAAGAGATATGTGATTTTGACCTAATAGACGGTCTCTTATTTAAGAAAGTGGGTGCAACCGTTTGTTTATATGTCCCAAAGGAAATGGAAGATAATGTGATAAGAATGATACATGAGAAGCTTGGACACCTGGGGACAGATAAATGTTATTATAAGATTCGAGAGAATTTTTGGTTGGTGACATGCGCAATAAGATAGATAGCTTCATTAAGAATTGTATAAAATGTATCATTTATGCTGCTCCAGCTAGAATAAACCAACAGGTTGCCTCTCCACAAGCAAATGGGCAGGTTGAGCGTGTAAATCGTATTATTAAGTCCATGTTGAGCAAATTGAGTGACCCAATAGATCATTCCGATTGGTCATTGAAATTGTCCCAGGTGGAATATGCTATCAATAACTGTGTTCACAGTTCTACAAAGGAAACCCCAGCGAAGTTACTCTTTGGTACGAATCAACGAGGGGTGGTGGTAGATAAGCTGTCGGAATATATAGATAAGAAAATGAGTAATGAGGAGAAACTAAATTTGAGGGATATGAGGGTTAAGGCATTGAATTCTATACAGCGATCTCAGAACTACAACGAATTATACTTTTCCAAACATCATGAACCGGCAAAACGTTACGATGAGGGTGATTATGTTGTTATTATGAATATTGACAATACATTTGGGAAGAATAAGAAATTTTGTGAAAAATATCGTGGTCCCTACATTATTGAAAAAGTATTAGATAATGATCGCTACGTTGTGAGAGATGTTGACAATTGTCAACTGATACAGATCCCATATAAGGGTATAATTGAAGCAAAGCGACTTCGGAAATGGTTGACACCTAGGTTATAGATTTATGTTATTGGTCACACTTATATAATATACACAATTTTTATATCATGATTGTGGGCAATCATATTGTCAGGTTGGCCGAACTGTAATATGATAACTTGTTATACTCGTATTTATAAGAAACTTTTGATGAAACTAAGTAGACTAGCTTGTTCCTTTAATGTTGTTTGTTTGAAAAATATAATAAAAAGAGTCAGTTTGTTGACAGAAGCTTTACAGGTACCAATATTTTAAATGAAGCCATTCTACGCTTCTCAGTAAATTAAAATTTTATAACTTCACCATCAACATTTTTGTTCAGTTTCCATTTGACATACGATATGATTTCATCAGATGGTGTTTCACCAGCGAATCGCTCAGCAAAAATAGTATTTTTTGGTACAAGAATTATTAGCTGTCCATTAAAGTTAAATGTTCCGGGAGTTGTAGATGGTACCAGGTGACGTAGCAGGAGAATAGAATATATTGCATGCAGTAGGTACTGTGTTCACTGCATCCTTACTATTTGGGATGAGGTTTGCAGTTGGAAACTGAAAATGTGTAGAAGCGCTATTTACGGCGGCTCCAGTTGCTTCAACCACTTTGATAGAAGGAACTGAAGTTGTAGATTTAGTTGAGACGATATTATTGACATCAATGTTTTTTTTTCTTTTCCTTAAAGAGTCGGAAGGTGAATGTAGATATTTCTCAAGACAAGCGGCATTAGTGAACATTTCTTTATATTTCGCAAACTTTTCAACAACCGGATTAAGTTCATTACATATGACTTTAAATTCTTGCTTTGTATTCTTAAAAAATGTGATAAATTCAGCATCATTTTACATTTACATGGACGGGACCAACGAAGTCCTTTATCCTCAAGTAAGTTGTCTACATTGCGGCTAACCCCACGCATTTCGAATGATATGACGATAAACAAAGCCAACATGAGACCATGGATTCGGTTTCGGGTTGCCCAAAAAGTAATTGCGGATTTTTTAAAAGAAAGTAAATGCATTTTTAACAAGTAAGAGGGTGCTAAGTTCGGCCGGGCCGATCCTTATATACCCTCCACCACAGATGGCATTTGTCGAGTTCTATGCGCGGTATCTCTTTTTAAACAAAAATAGAACATTGAATAAGAATCGGATGAGAATTGCGCCCTCTAGAGGCTAAAGAAGTCAAGACCCCAGATCGGTTTATATGACAGCTATTTCAAAACATGGACCGATTTAAACCATACTCAGTGTAGTTGTTGGAAGTGATACCAAAACACGTCGTGCAAAATTTGATTCCAATCGGATAAGAATTGCGCCCTCTAGAAGCTCAAGAAGTCAAGACCCAAGATCGGTTTATATGGCAGCTATATCAGGTTATGAACCGATTTGAACCATACTTACCACAGTTATTGCATATCAAAACAAAACACGTCGTGCAAAATTTCATTCCAATCGGATAAGAATTGCGCACTCTAGAGGCTCAAGAAGTCAAGACCCAAGATCGGTTTATATTGCAGCTATATCAAAACACGGACCGATATGGCCCATTTACAATACCAATCGACCTACACTAATAAGAAGTATTTGTGCAAAATTTCAGGTGGCTAGCTTTTCTCCTTCGGAAGTTAGCGTGCTTTCGACAGACAGACGGACGGACAGACGGACGGACATGGCTAGATCGACATAAAATCTCGCGACGATCAAGAATATATATACTTTATGGGGTCTCAGACGAATATGTCGAGTAGTTACAAACAGAATGACGAAATTAGTACACCCCCATCCTATGGTGGAGGGTATAATAAAACTTAGAATGAACTTTAATCAAATATATAATTGCCATTTTGTTCGATAACCTTTTGCCATCTTCCTGGCAAATTTAGTATTCCACGCTCATAGAACTTCTGGCCTTTATCTGCAAAAAACTGAACCAAGTGCGATTTTATAGCCTCATCATTGCCGAAAGTTTTACTATTTAAGGAGTTCTGCAAAGATCGAAATAAATGGTTGTTGTTGTTGTTGTTGTAGCAGTTTATTGTGTACTATCTTTCGTCTGCTTGATTCTGTTGAGTGTCAAGACCCAGGAACTCCGCGACTAAGATGGGGTGCGTCCACAGGGATCTGGGTCTGAGTCGAGTGGGTCTGGCCGGGCAGTTAAACAGGTGACGTGTATCGTGCGGTCCCTGGTTACAGTCGGGACATACATCTTGCACGTCGGCATCAATCCTAGCTCTGTGGGAATTGAGGCGGCTGCATCTGCCGGAACGTAATTGAGCCAGAATCACTCTGGTTTGCCGGGGGAGGTCGATTTCTTCGGGTGCAATGGGTGGCGGTCGTACTCCAAGGACTACATACACCCGGTAGCCAGTTAACGCGTCTGCTACCGTGTCTGCATGAATGTTGTTCAGACCCGCTTGATCTAGAGGTTCTCTCTTATAGCGCTGGACCTCACGCTCTAGATCATGTAGATCTACCTTAAGGCTTCTGGGCGGTGGGTATCTATCCACAAGATGATGATTTGGATGATTTCTGCGATAACAGCCCAAAAGGTATTGCATGTAGTTATGTCTTCGCACTGGTAGGATCTTTGTCTCCTGGTGGAGGTGGTCCACATGAGAACTAAGGAGGCAGCCCGTCGCAGTTCGGAGGGCGGCATTCTGACAGATCTGAATATTATTCCACTGCGTGTCACAAAGCTGACGTGACCACACTGGCGCTGCATAACTTACCACAGACCGGCCAATTGCTTTGTACGTGGTCAACAAGGTTTCTTTGTCTGCACCCCAAGTGCTGCCAGCGAGTGACTTGAGGACCTTGTTTCTACTTTTGACTTTATTGCAGATTGCTGTGGCATGTGGGGAGAAAGTGTAGGAGCTGTCAAATGTGACGCCAAGTATTTTGGGACACTTGATGGTCGGAATCAATTCTCCATCGACCATCACAGTCAGCTCAGAATTCACCTCACGCGTATTTGTAGTGAACAGTGTGGCTGAAGATTTGGTGGCGGATATCTTCAGATTTCTTGCAGCGAAATATGAGGCAAGCTCGTTGAGGTAGACGTTCAACCTGTCGCAGATGTCATCAATGGGTGGGGGGCCTGATGCCAGGATCGTACAGTCGTCCGCATATGATACGATCTCTATGCCGTCTGGAGGAGGTGGGATGGAGGAAAGGTAGAGGTTAAACAGAGCCGGAGATATCACCCCGCCTTGGGGAACTCCCTGTTTCACTCTACGGTGTTTTGACTTCTTATCCCTAAATTCCACAAATGACTGGCGGCCACACAGATAATTCGCGACCCAACGTTTAAGGCCTGGCTGGAGGGACGTGTTGGCGATGTCCTCAAATAATTTGGCATGGCTGACCGTGTCGAATGCCTTCGATAGGTCCAATGCCACGAGGACCGTCCTATCACATGGCCTGGGTTGATTGAAGCCACGGCAAATGTGTGTGGTGATGGCATGCAAAGCTGTTGTTGTGCTGTGCAGTCTCCGAAATCCGTGTTGATGCTCGGCGAATGGAAATTCTCCTACGAGGCTCGGGAGGAGTAATGCCTCAAGCGTCTTAGCCACTGGTGAGAGAAGGGAGATCGGTCTGTACGACTCCCCCAAACTCGGGTCTTTACCAGGCTTCAGTAGCGGGATCACTCTGCCCATTTTCCAGACATCGGGAACTATAAGAGTGTTCAATGACAGGTTAAGGACTGTGGTAAGGTACTCAACTCCAGGTAAATCCAGATTCTTCAGCATCAATGTAGAGATTCCGTCGGGGCCCAACGCCTTGGAAGATTTGGCGCCACGGATGACATTCGTAACTTCGCCCACGGTAAATTGTGATGGCTGTTCATCGGCTCGGAGACCACGAATACGGCGAATGGCTCTCCTCCTTGCCCTGTCTCTCTCGGGATGCACGATAAATTGACGGTTGAACAACCTGGCGCATCTCTTCGGATCAGTCACGGTTAACTCGCCAAAAGTGACTGAGGTCCTGTCGTCCCGTCTACCGGGGTTCGAGAGAGACTTAACAGTGGCCCACAATTTGCCTGCACCGGTGCCTAAGTTACATTGCTCCAAGTGTTCCAGCCACAAATTCCGCTTATGTTCGTTGACTACCCTGTTTATTTCCAGATTCAGCTCGCTGATTCTGGGGTTAGCGGGGTCCATAGCACGAATCCCATCACGCTCGTCTGCGAGTACCACTGCTTGCGCCGGGAAATTGGGTCGCACTTGCGGTATTCGACCGGCTGGTATAAAGCGAGCGGCTGCTGCGTTGATGATGTCTCGGAATTTCCTCTCGGCCACAAGCACATCAGAGGGGGGTGGCAGTTCGTTGAAGCGGCGATTGGTATACTCTCTGAAGCCAGTCCAATTGGCCTTCTTATAGTTGATGAACGTTCGGCGCTCAGAGGTTATGAAGTCGGGTGGTCGGTCGATGGTGAGGATTATGGGGAGGTGGTCTGACCCCAAAGAGATGACGGCTTGCCAGGATACGTCACTCAGGAGATCAGGGGATGCGATTGAGATGTCTGGCGAGCTGCTGCACCTCCTCGTAATCCTAGTGGGGGCATCCTCATTCACCGTGCAAAACGTGGAGCTATCTATCTGCTCTGCCAAAGCTATGCCACGCTGGTCGTTGCCTAGGGGAGAATGCCATGACGAGTGATGTGTATTGAAATCCCCCAGAACCAGACGACTATGGCCAGATAGCAACCCACTTATGTCGGGGCTGTAGGCCTGGCCATTAATCGGGACACAGCTGCCAACCGGCGGTATATACACGTTGTATATCTCTATCTCGGCAGTACCAGACTTGACTGCTACCCCCATACATTCCATGTATGGGTCACTAGCGTCAAGCGCAGGCGAGATAGGTCTATACTGCACGGAATGGTGTATAACGAAGGCCAATCCCCCACCTCCATTCCTTGAGCGATCCTTACGTAGCACATTGTAGCCGTGACAACTGTGCAAGCTGCAGGTGTTAGTCAGCTTTGTCTCCTGGATCGCTGCGACCGATATGCTCTTCCGACTCATAAAATCCACAATCTCATCAATCTTGCCTCGCAGTCCATTGCAGTTTAACTGCAGGAACTATACATTTCCCGACACTGGCCTGGCAATAGTAGGGCTAGGGTGCTGTCTTTGCATAAATTGCCGTACGGGAGAGGTCGGGGGGGTCACATAGTCCGACGACGAGGACGCCGAAGGCGACGACGGCGACGCTTGTGACCCACTGCTGGCTGTGTTCGCACAGCACCTAGCGACATAGCCAGTATGACTATACTCCCGTAGCGAAGTTAGGCCAGAGCAAGAACGGAAATGTACCCACTCCAAGCACCTGTTACACCTCACCGACACTGACCGATGATGAAGGCGGTTCTGGCAAACGGAACAGAACCAGGGTCCGGGGTTCTTTTCAATCCCGGCACGGACCAAAAGCATACGGAGAAGGCACTCCGGGATGTGCCTCTCCCATGACGAAAAAAGACGAACACGTACACTGAGGCGGCAGCCCTTGCCGATGAAGATTCCATCGGGTCAATCCGGTACGTACAACCGGCTGCCATGGGAGTAAATAAATGGTAGTCTGTTGGTGCAAGGTCAGGGCTATATGGTGGATGCATCAAAAGTTCCCAGCCAAGCTCACTCAGTTTTTGGCGAGTGACCAAAGATGTGTGCGGTCTAGCGTTGTCCTGGTGGAATATGACACCTTTACGATTGACCAATTCTGGTCGCTTCTCCTTGATGGCTGACAGTAAACATCCGAATTAATCGTTTGGTTCCTTGGAAGCAGCTCAAAATATACCACACCCTTCCAATCCCATCAAACAGACAGCATAACCTTCTTTTGGTGGATATCAGCCTTTGAAGTGGTTTGAGCTGGTTCACCATGCTTGGACCATGATCGTTTTCGGCTAACGTTGTAAACAATCCATTTTTCATCTCCAGTTATGCTTCGTTTTAAAAACGGATCGAATTCATTGCGCAATTACTTTTTGGGCAACCAATAACATTCAAATTCACCTTGCGCTGAATTGCCCCCTTTCGCCTTATCGACTCACTTAAAAAGAAACCAGCTTGGATCGACAGCTAATTAATAGAAGTTGCTGATATGCGAAGATGAGCCAAGAAACACGTGCGTTAAGATTGAAGGTGAAAGACAAGTACGGTTTTGCAATCTCCGCAAAATTGAAGTGTTATGGTAAACCCATGTAAGCTTATTTAATTGCTTTTTACGAAACGAAAGTAAGAAATTCTGGATTGAATATTAATGTGAATTTCTACGAATGTTACACCATAGCCTTGCTAAGGAAAGAGATACGAACTTAAAGAGCATTATCAGCGTAATATAGAATTAACGATATCACATTCGAATGTTTAGCAACATGTTTTAATACCCACTGCGAAAGCTCTCACGTTTTTTCTTGACAATAAGTGCATATCTATCTCTTTTACTGTTTAAGAAAAATTCTTAATCAAATTTGATTTGATTAATTTTATTGCCGTCTCTTATTTTCTCGACTTTGGTTGGTGGTTTGGGTTGTTAATCCATCTGTGCTTGAATTCAAGTTAGTGTCTGCTTTTTATCTGTTAATTCCACCTCTATTCTTTCGTAGTTGACCAAAGACCTTTGGGGCGAAGCAAATGTTAAAATTAATTGAAAGTAAGAGCATAGTAAAGACTGAACTAATGAGTGCAACTAGCGGTTGATTGAATGAAGTGGTGCATGTAAATGGAAGATCGAGAGTTTGCTTTGCCCATCGGATTCATAAGGGGCGTGAGCAATTTTCTGTTCACGAAAAGTGGGCATACCAAGCCAGCGAATAAGATTTAGTTCCGTAACATAAGGTGGGTCAGAACTTTGAAATATTAAACTTTTTCCAAAAATTAGGGAGAGAAAAGTCCTAGTTTTTGTTATTTGGATTTTTTAATTTATGTATGAAAGTTATTTTATACGTGACTTTTCTCAAAAATATATATTGGTATTCCCTCTTTTATACGAATTTAATAATCGGAATGGTTTTCCTATTTGGTATTGCCATCGGATTATTGGATTTGCAAATACATTCGGTGCATACTACCGGAGAAAAGAAACAGTGACAGCTATGTTCTTGCAATGTTGAATGAGCTACAATATATAATTAGCAGAATGCTTGATTAGATTGTTTTTTTTTTTTTGTTTTAATAAACCAATAAAACTATTTAGAAGTTAATATCTTTATTAGAATTTTTTTACTCAACTGATGAGGATACTTTTGCTTAATTCATTTCTATAAGAAGTTGGCGGCTATTAGTCCAACGAGAAGAAACTGCTTTCAGGAACGTAGACCTGCGAAGTTTACACCTGCTGTGTAAAATCGAAACTTGTCAAAACGTGTCTATTTTATTAGAGTTATTCCCTGAGAATGTCAAGTAAATTGAGGGAGAAAACTGACATGTTTGGAAAGTAGATACATTGACATAAGATCGGTCTTGATGTCGAAGTAGTAGGCCTGTCGCTGTAAACTAATTACTTTTGTAGAAATTTTGTTTGATTTTTGTGACCTTATATGATAGGAGAAAGGTTTTTTGACTATTGGCATTCCTCCACATTACGCATTGGATACCCCTCTCCTAACTCGAGTGGAATTTTGATGAAACAGCTCTACGCTTGGATGTTTTTTTAGCCATTCGACGTTAATTTTAGTAGGCGACATAATTTTAAAACGGGTATAGCTAATTTAAGGTGGATATCATATTGACTAATAAATGAGATACTGGCCTTAAGCAAATACTGTCTACGCATTATTGTTAAATAGATTCCCTTATTTTGATTTAATCAATTATACGGTTGATATTCCTTTTCGCACCAAGTTGCTACATTTTGCGCAGCATTCGCTGACATACAAATCCAAGATCATACGATCTCTAGTTTGGAGGTGGAGTTGGATGAATTGAAGCGTCGCTGGCGTTAGGTGAGGTTAAGTTAGATAAAAGTGGCAGCCATCAGACTCACTTAGACGTTTTCGTCCATTGTGATACCACAGGAACAGAAGAAGGAATATGCCTTCTAGTTCCTACCGTTGGACCATCCAGATCGCTTTAAAAAGCCCAACAACATGCGAATGTTCCCTTCAGCTAAATCAGACAGGTTCTGAAAAAAAATGAGAACCTAAAGTGGAACTCCTTCTGACTGCTAGTGCAGGGCACGCACACATAAGGTGTTTTATAGTCTCTTCTTTTCCAATATACTCACAGATTCTGCTAAAGTCGTTGCTGGCAACCTTTAGTCTGTCAGCATGTTTTCCGATTAGACAGTGACCTATCATGACGGACACAATGACTGAGACGTCTGTTCTAGCCAATGACAGCAAAGCTGTAGAGCTCTTCAAGTCTAGATTGGGCCACATAGTTTTGGAATGCTTACAGCCCCTCTTAGTGATCATCTATCATTCGGTGTCCTTTGGGCCTGGTCCTGAAAACTAAGCTTACATGTCGCTAGAGGCATACCCACAGATTCCAGTTTCCCTGGAATGTGTAGGGTATTTCATAGTGTCGTAAGTTCATCAGCTTTACAATTCCCTGTGATATCTCTGTGGCCAGGCACCCAGAACAGGTGAATTTTGAACTGTTGATTCAGCTCTTTGACAGATCTGAGGCATTCGATGGCGGTTCTTGTGTTCAGAAATACTTTCTCTAGGGTTTTAATGGTTCCCTGGCTATCTGAGAAGATATTTATGCCAATCATCGTTATGAGATTATTTCTTAGCCATTCAACCACTTTCTGAATTGCAAGGATCTCCACTTGATACACACTGCAGTGTTCGGGTATTCTTTTCGATATGACCAGTTCTAGATCTTTAGAATACACACCAAAGACCTGTTCGTTTAGTTTGGAACCATCCGTATAGAAGTCTATGTAACTTCTATTATCGGGATATCGTAGTCCCAGTCGGTTCATTAGGAATAGTGGTACAGTACTTTTTATCAAAAAGTGGCTCAGGTAGGGTTAGTTCACACTGCCTGGAACATCGGACATTGCATTAAGGATAACACAGTGTCCGTAGCCGCCACATGGCCAATGAAAAAGCTCCCTTTGCCTCACGGCAGTGATCACAGTATTTTGTGTAGCCGTAATGTCCAGAGGCATTAGATCTAGCATTAAATTCAGTACATTAGAAGGTGTCGTCCTCAGTCCTGCAGTGCGTCCGGTTAAGTGTTGAACAGTAGGTGGACCTTTGAAGCGCCGTCCATCAGATCACAACACCATATAGCATTATAGGTCTGACAATTGCAGTATATTCCCAATGCATGACGTGGTCTAAACACCCAACGTTTGCCAATGGCTCTCTTGCAGGTGTATAGGGAAGTGGCCCTTCTTCCCCTTTCCAAAATGTTGGATTTGAAGTCCAATTTCCTGTCCAGCAAAACAACCAGGTACTTGGAGCTTTCTGTAAATGGAACATTCTCTCCTCCCAAGGAGACAGGTGCCACTGTAGGCAACTTGTGTCTCCTGCTGAAAAGAACTACTTCTCTCTTGCACGGATTTATACCTAGACATCATTCGGTAGCCCACTTTGCTGTTGCACGTAGAGCTTCCTGAAGTATATTTCTTAGAGTGCTGGGAAACTTTCCCCTAACCATAATTGCCACTTCATCAGCATACGCAACCACTTTTACACCTTTTTCTTCCAGAGACAATAATATATTGTTAATGGTTATATTCCAAAGTAGAGGATACAGAACACCTCCTTGAGGAGTTCCTCTGCTGACCCATCTTTTTAGATCCACAGATCCCAAGCCTATCGAAATGCAACTTTTAGTAAGTAAGTTATTAATAAACTTTTTTATGGTAGAGTTGATGCCTCGAAACTCCAACTCCTTCATGATTGACGTCGGTTTCACATTATTGAAAGCACCTTCAATGTGAAGAAATGCTACCATTGTATATCCCTTGACGACAGGAGATATCCAGGGATCTTTGCCCTTAGATATGTTTCTATCACACTCTCAAGAGTCTTCAGCATAAAGGATGACAGACTTATAGGACGAAAATCGTTCGCCTTCGTGTGGAGGGGTTTTCCTGCCTTCGGAATGAAAATTACCTTCGTGTCCCTCGATCCCACAGGTATATATGACATTCTGATACAAGCAGAATATATCTCCCTAAGCCAAGGAACCAGTCTATTAGACACAGCTTGTAACTCAACCGGTGATGCATCATCAGGGCCTGGCGACTTAAAGGAGTCGAAACTTCATATCGTCCAAAAGATTTTCGGTTGAGACACAATTTCCCCAATAACCTCCGTCGAATGCATACCAGTGACAAGCCCTTCTGGCGCGACATTGTCCACTGGAGAATTTCCCGGGAAATGTGTATTAACGAGTAGTTTTGGTGTTTCCTCACTAGACATTGTCCATACAATCTGTCTTCTAAATATACCCCACCGTAATAGGTCTTGAGGACAGAATCTTCCTTGACCTAGAGGCCTCAGATGTATCATCCACGGAGCTGCAGAACTCTACCCAGGATTTATTCCGAGCCTTTCTAAGCTCTCCCTTATATTTTTTTAGCTCAGTCTTATAGATGTCCCAATCGTGTGGTGCTCTTGTGGCTTTTGCTCTGTTGAAGAGTTTTCTGCAGTCCTTCCTTAGACCAACCATCGGGGGTCCACTATGGCGGCGCTGTTTGCCCCTTGGCTTTGCACTAGGAAATGCTGCCACAAGCAAGTCATTTAGGGCCTTCGTGATCCGTTTGACCATTATGCCTATATCCTGCACTGTTGCCACTTACTTTTCTGGTCTAGAAGGAATAGATGTGCAGAATTTGTGCCGAAATGTCTTCCAATCCGCCTTTCCTTTGTTTAGCCAAGGGACCACTTCCGCATAATTTTCTCCAAGTCTGAAACTATTATAACGATGATTAGAGAAGCTGTGGTCACCCAACACTTCCCAGTCGCATATTATTGCGCTTGTTCCTGTACCTTCTGCCCGATCCTTTATTACAAATCGCTAGATTGCAACTTATATTCGAGAAGCAGCTCACCCATTTTGTTGACATCCGAACTTCATTGTTGAACTGCTACAACCGTTTATTGTGTAGCAGTTTATTGTGTGTATCGTTCGTCTGCTTGATGGTGTTGAGTGTCAAGACCCAGGAACTTTGCGACTAAGAATGGGTGCGTTTACAGGGATCTGGGTCTGTGTCGAGTGGGTCTGGCTGATCAGTTAAACAGGTGACGTGTATCGTGTGGTCGTTCCCTGGTTTCCATCGGGACATACATCTTGCACTTCGGCATCAATCCTTGCTCTGTTAGAGTTAAGGTGGCTGCATTTGCCGAAACGTAGTTGAGCCAGAACCGCTCTGTCTCCAAGGACAACATTCACCCGGTAGCCATTTACCGCATCTGCTACCGTGCCAGCATGAATGTTGTCTAGACCTGCTTGATATGCCGCTTGATCTAAAAGTTCTGAATCTGACGCTCTAGATTATGTAGGTCTACCTTAAGGCTTCTGGGCGGTGGATATCTATCCACAAGATGATGACTTGGATGGTCTTTGCGATAACAGCCCAAAAGGTATTGCTTAGACAGCATGTAGTTATGTCTTCGCACTGGTAGGATCTTTGTCTTCTGATAAAGGTGGTTCAAATGAGAACTGAGGAGACAGCCCATCGCAGTTCGGAAAGCGACATTCTGACAGATCTGAATATTATTCCACTGCGTATCACAAAGCTGACGAGACCGCAGTGGTGCTGCATAACTTACCACAGACCAGCCAATTGCTTTGTACGTGGTCAAGAAGGTTTAATTTGTCTGCACCGCAAATGCTGCCAGTAAGTGACTTGAGGACCTTGTTTCTACTTTTGACTTTATCGCAAATTGCTGTTGCATGAGGGGAGAATGTGTAAGAGCTGAATGTGTAATCGCAAAGATTTTACCTATTCCTAAAGAAATTTGAGAGTACCGCCCAAAGCTACCTTTCTTGCCTAAAGCTTTAGAACGCATTATGTCGGATCAAATTAGTAATTGTCTAACTGTGAATGATTTACTATATGACAAACAATCTGGATACCGGAAGAAAAGAAGCTGCTGCACCGCTCTGTTAGATGTCAGTGAAAACCTTCGCCAAAACATGGATGACATAATGGTGTCGTTCTTACTTCTTTTGGACCACAGTAAAGCTTTTGATACCGTTGATGATCATATTCTGATATTAAAACTGCAAAACTGTTTAATTTTTCTCATACCGCATGTTAACTTATGCTATCATATATGTCACAAAGAGCACAAGCGTTAGTAACTAAAAGTCGTTGCTCCAGTCTACTTGAACTATCCAAAGGCGTTCCCCAAGGATCCATTCTTGGTCCTGTACTGTTCTCCATTTATATAAATGATCTTCCGGATATTCTAGCTAACTGTAGAACACAAATGTGTGCTGCAGCTATACATTGGTACAAAAATAAGCGTTGTTCAATAATGAATATCTGATATAAACTATGATTTGAATCAACTTTATAACTGAGCAAAAAATAATAAACTTTGCATAAACCTACCAAAGTCGAAACTACTCGTAATTCATACGCGTAAACTAACTATAATTTAATAATTTAATTGTATACCTAAATAACGCTTCACTACTACGAGTTGAAACTGCTTGTAACTTGGGTTTAACTTTTAGCTGCAATTTAACCTAGACTAATCACATCAGTAAAACTCTTGGCAAAGTGTATGGAATGCTGCGTAATCTGTGGGCATATCTCCTATATGGCTGCGAAGTTTCCTACAACTCTGATTTTGAAGATAATCGCAGACTTACTGTTGCCTTCAATGGCATTACCAGATACATCGTCATGAAAGTATTTCACAATTTGCGCTACAAGTTTTTAATGTATCCTTTAAAAATTATCGAAATATTAGAAGTCTAATTCTGCTTCATAAAATTTTACAAACAAAATAACCTGGGTATCTCTTCGTTCATCTAAAATTTGCAATACAATACGTCTATGGAACAACCTTACTTCGAGCAGTCAACGCATAAGCAATTTTACAACTTTCAGAAAAGAGCTTTTCTCATTTTTCCAATAACATTAATAATTAATTTTTTTTTATTTTTAAAAATTAAATTGTTTTATTTAATATTTAAATCTATTTTTTTTAATTTTTATATTTTTAATGACAATATATAATGCTTTAATTTTTATAATTTTTTTTGTAAACTAGACTTAATTATTGTCTACACTTCTATGAAATCAGCACTGTCATATATAAAAGCATATTTTGTTGTGTTGGTATCACAAATAAAATAAATCGTACATTGTAAAAAAAAAATATGAGGCAAGTTCGTTGAGGTAGTCGTTCAACCTGTCGCAGATGTCAGCACTGGGTGGGGGCCTGATGCCATGATCGTACAATCGTCCGCATATCATACGATCTCTATGCCGTCTGGAGGGGTTGGAATGGAGTATAGGTAGAGGTTAAACAGCGCCGGAGATATCACCCCACGTTGGGGAACTCCCTGTTTCACTCTACGGTGCTTCGACTTCTTATCCCTAAATCCACAAATGACTGGCGACCACACAGATGACTCGCGACACAGCGTTTCAGGCAGCCTGGAGTGACGTGTTTACGATGTCCTCAAATAGTTTGGCATGGCTGACCGTGTCGAATGCCTTCGATAGGTCCAGTGCCACGAGTACCGTCCTATCACATGGCTTGGGCTGATTGAAGCCACAGCAAATGTGTGCGGTGATGGCATGCAAAGCAGTTGTTGTGCTATGCGGTCATCGAAATCCATGTTGATGCTCGGCGAATGGAAATTCTCCTACGAGGCTCGAGAGGAGTAATGCCTCAAGCGTCTTTGCTACTAGTGAGAGAAAGGAGATCGGTCTGTACGACTCCTCGAAACTCGGGTCCTTTCTAGGCTTCAGTAGCGGGATCACTCTGCCCATTTGCAGACATCGGGAACTATAAGTGTGTTCAAAGATAGGTTGAGGACAGTAGTAGGGTACTCAACTCCAGGTAAATCCAGATTCATCAACATCAATGTAGAATATCCGTCGGCGCCCAATGCCTTAGATGATTAGGCGCCACTGATGACATTCGTCACTTCGCCCACGGCACTACGGAATGATCTAATGAACGTTTGGAGGAGATATTCAAATGATGTATCGGCAGATACTTATCGATGAAAGGGACCATCAATATCGGAAAATTTTATTCCGGGACTCAGTTTGCGATACAGTCAAAAAGTATGGTCACATTTGGAGTTAATTGCGCTCCATATTTGGCGATTCGGACACTGCTGCAGCTAAGTGAGGACAACATCCAAAGTTTTCCTTTAGCCGCAGCTATCCTAAAAGATCAGACATATGTCGATGACATACTGTCGGTTGGGCATAGTTTAGTAGAAGCAAGAAGGGCTCTCAATTAGCTGAACTATCTACTGGAGTCAGCGGGATTTCCGTTCAAGAAGATAACAAAAAAATCCGACGGACAGTATTTTTGACGAAGATTTTTTGATGTTTGAGGATTGTAATGAGACGAAGATGTTGGGAATTCGATGGAAGGATATGACTGACGACTTTTTCTTTAGTGCTTGTGCGATTGATCCGCCTTCGCGGAATATTACAAAAATAGCAATTTTATCTTTGGTGGTCGAATTATTTGATCCAGCTGGATGGTTGTCAGCAATTGATGGCACCAGCTGGGACGAAAAGTAGGGACACATTCTTTGAAGAAATGGGCATCATTCGTTCAGAATTCTTGTGATATCGCCGATATCAAAATTACTAGATGGGTTCTACACGGTTTTTGCTTTGCTGTTTTGTTAGCAAGGCTAATAAAGTCTACTTGCTAGAATTTTAAATTTAAAGAGTGCCATATTTATTTGTATTTAGTTCCTACAATTACATTGGCGTGGTTATGAGGTGATTTCCAATAAGTATAAAAAATTTGGGGACCCCAGTGAGTCCCGAGGCTGATCGATGTATTTGTATTGCTTGTCAAACAGTCATACACGGAACGATCGGCTAGTTTCTTTTTTTACAATAGCTCGTAAAACTCTACAAAAAACATGCGGAAATGTCCAGCAATGGTTTATAAGTTATTGTACCTACAACGGTTGTTCGAAAATTTTTGTCAAGGTATCTTCGGTATATCTACAATTGTAAGGCCGTTTGAAAACCGATTAGGAATTTTTTGACATCGCTATAAAGGTTACCAAATTCTACAAGCGTTTTGCAAATTTTAAATTTTAAGGCCGTCCCAAAATTGACAATTGTTAGACAAATATTTTCTTTTTAGGTTTAAGTGGCAGTCTGCCATCAGACTCACTAAGACGTTTTCGTCCGTTGTGATACAACAGGGAACATAAAAAGGAAGATGCCTTCTAGTTCCTACCGTTAAATAATCAAGATCGCTTTAACAAGCCCAACATCTTGCGAGTGGTCACATCCGCTAAATCAGACAGGTTCTCAAAGAAATGTGAACCCAAAGTGGAACTACTTCTGCCTGCCAGTGCGCGACACATACACAGAAGGTGTTCTATAGTCGTTACTGGCAACCTTCGGTCTGTCAGCATGTTTTCCGATTAGACAGTGACCTTTCACAACGGACACAATGACATAGACGTCTATTCAAGCCAGCGACAGCAAAGCGGTAGACCTCTTCAAGTCTAGATTAGGCCACATAGTTTTGGAATGTTAACACCATATAGCATTATAGATTTGACAACTGCAGTATATACCCAATGCATGACGTGGTCTTAATCCCCAACGTTTGCCAATGGCTCTCTTGCAGGTGTATAGGGCAAGAGTGGCCTTTCTTGTCATTTCCAAAATGTTGGATTTGAAGTTCAGTTTCCTGTCCAGCAAAACATCCAGGTATTTTGCGCTTTCTGTAAATGGAACACTCTCTCCTCCCAATCAGACAGGTGCCACTGTAGGCACCTTGAATCTCCTGCTGAAAAGAAGTATTTCTGTCTTGCATGGATTTATACCTAGACCACTTTCGGTAGTCTACTTTGCTGTTGCACGTAGAGCTTCCTGAAGTATACCTCTGAGGGTGCTGGGAAACTTTCCCCTAACCGCAATTGACACGTCATCAGCATACGCAAACACTTTTACATCTTTTTCTTTTAGAGACAATAATATATTGTTAATGGCTATATTCGAAAATAGAGGAGAAAGTTCACCTCCTTGAGCTGTTCCTCTGCTAACCCACCTCTTTAGATCCACAGATCCCAAGCTTGCCGTAATGCATCTTTTAGTAAGTAAGTTATTAATAAACTTTCTTACGGTAGAGTTGATGCCTAAAAACTCCAACTCCTTCATGATTGACGTTGGTTTTACATTATTGGAAGCACTTTCAATGTCAAGAAATGCTACCTCTATGCAGCCAACAAGGTTGCGAAGGGCTGTTTCAGTGGACTTGCCTTTATGCATGCTACTGCCGAGACAGCCAGATATATTTCCATCAACCTCTCAAGAGTCTTCAGCGTGAAGAATGACAGACTAATAGGACGAAAGTCCTTCGCCTTCGTGTGGTAAGGGTTTCGGAATGAAAGTGACCTTTGTGTCCTTCCATCCCATCTATATATTTTTATACCCTCCACCATAAGATGGGGGGTATACTAATTTCGTCATTCTATTTGTAACTACTAGAAATATTCGTCTGAAACCCCATAAAGTATATATATTCTTGATCGTCGTGACATTTTATGTCGATCTAGCCATGTCCGTCCGTCCGTCTGTCTGTCGAAAGCACGCTAACTTCCGAAGGAGTAAAGCTAGCCGCTTGAAATTTTGCACAAATACTTCTTATTAGTGTAGGTCGGTTGGTATTGTAAATGGGCCATATCGGTCCATGTTTTGATATAACTGTCATATAAACCGATCTTGGGTTTTGACTTCTTGAGCCTCTAGAGGGCGCAATTCTTACCCGATTAGAATGAATTTTGGCACGACGTATTTTGTTATGATATCCAACAACTGTGCCAAGTATGGTTCAAATCGGTCCATAACCTGATATAGCTGCCATATAAACCGATCTTGGGTCTTGACTTCTTGATCCTCTTGAGGGCACAATTCTTATCCGATTTGAATGAATTTTTGCACGAAGTATTTCGTTATGATATCCAACAACTGTGCCAAGTATGGTTGAAATCGGTCCATAAACTAATATAGCTGTCATATAAACAGATCTGGGGATTTGACTTCTTGAGCTTCTAGAGAGCGCAATTCCTATCCGATTTGGCTAAAATTTTGCATGACGTATTTAATTTTTACTTTCAACAACTGTGTCAAATAAGGTTCAAATCGGTTTATAACCTGATATAGCTGCCATATAAACCGATCTCGGGTCTTGACTTCTTGAGCCTCAAGAGGACGAAATTCTTATCCGATTGGAATGAAATTTTGCACGACGTGTTTTGTTATGATATCCAACAACTGTGTCAAGTATGGTTCAAATCGATTCATAACCTAATATAGCTGCCATATAAACCGATCTTGGGTCTTGACTTCTTGAGCTTCTAGAGTGCGTAATTCTTATCCGATTGGAATGAAATTTTGCACGACGTGTTTTGTTATGATATCCAACAACTGCGCCTAGTATGGTTCAAATCGGTTCATGACCTGATATAGCTGCCATATAAACCGATCTTGGGTCTTGACTTCTTGAGCCTCTAGATGACCCAATTCTTATCGGATTTGAATGAATTTTTGCACGAAGTATTTTGTTATGATATCCAACAACTGTGCAAGTATGGTTCAAATCGGTTCATAACCTGATATAGCTGTTATATAAACAGATCTGGGGACTTGACTTCTTGAGCTTCTAGAGGGCGCAATTCCTCTTCGATTTGGCTGAAATTTTGCATGACGTATTTAATTTTTACTTTCAACAACTGTGTCAAATAAGGTTCAAATCGGGTTATAACCTGATATAGCTGCCATATAAACCGATCTTGGGTCTTGACTTCTTGAGCCTCTAGAGGACGAAATTCTTATCCGATTAGAATGAAATTTTGCACGACGTGTTTTGTTATGATATCCAACAACTGTGTCAAGTATGGTTCAAATCGGTTCATAACCTAATATAGCTGCCATATAAACCGATCTTGGGTCTTGACTTCTTGAGCCTCTAGAGTGCGTAATTCTTATCCGATTGGAATGAAATTTTGCACGACGTGTTTTGTTATGATATCCAACAACTGCGCCTAGTATGGTTCAAATTGGTTCATAACCTGATATAGCTGCCATATAAACCGATCTTGGGTCTTGACTTCTTGATCCTCTTGAGGGCACAATTCTTATCCGATTTGAATGAATTTTTGCACGAAGTATTTCGTTATGATATCCAACAACTGTGCCAAGTATGGTTGAAATCGGTCCATAAACTAATATAGCTGTCATATAAACAGATCTGGGGATTTGACTTCTTGAGCTTCTAGAGAGCGCAATTCCTATCCGATTTGGCTAAAATTTTGCATGACGTATTTAATTTTTACTTTCAACAACTGTGTCAAATAAGGTTCAAATCGGTTTATAACCTGATATAGCTGCCATATAAACCGATCTCGGGTCTTGACTTCTTGAGCCTCAAGAGGACGAAATTCTTATCCGATTGGAATGAAATTTTGCACGACGTGTTTTGTTATGATATCCAACAACTGTGTCAAGTATGGTTCAAATCGATTCATAACCTAATATAGCTGCCATATAAACCGATCTTGGGTCTTGACTTCTTGAGCTTCTAGAGTGCGTAATTCTTATCCGATTGGAATGAAATTTTGCACGACGTGTTTTGTTATGATATCCAACAACTGCGCCTAGTATGGTTCAAATCGGTTCATGACCTGATATAGCTGCCATATAAACCGATCTTGGGTCTTGACTTCTTGAGCCTCTAGATGACCCAATTCTTATCGGATTTGAATGAATTTTTGCACGAAGTATTTTGTTATGATATCCAACAACTGTGCAAGTATGGTTCAAATCGGTTCATAACCTGATATAGCTGTTATATAAACAGATCTGGGGACTTGACTTCTTGAGCTTCTAGAGGGCGCA
The DNA here is from genome assembly GCF_963082655.1 of Stomoxys calcitrans. Classification (NCBI taxonomy): domain Eukaryota; kingdom Metazoa; phylum Arthropoda; class Insecta; order Diptera; family Muscidae; genus Stomoxys; species Stomoxys calcitrans. The sequence goes on along the minus strand of NC_081552.1, from coordinate 136,208,625 downwards.
ATTCCTCTTCGATTTGGCTGAAATTTTGCATGACGTATTTAATTTTTACTTTCAACAACTGTGTCAAATAAGGTTCAAATCGGGTTATAACCTGATATAGCTGCCATATAAACCGATCTTGGGTCTTGACTTCTTGAGCCTCTAGAGGACGAAATTCTTATCCGATTAGAATGAAATTTTGCACGACGTGTTTTGTTATGATATCCAACAACTGTGTCAAGTATGGTTCAAATCGGTTCATAACCTAATATAGCTGCCATATAAACCGATCTTGGGTCTTGACTTCTTGAGCCTCTAGAGTGCGTAATTCTTATCCGATTGGAATGAAATTTTGCACGACGTGTTTTGTTATGATATCCAACAACTGCGCCTAGTATGGTTCAAATTGGTTCATAACCTGATATAGCTGCCATATAAACCGATCTTGGGTCTTGACTTCTTGAGCCTCTAGATGACCCAATTCTTATCGGATTTGAATGAATTTTTGCACGAAGTATTTTGTTATGATATACAACAACTGTGCCAAGTATGGTTCAAATCGGTTTATAACCTGATATAGCTGCCATATAAACCGATCTTGGGTCTTGACTTCTTGAGCCTCTAGAGGACGAAATTCTTATCCGATTAGAATGAAATTTTGCACGACGTGTTTTGTTATGATATCCAACAACTGTGTCAAGTATGGTTCAAATCGGTTCATAACCTAATATAGCTGCCATATAAACCGATCTTGGGTCTTGACTTCTTGAGCCTCTAGAGTGCGTAATTCTTATCCGATTGGAATGAAATTTTGCACGACGTGTTTTGTTATGATATCCAACAACTGCGCCTAGTATGGTTCAAATTGGTTCATAACCTGATATAGCTGCCATATAAACCGATCTTGGGTCTTGACTTCTTGAGCCTCTAGATGACCCAATTCTTATCGGATTTGAATGAATTTTTGCACGAAGTATTTTGTTATGATATACAACAACTGTGCCAAGTATGGTTCAAATCGGTTCATAACCTGATATAGCTGCCATATAAACCGATCTTGGGTCTTGACTTCTTGAGCCTCTAGATGACCCAATTCTTATCGGATTTGAATGAATTTTTGCACGAAGTATTTTGTTATGATATCCAACAACTGTGCCAAGTATGGTTCAAATCGGTTCAACTGTCCTACAACTGTGCCAAGTATGGTTCAAATCGGTTCATAACCTGATATAGCTGTTATATAAACAGATCTGGGGACTTGACTTCTTGAGCCTCTAGAGTGCGCAATTCTTATCCGATTGAAATGAAATTTTGCACGTGGTATTTTGTTATGATATCCAACAACTGGGCCATGAGTGTTCAAATCGGTTCATAATCTGATATAGCTGCCATATAAACCGATCTGGGATCTTGACTTCTTGAGCCTCTAGAGGTCGCAATTATTATCCGATTTGCCTGAAATTTTGTACGACGGATCCTCTCATGACCATCAACAAACGTGTTTATTATGGTCTGAATCGGTCTATAGCCCGATACAGATCCCATATAAATCATTCTCTCTATTTTACTTCGTGAGCCCCAATGGGCGCAATTCTTATACGAATTGGCTGAAATTTTACACAGGTCTCCAACATATAATTTAATTGTGGTCCGAACCGGACCATACCTTGATATCGTTTTAATAGCAGAGCAACTCTTTTCTCATATCCTTTTTTGCCTAAGAAGAGATGCCGGGAAAAGAACTCGACAAATGCGATCCATGGTGGAGGGTATATAAGATTCGGCCCGGCCGAACTTAGCACGCTTTTACTTGTGTTAGCTATTATCTTTTGGCCAACGCTGGTTTAAACAGCTAACGCACGTTTCGTGCTTTATTTTCATTATTAAACATCTTCAGTTTGGTCAATAATTTAACCATGAATCGTCTTACAATCGAACAAAGCTTGAAAATTATTGAATTTAATTATCAATATGCCTGCTCTGTTAAGTTCATCGCGCGTTTCCTCCATTTAGCGGCGAAGCTCTTTTTTAGCTCAATTTGGTACGTAAATAAGAAGAATTGTCGATTTTGAAGTGAAGTTCAGCCAAAAGCATTGCAAGAGCTACCAATGCAGTTTATGGGCTGTTGGCATCACTCGACCGTACTTCTTCAAAGATGATGCGAATTGTAACGGAACTGTGAATGGTGAGCGCAACAGTGATATGATATCCATTTTTTTTTGGCCAAAATGCAAGAGCTTGACTTGCATGACATGTGGTTTCAACAAGACGGTGCCACATACCACACAGCACGCGTAACAATGGACTTATTGAGATGCTAGTTCGGTGAACATTTCATTTCACTTTCGGGACCGGTTAATTGGCCGCCTAGATCGTGCGATTTAATGCCTTTAGACTATTTTTTGTGAGGCTATGTTAAAGTTCATGTTTATACAGACAAGCCCGCTTCAATTGACGCATTGAAATACAACACTGAAGTATTTATTCGTGAGATACCGGCCAAAAGAGTATGCCAAAATTGGACTAAACGGATGAACTATTTTATGGACCGTACTATCGCTTCAAATTAAGTTTTCATGCATTTTTCTGTGTTTTTTTTTGTAAACTTTCCTATAGCTCTTAAAAAATCACAATAAGAGTTGCGTGACAAAGTGATTGCTGATTGATCATTGCCCAGCCCAAACGGCTAAATTTTAGACAATGTTGGTCCTGGGTACTAAACAGTACCATAAAGTACAATATGGTACATATTTGCCTAGTGCGAACGGAAAAGGCTAGATTTATGTTCTTGGGCCCAAATTAAAGAGCGTCTGGAAAAAATAAGGTACTGTGAAAAATTTTTGGAAAATCTTACGGGAAATATATTATGTCCGACTAAATGATTTAAGCTAGAGGTTCGAAATTTGGGATGTAGGTACAAGTTAGAAATAAATGATGGGTGGCCAGAATCTTTTCAAATTTCGTACATTTTAGTACAAAAATAGGTATCATTTTGTACTTTCTGTTCAGATGGATCTTGAAGTCACGATTCGGTTCTTCTTTGTACATGAAGCTAGAATTCTGAAATTTAGCATATAGTACAACTAAGTGACTAAATGATCATTAAAAATTCTGACTAAATGGTCTTTTAAAAATTCTTAAATTTGCGTACAAAAACTGGTACCTTTTTTTCTGAGGTGGAGCTAGAGGTCTTACATGTAGCATGTAGGTACATATAAAATGGGTGACTAAATTATCCATTCAAAATTCGTACATTTTGGAACCAAAAAGTGCAAAATATGTACTAAAACATACAAAATGGTACATTCTTTACAAATCGAGCTAAAGCGCTTATTTATACCGCTGCGCCTTCTTTTACTTTATATGGAACAAAAGTTTCCTTAGTGAAATACCATGCTAACTATACTTTATTTCGGCCCGATATTCTCATGATATCTGATTTAGGGGTGCTTTCGGCGGTGAGGTGGTCCCCCAGACACTTGGCTCTGAAAAAACATCAGCATCGTGCTCTTCTTTCAAACACTATTTATTGAAACCCCATATTGCCATTGGATTAAGAGGAGTTTACAGCATGAGGCGTCCCCCAAACACATGGCCCCAAAATAGATTATCAAATTCGTTTTCTAATCTCAAATACCTTTCGTTTGAGCCACATATTGGCATGATCGAAAAATGTTAATCCTTTGGAGAAGGGGTGATGCCCTAAATACGTGGTCCTACATTTGGATATCAAATTCGTATTCTACTCCTTACCTACAATACCTTTATTTGAGCCCCATATTGCGATGATCACTAAAATTTTGCAGTTTGTGGGGTATTTTGGGAGAGAGATAGACTCCCAGAAAATTGGTCCCGAAACTCGGTACCAATACAGAATTTGCTCTCGTCGGAGAAAATAATTTGTTTCCAGAATTCAGGAGGCTTATTGATGAAAGTATTAGCGAATGCAATCTGCTTTTGTCTGTTTATGACTGAAATATACGGCTTTCGTCGAGCAACTCTTCTATGAAATCCAGCTTCGGCACAGATGCTTTTTTTAAACATTGTTTTAATATTTTCAACAATTTTGGTTGATGTTATACGAGGGTTGTTGCTCGCCATATTAATCACTTTGCGCTTTTCTCTAACGGATACTTTTTTTGGACGCCCAGGCCGAGGCTTTGAAGTTATAATGCCGGTTTCTTTGTAATTATTAATTACGCGCTGGACAGAAGATACGTTCTTCCAACTGTTCCACCAATATTTCTAAGGCTTTGCCCTTCTTTTCACAATTTAATAATTATTTTTCTTTCAGATATGCACATTTCCTTTCCTTAGGTTTTTATGTTTCCAAATTTATTAATTTAAAAAAAAAACACGTGTAACTATCACTTGTTATGATAATTAACTGAAACTGATCAAAAATAAGAACAAGCATCATAAAAAGTAACGGTACTTTCGAAGTAAACAAAGTGAACGCAGACTTTTTGGTTGTCATAATTTCTTCTTATGAGACAAAAGTACAGTACCGTTAGAACAAAAAAGCAAAAGCAAACTTATATTTTTGTTTTTGTTTTCTAACTTAAGAAATATAAAGAAACAACATATACAACAAAACTTAACTTTATTTTTTTTTTATGTTGTTTTTTAATCATTAAAAAAATTGTCACATGAACGCAGACTTTATGGACTATGTATATATATATATATATATATATATATATATATATATATATATATATATATATATATATATATATATATATATATATATATATATATACTGAGTGCCTACCTAGGCTATATACATATATATCATCAGCAACCAAATTTTAAACCTTCTTTACATATTAGTACGTTTCCTTTTGTGCGTTCGTTCTTTCTTTTAGGCCGCTAATGGAATATATGGGTTGAAGCCCGGACGTCATGCTGTTTTGGGGAAAATTGAGTCCGAAGACAGAGCTATTAAAGATGACAGCGTGCCTTTTGAACAAAGTATTGAAATTCAAAAATTTCGCCCAGGGTCTGGACATTTAGAGGTTCTCAGTAAAATGGATGGACCTATAAAATCTATACAAATTCGTGATGTCAAATCTAATCCAGACGAAATAGTTTTAATGGCGGATCCACTTTGGAACCATGCATCAGTTTTTAATAAAGTACAAATAAAGAAACAAGCGAATCCTGCATTAAGCGAAGTATTGGTGAGTATTTATAAATTTTAAAGTTTTAATGCACAATACAAAGTAATATTTCTCTGCTCTTATACTACAGTGATATTTTGTTTTTACTTTGTTCATCCGGTTGAAATGCCAAAAAAGAGAATATCTATTTCTCTTGTGGAAACTCATAACTTCTTCTTTCTTTGTCGTGTGTTTAGTTCTTCGAAACATCCTCGTTCTTTTATATTTCATAGACATCCCTCAATCGTTTTTTAATAACGGAATGTGCAGTCGAATTCTGACTAACTTCTTCTTTCTTTGTCGTGTGTTTAGTTCTTCGGAACATCCTCGTCCTTTATATTTCATAGACATCCCTCAATCGCTTTTTAATAACGGAATGTGCAGTCGAATTCTGATCATAACTGCTAAACTGTTTAGCAGATTGTATTACTCTCTTATAGACCGACTTTCCTCGATGATTGTGGAAACTGGGTTCATTGTCTACAGTTAATATCATAGTATCCTCAGATTGCTTCATATTTCGAGAGCCTACCATTAGTTTGTTCTCAATATGTTTGAGTAATAAAACCTTGTTCTAGGCAATGGCAACAAAGTGGCAGACTTCTCTACGTCTAGATTAGGCCGGCCACATAGCTTTGGAGTGATTTATGGTCATCTAACATTCGTTGTCGCTAGAGGCATCCAGAACAGGTGAATTTTGAACTGTTCAGCTAACTTGTTGAGAGATCTGCAACAGTCGAAGGCGGTTTTTGTGTTCAGAAATACGTTCACCAGGTATTTATGCCAATCGTCGTAATGACATTATATCTTAGCCATTCCACCACTTCCTTAATTGCAAGGATCTCCGCTTGATACACACTGCAGTGGTCGGGTAACCTTTTCGTAACCCTTCTGTTACCAGGGATATCGTAGTTCATATCGGGTTTATCAGGATTAGTGGTATAGCAAGTTTTATCAAAAAGCGGCTCAAGTAGGGTGTAATCCACACTGCCTGGACCACCGGATATTGTATCAAGGTTAACACAGTGTCCGTAGCCGCCACACGACCAATGAGAAAGCTCCCTTAACCTCACGGCAGTGGTCGCAGCAATTTGTCTAGCCAAATTCAGTTCATCAGATGGTGTCATCCTAAGTGCGGCTGTGATGCACAATCAAGCCATCCTATGGATCCGGTTAAGTATTGAGCAGTAGGTGAACTTTTGAAGCGCCGTCCACCCGACCACAACACCATACAGCATTAAAGGTCTGACAACTGCAGTATATACCCAATGCACGACACGCGGTCTAAATCCCCAACTTTTGACAATGGCTCCCTTACAGGTGTATAGGGCAAGAGTTGTCTTTCTTGCCCTTTCCAAAATGTTGGATTTGAAGTTCAATTTCCTGTCCAACAAAACACACATGTATTTTGCGCTTTGTAAATGGAACATTCTCTCCACCCAAGGAGCCAGGTGCCACTGTAGGCAACTTGTATCTCCTGCTGAAAAGAACTACTTCTGTCTTGCACGGATTTATACCTAGATCACTTTCGGTAGCCTACTTCGCTGTTGCACGTAGAGCTTCCTGAGGTATTTCTCTTAGAATGCTGGGAAACTTTCCCCTAACCTTGCCACTTCATCAGCATATGCGACCACTTTTACACCTAAGTAAGTTATTAAAAAACTTTCTTATGGTGGCGTTGATGCCTACAAACTCCAACTCCTTCATGATTGACGTCGGCTTTGCATTATTGAAAGCTCCTTCAATGTCAAGAAATGCTACCATTGTATATTCCTTCACAGCGACAGAACTCTCTATGTAGCCAAATAGGTCGTGAAGGGCTGTTTCAGTAGATTTGCCTTTACTATATACATGCTGCTGCCGCGACAGGCGATCTCCAGGGATCTTTGCCCTAAGATATATTTCTATCAACCTCTCAAGAATCTTCAGAATATGGGTTGACAGAGTAATAGGACGAAAATCTTTCGCTTTCGTGTGGTAGGGTTTTCCTGCTTTCGTAAGGAAATGTATATATGGCACTCTGATACAAGCAGAGCACAGACACAGCTTATGATTCAACCGGTGATACATCATCTTCCAAAAGATTTTCGGCTCAGACACAATTTCCCTCACAGCCTCCGACGAATGCATATCAGTGACAACCTCTTCTAGCGCCACGTTGCCCATTGGAGAATTTCACGGGAAATGTGTAACAACGAGTAGTTCTAGTGTTGTCTCACTTGACATTGTCCATACATTCTCTAACTTCTGAATATACCCCACCGAAATGGGTCTTGAGGGCAGAATCTTCATTAGTCTAGAGGCCTTAGGTGTATCCTCCACGGAGCTGCAGAATTCTACCCAGGATTCGTTCTGAGCCTTTCTCAATTCGCCCTTATATCTTCTTAGCTCTGCCTTATAGGTGTCCTAATCGTATGATGCTCTTTTGCTCTGTTGAAGAGTTTTCTGCAGTCTTTTCTTAGACCAACCATCTCGGGGGTCCACCATGGCGGTCGCTGTTTGCTCCTTGGCTTGGCACTAGGGCATGCTGACACAAGCGAGTCATTCAAGGCATTCGTGATCCGCTTGACCACTATGTCTATATCCTCCGTAGTTTCCACTTCCTTTTCTGGTCTAGAATGGATAGTTGTGCAGAATTTGTGCCGAAATTTATTCCAATCCGCCCTTCTTCTGTTTTGCCGAGGAACCACTACTTCAGTATTTTCTCCAAGGCTGAAACTAATATAACGATGATCAGAGAAGCTGTGGTCATCCAACACTTCCCAGTCGCATAATCTCCCACTTATATCTTCCGATACAATAGTAATATCTAGTACCTCCTGCCCGTTCCTGGTAATAAAGGTCGGTTTATCCACTTTATTTCAAATCGCCAGATTGCAACTTAAAATATATTCCATAAGCAGCTCACCCCTTTCGTTGACATCCGAACTTCCCAAATATCTGGTTGTTGTTGTTGTTGTTGTAGCAGTGTGTTGTACACTGAGGCGGCAGCCCTTGCCGATGGATAACTCCATCGGGTCAATCCGGTACGTACAACCGGCTGCCATGGGATTGCCAAATATCTGGTGATGTGCATTAGCATCACTTCCTACAATGTGGCTTTTCTTCCCTACAGAAGCAGTTTCAACCAACGACTTAAGGTTTGAAGGCGGCATCTCAGAATCGTGTGCCATATATAGGAAAGCCAGCCAGTAATGAGACTTGTTTATTTCAAGGCTGGCTACTACTAAATCTTCAGTACTTAGACGGAAGAAGAATAACATTAAGACTACTCTTTGCAAGAATACAGGCTCTGTGTCTCCCATTCCCCGTACCCTTGAGAAGTTTAAATCCCGGAATTTTTATTCCACGAACCATTCCTCCACACACCCATGGTTCCTGGATAAGAAACACTTCAAATCCCTTGGACCATAGTCAGGATTCAGAACTTCCACCACTGTTGTGTTAGTCTCGTCCTCTGATTCCACCAGGAGTTCAACCTCACAAGTTTCGTTAGATTTTTTCATTATGAGCATCCGTACGCAAACAGGGGCAGGTGAGAAAGCTGTGGAACCACCCTTCCTCGGGACACTGGACAATTGCGGTGTGGACGATTCCTCCTTAGATGCTTTACTAGCTGCTGCTTCCGAAGTACTTTTTGAGTTCCTTGTTTCCCCACTGGCGCAAACCTTGAACCCAGTCCAACTGGATGACCCACCCATTCAGGGCTTGTCAGGTCCCGTTTCGATGCCATCCCCTCCTTACTCGATTGTATCTCCTGCAATCCGCCAGACTTTAGCGATGTAGTCGATAGTTCCTCAGACAAGTGTTCAGCAACAACTGCTAAGTCGTCTCCTCATTCCCCAACCCCACCGCCTCTATAGACCTTTAGTTTCAATTTGTTGAATCCGTAATAGGATGTCTTCCAGGTGACCGCAGACTTTTGACTGACTGCGGTGCAGTTTCCGAATCTAGATGTGTAGTCTTTGGGGTTTGTGTAGCGAATCCCCGAGTCCAGTTCAGGGAGTCTCTCTCCCAAATAGTGAGAGTCTTCGGATAATTCGCACCTACCCTCTCAATAAACCTGAAAGCGATGCGTCTTCTATTATAAAGAGCGTGTTGGTTTGCCGGGGAAGGCGATGGCAAATTATAGGCGTGCGAAAAAAGAATAGGTTCGGCCTTGTCCTTAAAACTCGAACCAGGTGTTTTCGTCAAAAGCCCCTGCTGACCAATCGTCTGTCAGCTAGTGGAGCCTAGTCAAGGTTTCAGTAGCAGACAACATGCTACGGCCTGATACTACCACCGCAACTGTTGGGTCTTTGGAGTCCATTCTAAGCCTACTCTGGGGCTCTAGATCTGCCGCTCCCATCGTAACTATCCTTGAATAACTTAAATTTTTCTTCAAAAAATAATAACCTATTACGAGTTACAGGAAAATTCTTGCGGAGCGATATAACAAAACGTACGCTCCACCCAACGGTTCAAACAGATTGAGCTAAAGCTCTCAAAATTTAAATAGATTTTCACCTTGACAGTGTCTATTGGGCGATTAGGAAATTTTTGAGAGTCGTACATTTAGATACTAAAAAGAGGAAACCTTGACAGTGTATATCGGCAACTAAAAGATATATGAGCATATTTAGGTACAAAATGGTGCTTTCTTTACAGACGAAAATATAGGTCTCAAAACTTACATCATCATTTAGGATGTGTACATAAAGATTTTTGTGCATATTTTCTTTTGTCCAAAAAATAGATCCAACGCCGTACACGAGACAAACATCCCATAGCATTATATTTTCGCCACCGTGCTTGAAGGTTTTTCTGGTGTAGTTTGACGAAAATTTCTCTTTCTAAGTCAATTATTGTGAAATCCGGTGTTCCACAGGGCAGTATTCACTTAATCTGTTTATGATTTACCTTGTCTTATTAAAAATTCTTCAATCTTAATGTATATTGTTGCCGTCAAAATTTTCCATTTGCTATGTGTTCCTTCTGATCGGGATTTGTTACAACTCGATGTTAATCATTTTTGTTTGTGGTGTAATGTAAATTTAATGGAACTAAATATCTCGAAATGTAAATTAATGTCTTTCTATAGAATGCAACACTTGTCAAAAAGTTATCTTCTTAACGCTCGTGAAATTGACATGGAATAAACGTTTCTAGATCTTGGCATCCTCTAAGTTCGTATATTTAATTTTCGACAACATATTTCTATGATGGTGAATAAATCTTTTAGTTCTCTTGGATTTATGAAAAGATGGAGTAAATAATTTGATGATCCCTCAGTTACTAAGTACTATATATTTCTCTTGTCCGAAGTAAATTTGAATATGGATGCGTTATTTGGGATCCGGTTTACACTATTCACAGAAAAAAAATTGAGTCAGTACAGAAACAATTTCTACTATTTTACCTTCATAGTCGTGGTTGGAATTATCAAACACTTCCTTTAGATTAACTTTAATAAAGCTCCCTACTCTCAGTAGCCGCAGGAAAATGTTGATTATCACTTTCATCTCAAATGTTTTACACGGGAATTTGAAGCCCGAATTTTGGTTAGGCCGGCTTAATATTAACGCTCCTTCATGACCAACGAGACATTTTTTACTGCTTAATATTCAATATCATCAAAGCGATTTTGCAAGTAGTGATCATCTTTGTCGTATTTGTTTAGATTTTAATAAACATTATCATCTTTTTGATGAGATAGATACTCATTAAAAAGTAAAATTATTCTATACTTAAATTCTAGTTAAATATCAATGTTGTTTGTATATATGTATATTTATTTAAGTCTGTAAAGATATGTGGATCTAAAGACTTAAAAATAAAAATCTCCACGTTTTAGACGTCCAACTCACAGTTTTCGATCAATTCCAATCAAATTTACCTTTATGTTTTATCAGTCCACAATACGTTGCGCCATTTTTGTCCATACCTGACCTGGTTGATTTTTTGATGTCTAAAGAAATATCAGTCACTGATGAATTGTTCGTAAACTCGTTTAAATGTATTTTTTAAATAATTTTCAATTTTATTTTCTAGATAAAATTGGCTCTTGCTAAAGGTGTTGGCTTATCGATGGTGTCACGATCACCGTGTGAGGAGATTGCATACCTCACTTTTGAAGACATCGCACTCGACATTATTCTTTTGCCGTTTACAAAATCCCTGGATTTAAAAATCGGCAATTTTCAAGTTGACAACCAACTATTAGAAACTGCATGCCCAATTATATTTTACATGACTAAAACGAATACAGAAGGCGTTGCCAAAGATGCTATAATGGTTAAAGCTAAAATTTTGCAAAGTCCAAATGAAAACGCGGTAATATTGGAGCATCTATCAATTAATTTAAACCCATGTGCTGTTCTTTTGGAAGAACGAGTTGTGCTGAAAACTGCTCTGTTTCTGGGATACGGACATGTTTCAAATAAATTGGACCAGCGTACGGAATCCCACACATATCGCATAGATGATTATCCATTTTCAAAGAATGCGAAGCGGTATTACTTCGAAAATCTTACAATAGGAGCTACCCAGGTATGTATTCCATTTTTTTATCTCAAGGCCCGGTATGCATATCAAGCAAAGTTTTCGCCAAACTGCCTCATTTTTCAGCTGACAAAGTACGCATTTATCCAAATTAAGCATCATTATGTACAAATAAATCCATTACGAGGTGCAAAAAATTATTAAAGCACTAGTTTTCTTTCCATGAAGCCGAAAAACGTAGTAGGATATGTCAATGCATTTCTTAAGGCAACGGAAATTTTGTTTGAGCAACCTTCCGCCCATTAACAAAAAAACCATAGTATGAATAAATACAAACAAATTCGGCCGGGTTAAATCTAAATTAAAATCGCCCACTTTTTTCCAAATCGGAAAGATCTCAAAATCCTTCTGCAACTGTGAAATGGATAAGGATACTTAAAATTTTTTATGCAAAATTGTTGTCTATTCGCGGTGACATTTCGTCATAAAATATCAGTTAAACTTTCAAAGAATGCCGATTATATCTGCCTCAGAATATGATTATTGTTTGTTTATTTGTTTTTAGTTTCACAAACAAATTAAACAAACAAATTATAGCATGTGTTATTTTATTGGTAAAAATAAATTGTTAAAAAGTTGTTTTAATGAATAAATATATCATATTTTGGTAAATAAATAAAATTGCGTTAGTAAAAATCATTATAAGAAAAATTCTACCCAGGATTTGTTCTAAGCCTTTCTCAGCTCACCCTTCTTTTTTCTTAGCTCAGCCTTATAGATGTCCCAATCGTGTACTGCCCTTGCGACTTTCGTCCAGTTGAAAAGTTTTCTGCAGGCTTTCCTTAGACCAACCAGTTCTGGGGTCCACCATGGCGGTCTCCGTTTTCCCCTTGGATTGACACTAGGGCATGCTGACACAAGCGAATCAATCAAGGCCTTCGTGATCCGCTTGACCATTATGTCTATCTTCTCCGCAGTTTCCACTTAATTTTCTTGTCTAGATAGGATAGTCGTCGTGTGTGCCGAAATTTGTCCCAATCCGTCTTTTTCTATTCTGCAGTATTTTCGCCAAGGGTGAAATTAATATAACGATGATCAGAAAAGTTGTAGGCATATCCTTCCTCTGAGATCCTCCCATAGAAAGGAATGGTCTAGTTTCTCCTGCTTGTTGCTGGCAATAAAGGTATATTCCCTTTATTACAAATCGATAGATCGCTACTGACAATCTATTCGATAAGAAGCTTACCCCTTTCGTTGATATCCAAACTCCTACATATCTGGTGTTGTGCATTAAGATCACTTCGTATAATGAGGCTTTTTTCCCTGCATAACCGTCCTTCTCAGCTGGCGCACACTTTGAGCTCAACCAGCCGGATGACCCACCCACAAAGGGCTTGTCGGGTTCAATCTCGACGCCTTCCTCTTCTGTTTCGATCGTGGCAGGGTGATTTTCAGTCTCATACAATCCACCGGACTTTAGCGATGTGGTCGGTAGTTCCACAGACAAGTGTTCAGCAACAACCGCTGATCGTCTCCTGATTCCCCAACCCCACCACTTCTATAGAAGTTTAAAATTTTTTAATCCGTAGGATACAACTCCTCTGACTTGTTGTGGTTTGCGAGACATTCGTAGTTTAGAACGATTACGGCATGCCTCCGGTCGCCATCAGCTTCATCTAATTTACCAATCTTTCATTCGGTGGTTGAAATAGTTTCCCTAGAGTGGATTTTGGATCTTAGAAAATCCTAGGTATCCAAGCGTGTGCCACTGGTCGAGAAGGAATATCTTCCTTCTTGACTGAATCCAGTGCCGCGCCTGGCTATCTCTAAGATTTTTCTTATTTCATGTATGCAGCCCTGTCGACAACTACCATCACGAAACTGTCCCTATCGACATTAGTAAAGATTTTTGAACCCATCTTACTATTGTTCGCCTTAGTTCTATTGGGCATGGGATGACTTCCAGGAGACCGCAGCCTTTTGGCTTACTGTTGTAGCGTTGCCGAATCTAGACGTGTCGCCTTTGGGGTAGCCTGTGCAGCGAATCTCCGAACCCAACTAAGGGAGTCTCTCTCCTTATCGGTGAAAGTTTTAGGATCATTAGCACCAAGCCTCTCAATAAACCCGAGAACGAAGCGCTTTTTATTATTCCAACTTCTTAAAGAGCGTATTGGTTTGCTAGAGAAGGCCGATGACCTAGGCAAGTTATAGTCATGCGAAGAAAGAATAGGTTCGGCTTGTCCTTTAGACTCGAAACAGGTGTTTTCGTCAAAACCAAAAACAAATTTTAGTGGCACCGCTTGAAAACAATGTCGGCTTAATGTTTGTTTGTTTTATTGGTTTCAATGGTTCGCTTTGTTTTTTATTTATTTGCGAAAAAAATATAAAACCATAAGTGCAGATAAGAAACGTCTTTTGGTATGAAAATAACAACAAATGATTACTGTAAAATTTCGCTCGGAATACAATTAAACATTTCAGCGACTATTCCGAAAGCAAAATAGAATACCAACTCCTAAGCATTCGTTATTTGTGTGTTTAGAATGCCATATTGTGAGAGAATGAGATAAGTGAGATTAAGAGAAGCAACTGGTAGATGAGCTCAGAGTTGCCATATTTGCCCAGTTTTGGCATATTCCGATTTTGCTTCAAAAGTTGCGAAGAGCCTATTCCCGATTTTTACTACAAAAGTGCAGGTTTTTCAAAATTTTGAAAAGTGCATGTTTCTTTGGTAATTTTTTACCAACTAAAGAAGTGTGAGTAATTTTTTATTTTGCCATTCAGCACTCATTGATTGATATGTGAGAAGTTTGCCCCTGTTTCTCAATGGAATGCTCATGGGCAAACTTCCATTTGCATTCAGTTTGCATCACATCGAAGTATCCATATCGATCCCTCAAAGTACATTGATCGTCGTGAAATTCTTTGGCAGTGATAATTGCGCCACAGTCTCTTAAACAAAGCCATTGAGCTGAAATTTGACACAGATAATTGTTTTTATATTGTTCCCATAATAACCGGTCTCCCCATGTAGCTTTGTAACCTCATAAAAGGAGCACTTTTTTTACCGGAATTCGCTAATATTTGGCAGGCTGATAGAAGAATGTAACTGTTATATATTCTGATGTACAGGTACAGCCATCCTCAGCCCATTTAAGGTTTACTTCTGACCCGATTTCGCTGAAAGTTGTAACATTTGGATGTATTAGGCAATCGTGCAAATTACAGATCAAATCGAAAGTAAAGTGGTTTTTAGTCGTGTAGTTTCCAATATAGTAAATCTTTTGGAGTTTGCCTTTTGACAGCTGTCATTTGATTTCACTGGACTTAGACAAAATTTGAATGGTTGAGTTGTATTAAACCTCCCCGCCGTATGTGGTCATAAGAATTAAGTTGTGATTAAGGCGCTTCTATTTTTTTATAATAAAACTATGCATTTCATTGTTTAAACATATGTTGCGATGTTTTTAAGTTGGAGTGCTGAAAACAGGTTTCGGAGCAAAGCATAGTGAAACAGAGCAGGCCTATTTTGCCGGAGAGGGAGCGAAATTTTTTTTTATCCCGAAGTGGAGCGGTTTCCTATCCCAAAATCCGCTCCGGATTTCTTTAAAATACACCAAAAATTTGTTTGCCAACTTGCTATTTTGGCGAATTAAACAAAATTTACATTATTAGATTAAAATGAGATAACTTTTCAGTTTACTTTCGTTAAATCGAAAACATATCGACGAACAGATTTGTCTTAAAATCAAAACAAGTGAAAACGAGCTAAGTGCGGAAGGGCCGAATCTATTATATAACCCACCATAGATCGGGTTTGTCAAGTTCTTTTTATAGGCACTAAAAAGGATCAAATTATCAATGGATTTTCTTTATCCATCATCATGGGAAAGGAGATATATTTATTTAGTCATTCTGTTTGCAACACATCGAGACACCCGTTTCCGACCCTACAAATTATATATATTTTTGGATCGTTGTAAAATTCTAAGATGATTTAACGATGTCTGTGTGTCCCTCTGTTGTAATCACACTACAGCCGTCAAAAATTTAGATATTGAGCTTTTTCTATACGCAGATTAAGTTTTTGAACGAGTAAAATCGGATCATATTTAGATATAGGCGCCATATAGACCGATCTCCTGGTTTAGAATCTTAAGCCCATAAAAGCCACATTTATTATGCGATTTTGTTGAAATTATAAACCATGAGTTGTACTAAGGCATCCGATATCCGAACCGAGAATGGTCCAAATCGAGCCATAATTAGATATAGCTACCATATGGACCTACCCACCTATTTAAAGAAGCATTTATCGTCCGATTTTATTGAAACTTAGAACAGTGAGATCTTGTTAAACTATATTAATATGTAGCTGCCATGTAGACCGATCTGCCAATCAACCCGATTGCGCTGAAATTGGAAACAGTGAGTTGGACTGGGCCACTCATTGTCCGAACTGAACATAGTCCCCATCGGACCAATTTTAGATATAGTTGCGATATAGACCGATCTACCGGTTTAGAGTCTGAAGCCCATAAAAACCCGTATTTGCATATTTCGCTGAAAGAGAGCAGTGAGGTTGAACTAGATTTCCTGTTGTCCTAACCTAACCTATGGTCCAGATGCGACATAGGTTAGGTTTAACTGGCAGTTTGCCAGTGATACCACAGGAACAGAAGAAGGAAGATACCTTCTAGATCCTACCGTTGAACCATCCAGATCGCTTTAAAAAGCCCAATAATTTGGAATGTTCACATCGGCTTAATCAGACAGGGTCTCAAAGAAATGAGAACCTAAAGTGGAACTCCCTCTGACTGCTAGTGCGGGACATACACATAGAAGGTGTTCTCTTTTTCTTCGATGTCCTCACAGTTTCTGCAAAAGTCGTTGCTGGCAACCTTCAGCTTGTCAGTGTGTTTTTCGATTAAACAGTGACATGTTATTGTGGGCTAATCAAGTCTGGATTATGCCAAATAGTTTTGGGATGCTCACAACGCCCAAATCGGATAAGAATTATGCCCTCTAGGGGCGAGATTGGTTTATATAGGGCTATAAACGGTTATGGACCGATTGACACTAAACTTTACAAAATGTTGGAGGTTATTAAAGAAACCGGTTTGCAAAGTTTCAGCCAATTTGGATAGGAATTGTTCACACTAGGGTCCAGAAATCAATTCAGGAGGTCGATTTATACGGGGGTTTTTATAAGGATATAACATGATAAAGACGGCGATCCAGATACATATAATCGGAGTTGAATATTGCATGATGTTGTACGTAATGATGATCTGCGTCTGTTTCCAGTGGAGCGGCAGATCTAGAGCCCGGGAGTAGGCTTAGAATGACCTCCAAAGACCCAGCAGCTGCGGTGGTGGTAACAGGCCGAAGCATGTTGTCTGCTACTGACACCTCGACTGGTGGAGCGGCTGTTGCAGGCACCACTAGCCGACAGACAACTGGTCAGCAGGGGCTTTTGACGAAGACACCTGGTGCGAGTCTAAAGGACAAGGCCGAACCCATTCTTTCTTCGCGTGCCTATAAATTGCCTAGGCCATCGGCCTTCCCCGGCAAACAAACACGCTCTTTAAGAGATTGGAACAACAGAAAACGCATCGGTCTCAGGTTTAATGAGAGGCTTGGTGCTATCCTAAGACTTTCACTGTTTGGGAGAGAGACTCCCTAAATTGAGGTCGGGAATTCGCTGCACAGGCTACCCCAAAGACTACACGTCTAGATCCGGAAACTGTATCACAGTCAGCCAAAAGGCTGCGGTCACCTGGAGGGCATCTCATGCCTTAAAAAAAAACTAGGGCGAACAATTGTAAGATGGGTCCAAGAACCTTTGTTAATGTCGCTAGGGACAGTTTGGTGATGACAGTTGTCGACAAGGTAGTAGGACAGGGCTGCATACCTAGGAATAATTGAAGTGGGATAGTCAATGGACTGTCATCAGTATACTCCGATGTCCTTGCAGAATTTCCGAGGTCTCCTCCAGTTTGTGACGATGTAGGCGGGTGTCGTGGCCGATACAAACTAATTGCCTTTGGCGATCAATGCTCAATTGAAATGTATAGTTGTGCGCTAAAAAAAGATTGGTGAGATCTGGCCAGGTGCAGCACTAGATTTAGTCAAGAAGGAAGATATTCCTTCTCGACCAATGGCGCATGCTTGGGCACCAAGGATTCCCTCAGATCTGAGTCCATACTTGGAAGACTAAGGGAATGTAATCCCAACCTTTCAACCACCGACTGGAAGATTGGTAGCTTAGATGAGGTGATCGGAGACATGCAGTATTCGTACTAAACTTCGGCTGTCTCGCAAATTCAACAAGTCTGAAGGGGTTGTATTCAACAAGTTGAAACCTAAAAATCTATAGAAGAAGAAGAAAAGAGCCTTATTGTAGGAAGTGACGATGCCTCCTTCCTCCTTATGTCACTGGTTAAAGCCGCTTCTCTAGAGAAGAAAAGCTTTATTGTAGGAAGTGATGCTTATGCACATCACCAGATATGGGGAAGTTCCGACGTAAACGCATGGGGTGAGCTGCTTATCGAATATATTATAAGTTGCAATTTGGCGATTTGTAATAAATTGTGTATACCGATCTTTATTACCAGGAGCCGGCAGGAGGTACCATATATTACCTTTGTAGCGGAAGACATAAGTGGAAGATTATGCGACTGGGATGTGTTGGCTGACCACAGCCTCTATTATCGTCGTTATATTATTTTCAACCTTAGAGAAAATACTGCTGACAACAGAAGAAAGGCGGATTGGGATAAATTTCGGCACAAATTCTGCACGTCTATCCATTCTAGACCAGAAAAGGAAGTCAAAACTGCGGATAATATACACATAGTGGCAAAGCGGATCACGAAGGCCCTGAAGGACTCGCTTGTGTCAGCATGTTCTAGTGCCATGCCAAGGGGCAAACAGTGACCGCCATGGTTGGTCTAAGGAATGACTGCAGAAAACTCTTCAACAGAGCGAAAGCCACAAGAGAAAATGAGAAAACACTAGTACTATACGTTGTTACACATTTCCCGGGAAATTCTCCAACGGACAACGTGGCGCCAGAAGAGGCTGTCACTGGTATGCATGCATTCGTCGGAGGTTACTGTCTGAGCCGAAAATCCTTTGGGCGATTAGAAGTTTCGACTCCTTAAAGTCGTCAGGCCTTGATGGTGTATCACTGTACCAACTGTGTCTGATAGACTGGCTCCTTGACTTAAGGAGATATACTCTGCTTGTATCAGCAGATCGCTTGTCTCAGCAACAGCATGCATATAAAAGGGAGTGTTCACGGCTCTTCCTCGCTGTCAAGAAATATACAATGGGAGCATCTCTTGATATTGAAGATGCTTTCCACAATGTAAAATCGACGTCAATCATGAAAGAATTGGATCTTCTAGGTATACAAACTTCCATAATGCCATGTCTACATTGACTCGTTTTGCTTATGTCATTTATTGTTGTTTCACTCCGCAGGAATTTTCCTGTAACTCGTAATAGGTCATTATTTTTGGAAGAAAAATTTAAGTCACCCAAGGATAGCTGCAATAGAGGTATCCATTAGGCGGTTGATGATCTGCGTCTGTTTCCAGTGGAGCGGCAGATCTAGAGTCCGGGAGTAGGCTTAGAATGGACTCCAGAGACCCAACAGCTGCGGTGGTGGTATCAGGCCGTAATCAAATGTATCATTATGCGATAAAAAAGATTGGTGAGCGCTGGCCAGGTGCAGCACTAGATTTTGTCAAGAAGAAAGATATTCCTTCTCGACCAATGGCGCATGCTTGGATACGAAGGATTCCCTCAGATCCTGAATCGATACTTGGAAGACTAAGGGAATGTAATCCCAATGACCGGCAGTATTCGTATTAAACTCCGGCTGTCTCGCAGATCAACAAGTCTGAAGGGGTTGTATCCTACAGATTCAACAAGTTGAAACCGAAGGTATATAGAAGCTATGGGGTTGGGGAATCAGGAGACGACTCAGCAGTTGTTGCTGAACACTTGGCTGAGGAACTATCGACCACATGGCTAAAGTCCACGATCGAGACTGGAGGGGATCGCATCGAAACGGGACCCGACAAGCCCTGTGAGGGTGGGTCACAAGGTTGGACTGGGCTCAAAGTGCGCGTCAGCGGGGAAGCACGGAAATCAGATAGTACTTCGACAGCAGCATTAGTGAAGAATCTAAGGAGAAATCGTCCACACCGCAAGTGCCCAGTGTCCTGAGGAAGAGTGGTTCCAAAGCTCTCTCATCTGTCCCTGGATACGTACGGAAGCTCATCATGACAAGTTCTAACGAATCTTGTAAGGTGGAATTTCTGACTCCTGACTATGGTTGAAGCTGCTTTCGTAGGGAAGAAAAGACTCATTGTAGGTAGTGATGTTAATGCACATCACCTGATATGGGGAAGTTCGGATGTGAACGAAAGGGGTGAGCTGCTTATTGAATATATTATAAGTTTCAATCTTGCGATTTGTAATATAGGGGATAAACCGACCTTTATTACCAGGAACAGGCAGGAGGTACTAAATATTACCTTTGTATCGGAAGATATAAGTGGAAGATTTGCGACTGGGAAGTGTTGGATGACCACAGCTTCTCTGATCATCGTTATATTAGTTTCAACCTTGGAGAAAATACTGCAGAATTGGTCGCTTGGCTAAACAGAAGAAAGGCGGATTGGGATAAATTTCGGCACAAATTCTGCACCACTATCCCTTCTAGACTAGAAAAGGAAGTGGTAACTGCGGAGGATATAGACATAATGGCTAAGCGAATCACGAAGGCCCTGAATGATTGGCTTGTATCAGCATGTCCTAGTGCCAAGCCAAGGGGCAAACAGCGTCCGCCATGGTGGACCCCAGAGTTCTTTTCAGTAGGAGATACAAGTTGCCTACAGTGGAACCTGTATTCTTGGGTGGAGAGAATGTTCCATTTACAGAAAGCGCAAAATACCAGTGTGTTTTGCTGGACAGGAAACTGAGCTTCAAATCCAATATTTTGTACAGGGCAAGAAAGGCCACTCTTGTCCTATACACCTGCAAGAGAGCCATTGGCAGAAGTTGGGGTTTTAGACCGCGTGTCATGCATTAGGTATATACAGCAGTTGTCAGACCTATTATGCTATATGGTGTTGCGGTCTGGTGGACGGCGCTTCAAAAATCCACCTACTGCTCAATACAATACTGCTACATTTTATGCCTCTGGACATTGTGGATACCCAAATTGCAGCGACCACTGCCGTGAGGTTAAGGGAACTTTCTCATTGGTCATGTGGCGGCCACGGACACTGTGTTATACTTGATACAATATCCGATGTTCCAGGCAATGTGGATTACACCCTTCCTTAGCCGCTTTTTGATAAAAATTACTGTACCACTATTCCTGATAGAACCGATTTCAACTACGATATCCCTAGTAACAGAAGTTACATAGACTTCTATATGGATAGTTCCAAACTAAATGACCAGGTGGGCTTTGTGGTGTACTCTAATGATCTAGAACTAGTCATATCGAAAAGGTTACCTGACCACTGCAGTGTGTATCAAGCAGATATCCTAAGTTTTCAGGACCAGGCTTTTTAAAGTGTTCTGGATGGTTTAATGGTAGGAACTAGAAGGGATCTTCCCTCTTCTGTTGCTGTGGTATCACAATGGACGAATACGTCCAAGTGAGTCTGATGGCAGACTGCCACTTAAACCAAACCTAACCTAACTGCAAAATATTGTTTTGACATTATTCAGGGCTTTGCTTATTTTACACAATTTAGGCACTAATTTGGGCTCAATTGCTTTGAGTGACTCGTTTTTGGCCAAACGAGTCGTTTTGCCCTCATTTATTGTAAAGGAAAGCGAGTCGTTTTCAAAGCGGTATAAAGATAAATCGAGTCGTTTGCTCAAAACAGCTTTAGAGTGTACATAGTATAAGAAAGATTATAAATAACTTACAATCTTAAAAGATGCATTGCGGCAGGCTTGGGATCTGTACATAGAAAAAGGTGGGTCAGCAGAGGAACAACTCAAGAAGGTGAACTGTCTCCTTTACTTTGGAACATAACCATTAACAATATATTATTGTCCCTGGAAAAAATATTGGGTTGCCCAAAAAGTAATTGCGGATTTTTCATATAGTCGGCGTTGACAAAATTTTTCACTGCATTCTTTCTTCTGCCAGTTATCAGCTGCTACTTTTAGCTTGCTTTAGAAAAAACTGTAAAAAAGTATATGTGATTAAAGTTCATTCTAAGTTTTATTAAAAATGTATTTACTTTCTTTTAAAAAATCCGCAATTACTTTTTAGGCAACCCAATAGCTGTAAATGGTCGCATATTCTGATGACATGGATATTGCGATAGGGGGAAAATTTCCAAACTCTACCATACCTCTGGTAGCTCTAAGTGCGACAGCATGGGAGGCGTAAATCCCTGCATGACAGAAGTAATTCTCTTCAGCAGGAGATGCGAGTTGCCTACAAGCACCAGTCTCTTTTAGAGGAGAGAATATTATATTTACTGAAAGCGCAAAATATCTGTGTGTATATATGGGCAGGAAATTGAACTTCATTTCCACCGTTTTAGAAATGCAAATTTGGCCCCGTATACCTGCATGACAGCTATTGGGAAAAGATGGGGGTTAAACAACGTGTGATGCATTGGATATATATACTGCAGTTGTCAGCCCTATAATGATATAGGGTGTTGTGGTCTTGTGGACGCCGTTTCAAAAGGTCATCTAATGATCAACAGTCAGCGGGATCCAAGAGATATCCTGTTTGTGCATTATAGCCTCACTGAGGATGACACAATCTGATTCACTAAATTTATTGCTACACCTAATGCGTTTAGACATTGTGGCTAGCAAAATTTCTGCGACAAATGCTGTGAGGCTAACGCAGCTTTCTCTTTGGTCATGCGGCACCCACAGATGCAATGTTATCCTTGATATTATGTTCGAGGCAATGTGGAGTACTCATTGCCAGAGCCGTTTTTTGATTAACAGTGCTGTACTTTGGGGTGTACTCTGAGGAACTTGAAGTGGTCATATCGAAAAGGTTACCCGACCATTACAGTGTGTATCAAGCGGAGATCCTTGCAATTAGAGCTTTGGAGGATGGCTTATAATGGCGTAACGACGATTGTCATAAATATCACCTCAGACAGCCATTAAATACCTAAAAAAGGTATTTCTGAATTCAAAACCCGCCCTCGACTATCGCAGATCTCTCAAAGAGATGGCTGAATAGTTCAATATTCACCTGTCCTGGGTGCCGGGCTACAGAGATATCCCAAGGAATTGTAAAGTCAACAAGCTTGCAAGAATAGGAACTACCTTACACATTCCAGGGGAACTGAAATCTGTGGGTGGCCTCTAGCGACATGTAAGCTATGTCTTCAGGATCAGGCCCGAAGGGCAACGAATGATAGATGGTCACAAAGAGGGGGCTGTGAGCATTCCGACATTATATGGCCTTATCTTGACTTGAAGATGTCTACTGCTTTGCTGTCACTGGCTAAAACAGACGTCACAATCATTGTGTCCTTTATGACAGGTCACTGTCTGACCGGAAAACAAGCTGACAGACTGAAATTTGCCAGTAACGACTTTTGCTGAAGCTATGAGAACGTCGAGTAAGAAGAAACTATAGAACATTTTCTGTGTATGTGTTCCGCTCTAGCAGTGAAAAGAAGTTCCACTTTAGGTTTACATTTCTCCGAAAACTTGCCTGATTTGGCGGATGTGAACCTTCGCAAGTTATTGGGCTGTTTAAAGCGATCTGGATGGTTCAACGGTTGGAACTAGAAGGCATTTTCCTTCTTCTATTCCTGTCTTAACGTCTAAGTGAGTCTGATGGTAGATTGCCACTTAAACCTAACCTTACAACTAATATATAAATGGTGATTTTTTAGCTATTATCTCTTGGGAAACACTGGTTTAAACATCTCACGCCCATTACGTGTTATGTTTCACTGTCAAACATCTTCAGTTTGGTCTATAATTTTACCATGAATCGCCTTACAATCGATTACCGCTTGCAAATTATTGATTTAATTATCAAAATGCGTGCTCTGTTAAAAAAAAATCATCGCGCGCGTCTTCCACTGAGCGACGAAGCTCATTTTTGGCTCAATGGGAACGTAAATGAGCAGAATTGTCGATTTTGGTGCTAATCAGCCCGAAACATTGCAAGAGCTACCAATGCTACATCGAGAAAAAATTCGGTTAATGGGCTGGTGGCATCATTGGAAGGAAGGGATAGAAATGTCACTTCTACGGAAGCTGGTTAAAGAATCAGATCTCTCGATCTGCATTTCTTCAGCATTTTAGCATAACACTGCTAAAACGCTGAAGAAGTAAAAGAGCTCCCCGCTTTCAATTACTCTTGGGAAACCAAGCCAGCTCTCCCGCAATGGAGACTCCAGACAGTGTCCTACGGAGCGAGACAAAGTCGGAACAAGAACTAAGGAAGCGCGCACGACCCCTGAGTTTTCATGGAGGACTGTGACTTCCAAAAGAAGGCCACAGCCATCACAGAAGGGGAAGATGATCGCTGAGAATGGTAAGCACCGCCCTCTTACGGCAGAGTAGCAAGGAAGCACAACAGGGATGAGTCGGTAGGATTCCACCAGATCATTGGTCCCAAGTGGAGGATCTGATTATCGATCGGATTTGCAAACATGTGTGGAATTCTGTAGAGGGTCCACCCATACAAATGATGAGCTGCGAGTATAAAGGGGACATTTTTACGTTGCGTCGGCGGAATGTATTGATATCGTCAAACAGCTCGTCAGGGGTATCCACGCTCCCTTGGAGGGCGCAAAGCTCGACCTGGTGAGAAAGATGGATATCCCCCAGCTCACAAAGGCGATGGTCTTCATTAAGGGACGGGGCAATACATTTGCGAGTTGCAGAGAATTGGGAGGTCTTCCACTGGGAGGAGAAATAGGAAGGAACCCTCCTTGTGGTTGGAATTGATCAAGTCTCCGTGACGAGTTTGGCTAAGGCTAAAGCCATGGCGCACTACGGAAGTAAGGCTGTCTTTTTCAAGATTGGGAAAACTACGATAGGCAGAAATCCTCATATTGAGACATTAAGCCTTGCAGTGGCAGGTGACTCAACCCCGCCCAACGAACAGGGGACTGACGACGAGACAATCGCCGCCTCTCTCATTATTGGTAAGACTAGAATAAGCAAAGATCTTAATACTAAAGTATCAGGCAGTGCAGTGGCGAGAGACCCAACACAGCTTCACAAACAGGGACCCGACGACGGACCCATCACCGACTTTTAGATTCCGAAGACTATGTAAGGTAAAGATCCTAATGTTGAAACATTAGGCAGCGTAGCGGCACGATTCTCAATGCAGTCTAATGAACGAAGATTTTGGACTGATCCCTATCAACAACCTATTATTCTATGCTAACACTGGTATACGGCCGAGGACCTGCGTTATTTGTCATAAAAATTTGAATTATATATTTTACCCAGAGTTGTCAACGTCGGACTCAACAGTGGTGAGACAGGGAGACGGTGAGCATACTTGGCATCTCTTTGGTTTTTTTCTCTTTATTTAAGCAATTAAAACAGAGTGTTGGTTAAGCACATTAAATCGAATCCAAGGGATTTATTACAATCGAGGTCCTTTACTGCCTTCCACATTTTCTTGAACGTAATCATCTCAAAATCGAACGTTGTATACGTAGCCAGTTTCCTGTACCATCCATTGAATTAATATTCGTGTTAGAAAATATGTTAGCTAAGTGTTCAGCGAATGCATTAGCCTTCTCTGCATTACTATTTGCCCATTGGTGGCTTTCTTTCAAGATGGGTGGTTTTTTTTCAAGAATTTGTTTGTTCTTATATTCGATTGCTTTCTAAAAGAGTAGTTGGTTTTATTATCATATGTGAGATTTGAGAGGCTGATTTTTCTGCTCAATTTTTGTATGGTGTTGTTTAGAAGACTTCTGTCTTCTGGAGAACGGGAATGTTGCCATTTTTCTCGTATTTTCTGTTTATATTTTACCAACTCCCTAATGTGACTCGGATATTTTGGCGTTGTTGGTGAAAGTTTTAATAGAGGCGTGCTTTTCCATGCAGCTTGCTGAAAATTGTTCGTAAGTTCTAGAACTTCTTTGTCAATATCATCTGTGGTCTTTATAGATGTGTATGTTGTTGATCCATTCATTAAGTATTGAAAGTTATCCCAATCAGTTTTTCATTGGTTAGTTTAGTTTGGGGATAATTACATGGCGCTTGGTTCTTATATAAAGTAAATAGGAGAGTGATCAGAACTAAGCCCATATCCGTCCTGTATTGTGATCTTATTCATATCGACTTTGCAAAAAATCTATAAGATCCGGTGTTTTCGCTGTGTCTGAAGGCCAATACTTTGACGTTCCCGTTAAGGTACTCAGCATCCCGTAATATTTATTGCTTTATATGATTCCCTTCCTTTAGTCGTGGTCAATCCAGAGCCACACTGAATATGTTTTGCATTATAGTCATCTGCCATGATAAATCTAATGCTGTGGGAGCTGATAAGGTCATTGTATTGTTTACATGTTATTTTATGACGCGGTGGACTGTACCCTGATGTAACGGAATGGAATTTCAATAATGGTAAGTGTGGTTGCTTGAAACTCTTCCAAACTGATTTCATTTTCCTTCTAATGTTCAATCGTTTTTCTTACGATCACGGTACTACCCCCACGAGCGTTACTACTGGAGTCGATAGTGTGGTATAAATCATAATTTTTTAATTGCATATATGACTGTTTAACAAAAAGTGTTTCGCTAAAAAGACATATATCGATCCTTTCTTCTTCCTAAACAAATCAGAGTTCATCTTAGTTTGCAGAGTTCATCGGAGCAAACCATTTGCACTCCATTGCATAATTTTTAAGCTATTGTTCATTTAGCCACATAAAGAAGTTCTCCTCTAGCATGCTTATACGTGCGTCTAGTATCTGACACTGGAATCTTGGAATAATGACGTTGATCGAAGGTTTATAATTACGGAATTTATGGTGAAGGAATCCTTGAGGAGCTTCAAACTATTTTAGTCACCCGGACCTGTAGAATATTTCCGTCCTTACTACAGAAGGAGGTGGACTATCCGGCGCCCCACTTGGCCAATATTTTCACAGCATGCCTGGGACTTCGTATACTCCAAAAGCCTGGCAGGAGGCAGGGTGGTATTTATACCCGAGCCGGCAAGACAAGTTATGCGACACCAAAGGTCTGCGGATCTACATCCAGCGACGCTGTTTTTATTTGAGCACAAACAGCAGTGCTATGTCAAGGGAAGGTCGGTGGAGACTGCTCTGCACGAGGTTGTGCATAAATTAGAACAATCCTTCGATGCCAAAACGTACACACTGGCGGTATGCATTAACATCGAGGGAGCTTTCAGCAATGTGCGGACCGACACACTAATCCAATCTTAAGACCTGTGTCGGTCGAAACCGGTCCTTAGAGACTAGGTTAACCATATGCTAAGGAACTGGTGGGTAAATTGTGCGTCCCATGACATAAATATAAGGGAGAAAGTGGCACAAGGCACGCCACAGGGGGGCATTTTATCGACAATCCCTTAAGTGACCACCATAAATGACCTATTTTGATGCTAACTGAGGAGGGATTTGAACCCGTCTGCTATGCAGACGTTGTTATAATACTTCTAAGGGGTAAGGATTCAAACTAACTATGCAGAGGGACCGAATGGTCTTGCAGATAGCACACGACTGGGCTAGACCTAGGGGTCTCAATGTTAACCCAGAAAAGAATGAAATCCACTCAGTTGACGCACCACGTTTCCTCAATAGAACAATTTCGATATCTGACATGGTCAAATACTTAGGAGAGATCTTGGACAGGAAACTGAATTGGAATTGTCACATTCAGGAGCATACTGAAAAGGGTCACAGATATTGGGCACTATGTAAAAGGGCCGTAGTCTAGAAATAGGACCTGAATCCGAGGATAGTCCACTGGGTCTACAGGAGAGTGATAAGACCAATACTTACTTACGTAGTAGTTTTAGTAGTTTTAATGGATTGCTATGAAGAAAAAGTGCAACGTATGGATAATACAACAAGTTCACAAGCTCATACCATCGCGGTATAATCGAGGTAACGATAGGAAACCTGGTAGGAACGAAAGAGGTTCCCGATCGGATACCTGAGAGGAAACTTGAGGTCGACTGCGAGGCACTGCCGACATCGGCACAGTTTTGGATTCACGGAACGCTAGTATTGCCATCTGGAAGATCATGTTTCACGGATGGATCAAAGCTAGAGGACAGAGTGGGCCTGGTGGTCTACATTTAGAACCCAGGGATTGGGATATGTTTAAGTTTGTCTGACCATAATACAGTCCTACAGGGGGAAATCCGGGCGATCATGGAATGCGTAAGGTGGTGTGTTGTTAACGCGAGGACGTCGAGTAAGAATATCTTTATGGATAGTAAACAGACCATAAGGGCAATACCAACCAGGACATTGAGATCACGAACACTCTTCGAATGTAACAAGGAAATTAACGCCTTCCTGAGGATGGCACGATCCGCATCGTTTGGGTGCCGGTCGATAGCGGAGTAAGGGGGAATGAAAGGGCAGACGATTAGGCAGTGAAGGCCAGAGAACTGCCGTCGATAAACTTGGTTAACCCGAAGCCTTTCGGGTCGATGCAGTCCGATTTAAGTGCGAGGGCGACAAAAGCGCATGTAACACTATGGAACAGTGAATCAATCAGTAGGACGGCGAAAATCCTATGGGGTGATCCGGATCGAGAGAGGACGAGGCTATTGATGGAAGGAAGTAAGAAGGTGGTTAGTATAGCTTTCGGTATCATAACGGGACACATAGGACTACGAGCTCACTTATGTAAAATCTGTGCGGCAAGTGATATCATGTGCAGGGCATGCGGGGAAGATGATGAGATGTTGGAGCATTTCCTATGTAATAACTGATACCGGCACTTAGGTGGGGACACAATACCAGACATAAACCAATTTAGGGGCGTGGCATGGAAAACAATTAAGGATTTTGTGAATAGCACAGAATTTCTAACTTAGACTTTTTGGATTTTTTTGGCATGGAAAACAATTTGGATTTTTTTTTGGCATGGAAAACAATTAAGGATTTTGTGAATAGCACGAAATTCCCAACTTAGATTTTTTCGAGGCTACTTTTTTAATTTTTAGAGCGCGCAACAAGCCGATTACTGGCTTAGGTGTATGTCCACAGTGGCATTGCGCGGATTAATATCCACAACCTCTCTTCAACTGAACCTAACCTATCAATATTTACAAGTTTACAATTTTGATAAAGACATTGCTTTCCCGATGCCTTGTCAACCCTAAATAGGACCTGCGATCATTCAAACCGCATCCCCAGTCAACATTTGCAAAAAAAAATATAATTCCCAGTATTTGCTTAAAAGTCTGGTATATTCTTTAGGTGTTTCAATACATATTTTGCTACTTGAACATTTATGTTGTGCGGGTTAGAGTTTAATTATACTGGCTTGAAACAACATTTACCAAAACTAGTCTTCAAATTACAGCCAAATACATCATGACTAGAGCTGGCAAAATATAGAAAGCATTATCGAAACTATCGATAATTTGGTTTTTGACTGAATATCGAATGATATTTTTCTTACCGATACTATCGCTAAAGTTAATTTTTATGCAAAATCGAACAAAATCAAGCGATCTGACACTGAATGTATCCTATAAGATACATTGCGTGTTTAGGGGGCGCAATTTTCATTTTCGTTTGAAACATAGGTTATAGGTAATTAACGATAGTGTCGATATACATTGTTAGAAATAACGCAAATATCGAACGTAGCGATTATCGACAGTTTGCCAGTTCTAATCATGACACCAGTCTAACTTTGATACGAATGAGTGTCCAAATCTTCAAATTGGTTGTCACATTTAATCAAAACTGCACAGCTGGGCCAAGGTGTACTTGCAGGCTTACAGTTTTCCATTTCTCATGGCTTCAACACTTCTTCAAAATAATGGGTGATTTTTTAGCTATTATCTGTTTGGAATCACGTTTCGTGTTTTGTTTCACAGTCAAATATCTTCAGTTTGGTCTATAATTTAACCATGAAACATCTCACAAACGAACAAGTCTTACAAATTATTGAATTTTATTATCAAAATGCGTGCTCTGTTAAGAACGTTCATCGCGTACTTCTCCCATCTTATAGTCAGTTAAATCGACCCACTGAAGTGGTTATTCGGGCTATTGTGATTAAATTTCGCATCAAATTTACATTGTTGGACATTAAACCAACGTAGAGTGCGAATTGATTAAAATATCGCAGCTGTATTCGCTAATGTTATTGATGACCATCAATTATCGTTTCGTCGCCGTTCGCAGCATTTGGGCCTCTGTCACTCAACAAATGGAAAATTTTGCGGAAGGATTAAGATGTAAAGCCTTTCAAAATTCAGCTGGTGCAAGAACTAAAGCCGAACGACCTACCGCAATGCAGAATTTTTGGTGAATGGGCTCTTGGAAAGTTGGCCGAAGATCCACTTTTATATTGAAAAATTGTGTTCAGCGACAAAGCTTGTTTTTGGATTAATATAAATAAACAGAAATGCCGATTTTGGAGTGAAGATCAGCCAGAAGCATTGCAAGAGCTACCAATGCATTCAGAAAAAGTCACAGTTTGGCGCGTTTTATGGGCTGGTGGCATCATTGGACCGTACTTCTTCAAAGATGATGCGACATCCAATTTTTTGCCGAAAATGCAAAAGCTTAACTTGCATGACATGTGGTTTTAACAGGATGATGCCACATGCCACACAACACGCGTAACAATGGACTTATTGAGGAGCGAGTTCAGTGAACATTTTATTTCCCTTTCCGGACCGGTCAATTGGCCGCCTAGATCGTGCGATTTAACGACTTTAGACTTTGTTTGTGGGGCTATGTAAAAGCTCATGTCTATATAGACAAGCTCGCTTAAATTGGCGCATTGGAAGACAATATTGAAGCATTTATTCGTGAGATACCGCCCAAAATGTTGAAAAGAGTATGCCAAAATTGGACTAAACTGATGGACCATTTGAGGCGCAGCCACGGTCAACATTTTCATGAAATAATTTTCAAACATTAAATTATATGGACCGTACTATCGATTCAAATAAAGATTTCATGCATATTTCTGAATTTTATGTGCTTTTTTTATAAACTAGCTCTTAAAAAAACATTGAATTGTTATGTCACCGTTATGTTATGTCGCACTCAATTTCCATGCCTAAGTAGAATTTTACAGGATCATGGTCTAACGATCAACGCAAATAATCAAATTTCGCACATTTAGTTTTATTTCCATTTCTGTTACGCATGTAATTAACATATTATCGACACATACGCTGATTTAGCTAAGCTTCTTTCCTTCCCTTTTGACATAGCCACAGATATTGGACTTGCAGCTATTGAAGTAAATTTTCAACAAAATGTCATTGACCTTTTTGTTCCATTCATGATCTGCTAGTCTTAAGCTATATAATGATTTCTTTAATTTACACACCTGAACTGCGTTATTATCAAAAAACGGTTGTAGCATGTTGACTTCTTCGCCTAAGTCGCAATTATGTCGATTTGATAAATACTAAATGGATTTACCCGGTAAATTGGGTAAATATCCGGGTATTTACCCATATATACCCAAAAGCTGGGTATTTATAGTTTTGCAGATATCTTGGGTATAAAACCATTTTGCACACAATTTTTGATGATTTCGTATTCCTTGTATATAAACCTGACCTTCTGATCTCATAAAATCGGACTATAGTTATATATAGCCGCTATATGGACAGATCTCCCGACTAATTGTCTTAAGGCAATAAACAGTTAGTTTTTCATCCTATTTTGATTAAATTGGGCGCAGTGAGTTCTGAAATACTCCTACCCATTCCCGTGAGATGACGCCCAGATTGGACCATATTTAAATATAGCTGCCATATATACCGACCGATATAGTGTATTGAGGCCATAAAAGATCTATTTATTACCCGATTTTAATGAAATTTGGCACAGGAGTTCTGAAAGATCCCTTCCCATATCTTTCAAATGTGGTGCACATCGAACCATATTTGGATATAGCTACCATATAGACCGATTCCCGATATAGAGTGTTGAGCCTATAAAAGAAGCATTTTTCATCCAATTTCGATAGAATTTGGCATAATGAGTTTTGTTAGACCCCTACACCTTTTTGTTGAATGTGGTCCATATCGGACCATATTTGGATAGGTTCCACATAGACCGATTTCCCGATATAATGTTTTAAGGGCATAAAATATCTATTTAATACCCAATTTCGATGAATTTTGGCACAGTGAGTTCTGAAAGACCCCTACCCATATCTTTCAAATGTGGTGCACATCGAACCATATTTGGATAAAGCTGCCATATAAACCGATCTCTCGATATAGAGTATTGAGCCCACCAACTATTTCGTTCATTGAGTGCATAGTATAGGCACACAATTAGTTACTTTGACTGACCAGGATCATTCACAGTTTTCACTTTTATGTTTGAAAACAATAAATGACACCCATCCACCTACTGCATAAAACATGTACTGTAGTTAAAAACTGTTTAGTCTTGTTGTGTAGGCTCCCCAGCAACAAAATTGCAAATCCCACACAAAGCCGAGCCTTTAAAAATTGGCTTACCGACATGCCGAGTAGGGCCCCGGCAATCACACCCTCACCTATTATAAAAAGTGATACTCACTCTCTCGCACATCTAACAGTTGCTTCTTTTACTCTCAACAGTAATACTGCGAACCATGGCTTTGCATTCAGACCCATAACGAATGCTTTAGAAAAAACAACAACAATTTGCTGTGTTTATACTTTTTCCTCTTTATTGAAAATTAATTCCTCATTTTCATGGCTCTTCTTTAAGAAAAATTAATTAAAATTAATTTGCATACATATGCGTCGCTTCTCTGGAAAATATCTTTCGATTGATGCCAAATTCATTAAAATTCATTCAGCCGTTTGGCCGTAATATGTACCACAAAATCGCCTTTGTTACTCCGGCAACATGTCCTTTCGAGCAGGTTTGGAGGCCTACTCTATTCCCAAATAACATGAATTTGAGCCCCATATTGTCATAGTAGGGATACCTGTCCGTTGTTCCCTTATGGTGTAAAACTCTCTGAAAGTTGAATCCATATTTTAAAGTAAGGTCAGAGTAGTACTCTACTCTGTAAAACCCTCTTTGTCATGATAGGTGGTTTAAGAAAAAGGATGATCCCTAAACACTTGACGTCATTTTATGTCAAATTTGTTCTGCCTCCCATTCGAGACCCCATATTACCAGATCATACTACATGTCGAAGAAAATTATAAAGTGCACCATTTTTATCACATGGACATTTTTAACTATCTGAATATTGCAGCTAAATCCAAGTTCATGCCAATGAACACCAAGTAGAGCCACGTTTCACACCACCATATACCCACACTCCAATAGTGACCTCTTTTAGTATACTCTTTCTATACCTGTCACCACTCCCACTCTTACTAATAATACTCCCACCTGTGGCTTTCCATTCACACTAATAACGGATGCTTAAGTAAAATGCAACAACAGTTTGCCGTGTTTCTGCTTCTTGTTCTTTTACTGAAAATTAATTCCTCATTTTCATGGATTTTCTATTCGGAAAATTAATGTTCATTTATATTCTGCACATCTCCGGAAGAAACTCTTTCGATTCATACCAATTTCATTAAAATTCATTTAACGACTTGACTGTAATATGTACCACAAACCTGCTTTTAGAAAACCCAACCAGTGCATATGTCCTGTAGTTACAAAATTGTTTGTCTTGTTGCGTTGGCTCGCAAAACATATACAAACAACGACAACAAAAATGCAAATACCTCGCACGCCAAAAGCCGAACCTTAAGGAATTGACTGACCTACATGTCAAGTGGAGCCACACACATCCCACCCCCACAAGACACTCACCTAAATAGTGATACTCCTTCTCTCGTACCAATTGTTTCTCTTATTCTCTCCACTAATACTCCCAACTAAGGTTTTGCATTCACACCACAACAAATGCTTTAGATGAAAACCAACAACAAATTGCTGTGTTTATGCTTCTTCTTCTTTTATTGAAAATCAATTCCTAATTTTCATGGCTTTGCTTTAAGAAAAATTAATCATCATATATATTCGTCGCTTCTCCGGAAAAATATCTTTCGATTGATGCCAATTTCATAAAAATTCATTCAGCCGTTTGACCGTAATATGTACCCCAAAATGAAATAAAATGTTCACTGAATTCGCCTCTCAATAAGTTCATTGTTACCCGTACTATGTGGCATGTGACACCGTCTTGTTGAAACCACATGCATTTTGGCCAAAAAAAGTTGGATGTCATCTCACGATAGTTTAGGCTATGTTAGGTTGAAAAGAGGGTGCAGATATTAATCCGCCCCATGCCGCTATGGATAAACACCTAAGCCAGTAATCGGCTTGTTGTGCGCTCTACATACATACAACAAAAAAAAAGTAACCTGGAAAAAGAAAATTTAAGTTAGGAATTCCGTGCTACTTAAAAACTCTAATTGGTTTCCATGCCACGTCTCTAACTTAGTTCATTTCTGCTATTGTGTCCCCACCTAAGAACCGGTGTCTCTTAGCCGCGAAAGCCGGGCAATGACATAGGATATGCTTTAACGTGTTATCATCTTCCCCACATGCCCTTACAACCTATCCCTTGCCGCACCGATTTTGCATAAGTGAGCTCTTAGTCCTATGTGCCCCATTATGATACCAAAAGCTATACTGACCTTCTTCTTGCTTCCTTTCAGTAATAGCGTCGTTCTCTTACGATCCAGATCATCCCATAGGATTTTCGCTGTTCAACAGTGTCGCCAACGCCCTTAACTCGAACTGTGTCTACCCGAAAGTCTTCGGGATAACCAAGTTTATTGACGGCAGTCCTTTGGCCTTCGCCGCCAAACCGTCTGCCCTTCTATTCCTCCTTACTCCGTTTTGTCCCGGCACCCAATCGATGCGGATTTTCCCATCCTCAGAGAAGGCTTTAATGTCCTTCTTACTCTGCAAGACTGTTCGTGACCTTACCGTCTTGGTTGTTATTGCCCTTATGGCAATTTTACTGTCCGTAAAGATGTTCACACTCGACGTCCTCGCGTTAGAACCACACCACCACACGCATTCCGTAATCGACCGGATCTCCGCCTGCAGGAGCATATTATGGTCAGGCATATCTCAACGTAGACCACCAGGCCCACTCTTTCCTCTAGCTTTGATTCATCCGTGTAACATAGTCTTCCAGATGGCAATACTAGGGTTCCGTGAATCCAAGACTATGCCGCTGGCAGCAGTGCCTCGCACACGACCTCAGGCCGATCTCAGGTATACGATCGGAAACCTCTTCCCTTCCTTCCTGGTTTCCTATCGTCGCCTCGATTATACCACGATGGTATGAGCTGCTTCCATCCTCAATCCATTCTCCCATTGCCTTAAGTCTCATAGCCCCAGTGGCTGCCTCACACTTAATCTGTATGTCAATGGGTCGGTTTTCTATAACAGTCTCCAGTGCCCTAGTGGGCGTGGTCTTCATTGCTCCGCCTAAGCCAAGACAACATGTTCTCTGAACATGTTGTATGGACCTTATGTTGCTTTTTTTCTCCATCGCAGTCCACCAAACTACTGAGGCGTAAGTAAGTGTTGATCTAATCACGCTCCCGTAGAGCCAGTGAACTATCCTCGGATTCCGCCCACATTTCGAGCCTACGACCCGTCTACATGGTGCCCAACATCTGTGAGCCTTCTCAGTACGCTCTTGAATGTGACACTTCCAATTAAGTTTCCTGTCCATGACATCAATGGGTTTTTTTTTCTTTTCCTTAAAGAGTCTGAAGGTGAATGTAGATATTTCTCTAGACAAGCGGCATTAGTGAACATTTCTTTATATTTCGCAAACTTTTCAACAACCAGATTAAGTTAATTACTTGCAAATTTTGCCCATGAACATTCCACTAAGGGTAAAGTTCATTACTTATGACTTCAAATTCTTGCTTTGTATTCTTAAAAAATGTGAAAAATTCAGCATCATAAATTTTACATTGGGGGAACAGCACCAACGAAGTCCTTTATCCTCAAGTAAGTTGTCTACAGTGCGGGCGGGTAACCCCACGCACTTCGAATGATATAAAGATAAACAAAGCCAACATGAGACCATGGATTCGGTTTCTTTATCAATTTTGCAGTTCGACTTAGAGCAACTCATTATTATTAGATTCGACAAGTGGCTTTTCGAGACAGCAAACAAATAACAAAAAAGTTTTGCGTGTTCAACAACCTTTGGTGTGGTGAGTAGAGTGGAGTTAACAAATGTAGGATAGACACCGCAACGATGATGACGGCAATTACAACAACACCGGAGTAAGACAATGCTTCGATAGTTTGTTCAAGAGAGTACAATAACAAATTAAGGAACAAATAAGCTCTCACTATTGATAACAAAGAACAAACAGGAAATAAGAAAACACAATGAGCGACGAAATGATGAAACTCTGTTCTTAAATTTCGAATCCGAATCTAAAAGTCGTTGATGGGTCCGTCGTCCGTCGCCCCGGCACTGCCTGTTGTTTTAGTATTAGGATCTTTGCTAATCCTAGTCTTCCAAATATTGAGAGAGATAATGACTGTCTCGTCGACAGCCCCCTGTTCGTTGGACGGAATTGAGTCCCCTGCCACTGCACGGCCTGATGTTTCAATATGAGAATTTTTGCATATCCCAATCTTAAAATAAACAGCCTTACTTCCGTAGTGCGACATGCCTTAAGTCTTAACCAAACTTGTTATGGAAACTTGATCAATGCCAACCAATGGGAGAATTCATTCCTCCTTCTTCACCCTGCGGAAGACCTTCTACTTCTTTGCGACCAAACCTTGGTTTTGCTTGCCCAAGAATCCCAACATGCATTCCGTCGCAAATGTACTGCCCCATCCCCTAAAGGGGCAGTAAATTTGCGTGGATATCTCCGACGAGCTGTTTGAGGGTATCAATACATTCAGCCGACGCAAAACGCAGCCTAAAGATGTTCCCTCTATAGTCGCAGCTCATTATTTGCATGGTTGGACCCTCTATAAAGTTCCACACATGTTTGAAAATTCGCTCCTTAACCAGATCCTCCACTTGGGACCGATGATCTGGTGGAATCCTGCCGGATGCACTGTCAATATTGATGACTGCATAAGTCAGCTCATCTCTGTTGTGCTTCCTTGCCACTCTGGCGTAAGAGGGCGGCTCTTTACCATTCTCATCGACCATCTTCCCCTTCCGTGATGGCTGTGGCATGCATTTGGAAGTCAAAGTCCTCCATGAAGACTCAGGGGCCATGCGCTCTACTTCGTCGCTGTTCCGACTTTGTCTCGCTCCGTAGGACACTGTCTGGAGTCTCCATTGCGAGAGAGCTGGCTTGGTTTCCCAAGAGTACTTGACAGAGGAGAGCTCTTTTTCTTCATTAGCAGTGTTATACCCGATTGCACTGCCGGCACATACTTCTCTGTCTCCGACGTCGTGTCTCGGCCTGCTTGTAAGCTTAGCAAAATTATCGCTCCCTTCTGCCGTCATCCCGCTGCCCTCATCTCTCGATTCGGCTGCGATGACTGTTTCATTGACACTGTCGCTGTGTGAATCCGAGTCGGAAACACCACTTTAACTTAAAGGCTGGGTACAAACGGGATGCACAGTTCATACTCAGCCTTTAAGTTAAGGTGGTTTATCCGTCTCTTCCTCATTTATTAGTAGTACCTATTCCTGGATACGGATATTTTTCTTTGAGAGGCGAAATGAAAACGGGTCCGCTCCACTCAACAGCTACTTAGCATATTTTTCCATATTGATATAAAACTTATCATTTTTAGAGCTAAGAAAGCTATTTTCAATATTTTGGTTTGTTCGACATAACTTTCACGTCGGTCGATTTTGTTACTCCTTTGTATATAGCCGCTTAGATTTAAAATAAACGTTTTGAAGTAAAATTCTACAACACGTATTTTAATTTTAATTTACAACTGACAAGATTAATGCCGACATAGGAGACATAGATCATTTCGGAAGTTCCATCAAGTTCTCAGTTTGTTTTGTGTTGTGGCTTTGGTGCGCCCCATGACTTTTTCGACGATATGTAGTATCACCATCGCTCTCATATCCTTCTGGATAACTCTGAATAAGACATTAGTAAGTAGTCACTGCATTATTTACACCATTTCAATCGTTCCTACCAAAATTGGTGGGTTTTTATTCTCTTTGTAAGTTGGTAGGCTAACCTCAATTTCTGGTAGGTTTTTTTGTTTTAATTAAAAGTGCAGAATAAAACCATGGATGCGAAGGGCCAATTACTGTTGCAAGGGGGCTCACAGTTTCTCTGAAATTGTTTGTTGTTGTAGTAGCAGTGTGTTGTACACTGAAGCGGCAACCCTTGCGATGAAGGACTTCATCGGGTCAATTTGGTACGCACGGTCCATGTAATTCACTAAAACGTCGAAAGTGAGTAGTAAAGCGTATTTTCGGGCTCAACCCCTAAAATCGCGACATCGCCTTATCCAAACTCGGAACGGTTGTTCGTTGAAATCGGGGCAAAATCACGACGTTTATAAAGTGAAGATTTCTTATCGGAAGATCACTGCTATATCAATATATAGGCCATCTTTGAACTTAAGGCTGTCGAGTGATTCCAACAAACAGACATACGGGCATGTGTAGATTGGCTATGAATATAACGGCGATCTAGTATGTATACTGCTTTGAAAGTTCAAAATATATAATTTGATGTGTTGCAAATAGAATAGAATATTTAAAAAATGGACAAACCATAATACTAAATTTATTGACACTTAATTTTTTCTATTATTTCCCATTAAATATTAATAAAACTAGAAGAATAAAGGCTGCTATTAAAAAGATTAACAATGTTATAAAAAGTAAACTTTGTCTTTAACAATATAACTAATAAAAACAATACCTTTTGATTTAGATTTTAGAAAAGGGAGGTGCATTATGCGTATGTCTGAGACAATTGCTTGGCCTTATACTTGACAACTGCCTGGCTTAAGTAATCTAATTCGCACATCCGCGAAACCGTGTAAATATGCATGCGTGGCATATTCACGCAGGAGAGAAACCCAACAGCATGGGAACACGCTGGGTAGGCATACATTAGTAAGCAATTATTGTAGTTTTAGAAAATGGATTTGAAAAAAAAGCCAGTTGTTGAACTGAACTTAAACAACATGGTTTTACTGGAAGGTATATCAAAGTATTTAAATTTAGATTTCTTGGCGTATAGTTGACCTTTTGGTATTTTTATGACTTACTTAATGGTTTCGGCTGCAGGTCATTTAAAACAAAATTAGGGTGTTGTTTCAATTTATTTCCGATATTTCGGTTGACTTCGTCTAACCGTTTTCCCAGGCTGTTTTTTAACAAGATACAAAACAATAAACAATTAAGTAAAATATATCACAATGAAATTAAAAAAAAAAATTTTACATTTTGATTGATGAGTTACATTCGAAGTGCTGCTCTTCGTCTCACTGTCAGTTGTTAACTATTTTCTCTTTCTATGTTTACTGACTACGTGTCGATATGCTCTTGCACAACTCTGAACGTCTTTCTTATAATTTATTCTCTCGTCAGGATCACCACCAATCACTTAGTCCATAAAATTTTTTTTTTTCATATTCAGAGAATTAAAAATAATCGAAGAGAGTATTTCACACACAGAGTCATAGTTTACATTTGTGCATCGTTGTTCTAGACAATGCTAAAGACATCGTCGTCTTTTGCTCCGACATGTCGGTGTATTGTGCAATCGATCGTATACAGATGGCTGTCAATAGATTGAACGGCAAACTCAAGGATATACAACTCCCATTGTCTGCACGCAATCAATGACCATAATATTTTTACCCTATCGGAAAATATCAACATCTACCATAAACAATGACGGTAATGCCATAGAGTATGTTGACCATTCTAATTTCCTCGGATTGGCATTCGAGTTGAATATGAAATATACCCAGCATATGTAAAATATCAAGACAAAATGCTTTCAGTGCGAGAACATACTGCTATCCCTTTGCGGGATTACATAATGGCGTACTACAACCAATAATTGAAAAAATGTCACCGTTCTTGTTGGATTGCCCTGAAGCGGAAATGATAACTATAACTATAAGGCTATGTCTATAACTCAGAGCATATCTTTCTTATCGCATAAATTTATTGTAAAAACCGTATGTTTTCAAACGAATTCACACAAAGAAACTTTAGTGCAGGGCCAACTCTATTCATGAAATGAAGACAAAATTAGTAATACAGTCACAGAAAGATTTGAAATCAATAAAGATATGAAATACGATTGGAGGCTTAGAATATGTTAACCATTTCAGGTTAGGCTTAGGTCTGCCATCAGATTTACGTAGATGTTTTCGTCCATTGTGATACCAAAGGAACAGAAGAAGGAAGATACCATCTAGTTCCTACCGTTGAACCATCCAGATCGCTTTAAAAAGCCCAACAACTTCTCAAAGAAATTAGAACGTAAAGTGGAATTCCTTCTGACTCCCAGTGCGAAACACACACAGAAGGTGTTCTATAGTCTCTCTTCTTCGATGTCCTCACAGCTTCTGCAGAAGTCGTTACTGGCAAACTTCCGACTGTCAGCATGTTTTCCGGTTAGACAGTGACCTGACCATGACGGAAACAAAGACTGAGATGTCTGTTCTAGCTAGTTACAACAAGGCGGTAAACCTCTTCAAGTCTAGATTGGGCCACATAATTTTGGAATGCTCACAGCCCCCTCTTTGCGACCATCTATCGTTCATTGTCCTTCAGGCCTGGTCCTGAAAACTAAACTTACATATTGCTAGAGACACCCACAGATTCCAGTTTCCCTGGAATGCGTACAATTCCCTGGGACATCTCTGTGGCCCAGCACCCAGAACAGGTGAATTTTGAACTGTTCATCCATCTCTTAGAGTACACCCCAAAGCCCCTCTGGTCGTATAGTTTGAAACAATTTGTATAGAAGTCTACTCAGGTAGGGTGTAATCCAACCTGCCTGAAACATCGGATATTGTATCAAGGATAAAATAGTGTCCATAGCCATCACATGACCAAAGAAAAAGCTCCCTTAGTCTCACCGCAATGGTCGCAGCAATTTGTATAGCCACAATGTTTAGAGGCATTAGATGCAGCATTAAATTCAGTGCATCAGATGGTGTCGTCCTCAGTGCGGCTGTGGTGCACATACAAGCCATCCTTTGGATCCGGTTGAGTATTGAACATTAGGTGGACTTTTAAGGCGCCATCCACCAGATCACAACACAATATAGCATTATAGGTTTGACAACTGCAGTTTATCCAATGCATAACACGCGGTCTAAATCTCCAACTTTTGCCAATGGTTCTCTTGCAAGTGTATAAGGCAAGAGTTACCATTCTTTCCCGTTCCAAAATGTTAGATTTGAAGTTCAATTTCCTTTCCAGCAAAACAACCAGGTATTTTGCGCTTCCTGTAAATGGAACATTTCCTCCACCCAAGCAGACAGGTGCCACTGAAGGCAACTTGTATCTCCTGCTGAAGAGAACTACTTCTGCCTTGCACGGATTTTCATCTAAATCACTTTCGGTAGCCTACTTCGCTGTTGCAGGTAGAGTTTCCTGAAGTTTATCTCTTAGAGTGCTGGGAAACTTTCCCCTAACCGCAATTGCCACGTCATTAGCATACGCGACCACTTTTACACCTTTTTCTTCCTAAGACAATAATATATTGTTAATGGCTACAGTCCATCTCAAGGAGGTGTACTGTCTCCTCTACTGACCCATCTTTCTAGATCCACAGATCCCAAGCCTGCTATAATGCATATTTTAGTAAGTTAGTTATTAATAAACTTTCTTACGGTAGAGTTGATGCCTACAAACTCCAACTCGTTCATGATTGACGCCGGTTTAACATTATTGAAAGCACCTTCAATGTCAAGAAATGCTACCATTGTATATTCCTTGACAGCGAGAGAACTCTCTATGTATTTCTTGACAGCGAGAGAACTCTTTAGGTCCTGAAGGGCTGTTTCAGTGGATTTGCCTTTACTATATGCATGCTGCTGCCGCGACAGGCGATCTCCAGGAATCTTTTCCCTAAGATATATTTCTATCATCCTCTCAAGAGTCTTCAGCACAAAGGATGACAGTCTAATAGGACGACCTTCGTGTCCCTCCATCCCACAGGTATATATGACATGGTGATACAAGCAGAGTACATTTCCCTAAGCCAAAGAACCAGTCTGTCAGACACAGCTTGTAATTCAACCGGTGATACATCATCAGGGCCTGGCGACTTAAAGGATTTTCGGCTCAG
The DNA here is from genome assembly GCF_963082655.1 of Stomoxys calcitrans. Classification (NCBI taxonomy): domain Eukaryota; kingdom Metazoa; phylum Arthropoda; class Insecta; order Diptera; family Muscidae; genus Stomoxys; species Stomoxys calcitrans. The sequence continues at coordinate 136,166,541 of NC_081552.1, read as the reverse complement.
ACACAATTTCCCTAAAAATCTCCGACGAATGCATATCAGTGACAACCTCTTCTGGCGCCACGTTGTCCGTTGGAGAATTTCCCAACGAGTAGTTCGAGTTCTTCCTCACTAAACATTGTCCATGCATTTTTTGACTTCTAAATATACACCACCATAATAGGTCTCGAGGACAGAATCTTCTTTAGCCAAAAGGCCTCAGATGTATCCTCCACGAATCTGCAGAATTCTACATATGATTTGTTCTTAGCCTTTCTCAGCTTGCCCTTGCTTTTTTAAGCGTTTTTTGCAGTCCTTCCTTAGACCAACCAGCTCTGGGGTCCATCATGGCCGTCGCTGTTTGCCCCTTGGCTTGGCACTAGGACATTTGTGCCGAAGTTTATCCCAATCCGCCTTTCTTCTGTTTAGCCGAGCTGTTCAGCCAACACTTCCCAGTCGCATATTCTTTCACTTATATCCTCCGATACAAAGGTAATAATATCTAGTACCTCCTCCATGTTCCTGGTAATAAAGGTCGGTTTATCCCCATTGTAACAAATCGCCAGGTTGCAGCTTTTGATATGTTCGATGTGCAGCTCACCTAATTTCGTTGACATCCGAACTTCCCCATATCTGGTGATGTTCATCAGCATCACTTCCTACAATAAGACCCTTCTCCGTAGAGCAGCTTCAACCAGCAACTTAAGGTTTGAAGGCGGCATCTGTAATCGTGTACCATATAAAGGGAAGCCAGTTAGAGACTTATTTATTTCAACTACTACTGAATCTTCAGTGCTTAGCAACGGAAAAAAGAAATACATTTAGACTACTCTTTGCAAGAATACAGGCTCTGTGTCTCCGATTCCCTGTTCCCTTGAGTAGTTCAATTCCAGAAATTCTTACTCTACGCACCATTCCTCCACACCCCCATGGTTCCTGAATAAGAACCACGTCAAATCCTCCTGCCATTAGAAGGACCTTACAATGGTGGAGATTTATCTGCAGAAACCGGACCATAAACAGGATTCATAATTTCCCTCACTGTTACTAGTTTATCCTCACAATATTCGTTCGATGATGATGAGTTGCCTTACGTATCCACTTGACAAAGCTGTGGAACCACTTTTCTTCAGGACACCGGACACTTGGGGGGGTGGACTATTCATCCTTAGATGCTTCACTTGCTGCTGCTGTCGAAATACCTTTTGAGTTCCGTACTTACCCGCTGGAGCACACATTGAGCCCAGTACAACCGGATGACCCACCCACACAGGGCCTGACGGGTCCCGTTTCGATGCCTTCCCCTCCTGTTTCGATCATGGCAGGGGATTTTGAGTATTCTGCCATCTGCCAGACTATACCGATGTGGTCGATAGTTCATCAGGCAAGCGTTCAGCAACAACTGCTGAGTCGTCTTCTGATTCCCCAAGCCTACCACTTCTATAGACCTTCAGTTTCAACTTGTTGAATCCGTAGGATAGAAGTCCCTCAGAGTTGTTGAGATCGGCAGCTGGAGTTTAGTACGAATACCGCTTGTCTCCGGTCACCATCAGCCTCATCCAATCTGCCAATCCTTTATTCGGTGGTTGAAAGATTGGTATTACATTTCCTTAGTCTTCCAAGTATGGATTGAGGATCTGAGGGAATCCTTGATATTCAAGCATGCGCCATTGGTCGGGAAGGAATATCTTCCTTCTTGTCTCAATCTAGTGCTGCACCTGGGCAGATCTCACCAATCCTTTTTAGAGCACAACGATACATTTCAATTTAGCGTTGATACCCGAAGGCAATTAGTCTGTATCGGCCCCGATACTAGCCTGCATCTTCACAAACTGGAGGAGACCAGGAAATTCCGTAAGGACATCGGAGTATACTGATGACAGTCCATTGACTATCCCACTTCAATTATTCCTAGGTATGCAGCCCTGTCCTACTACCTTGTCGACAACTGTCATCACCAAACTGTCCCTAGCGACATTAGCAATGGTTCTTGGACCCATCTTACAATTGTTCGCCCTAGTTCTTTTAGGCTTGGGATGCCCTCCATGTGACCGGGGTCTTTTTGCTGACTGCGGTGCGGTTTCCGAATCTAGAAGTGTAGTCTTTGGGGTAGCCTGTGCAGCGAATCCCCGAGCCCAATTTAGGGAGTCTCTCTCTCAATTAGTGAGAGTCTTAGGATCATTCGTACTAAGCCTCTCAACAAACCTCAGAGCGATGTGCCTTCTATTATTCCAACCTCTTAAAGATTGTGTTGGTTTGCCGTGGAAGGCCGACGACCTAGCCAAATTATAGGCATGCGAAGATAGAATAAGTTCAGCCTTATCCTTAATACTCGAACCAGGTGTCCTCGTCAAAAGCCCCCCAGTCGTCTGTCGGCTAGTGGAGCCTGGAGCTGCTGCTTCACCAGTCAAGGATTCAGTAGCAGACATCATGCTACGGCCTGATACCACCACCGCAGCTATTGGGTCTTTAGAGTCCATTCTGAGCCTACTCCCGGTCTCTAGATCTGCCGCTCCACTGGAAACAGATGCAGATCATCAACCGCCTAATAGATACCACTATCGTAGCTATCCTTGAGTGACTCAAATTTATCCTCCACAAATAATGACCTATTACGAGAAAAATTCTTGCGGAGCAAATTAACAAAACGTCCGCTCCACTCAACGGTTCCAACAAGAAAAAATGTTAACAATTTTAGTTTCCTCAGATTTATATTCGAGTCGAATATTAAATATTCCCAGCATATGTAAAATATCAAGACAAAAGGCTTTCAGTACGAGAACATACTGGAGTACTGCGACCTATAATTGCACATCCGTACATATTTAACATAAAAGAAGAGTTATTGGACTTGAAGTGTAATGGCAAATACATCTGGCTTCTATGGGCACCAAGCAATTCTGAACGGCAACGAGAGTGTCGACAGGGTGGCGGTAGACCATCCAGATTCCTCCCACTACTCGGCAGTACCATACACTAATATCGGAATCAGTGATAAAAGAAAGGCAGCAGTAACCTGTCAAGAAAGATGGGATACAAGCGATAGTGGTCTCCTACTGTAAACACGGAACCATGGTTCAAGAATCGACATATCCCCCGAGGGATAGTAACAATGATCAGCAGGCAGAGATTTTGGCATCACAAAACACGGCGAAATCTTTCCTGGGACACTGTGCTTGCGGCGAGATGCAGACGATAGATCATATGACCTTCCATTGTCCGAGCATTGATAATGCACTGCGACAAGAATTTGTGTCCAGACAGCGGAGACTTCAAATCAGTCAACTGCAGTTTCTAATAAAATTAAAGGTATCCACCTTGGTTCTGTACTTTTTACTTATTCATAAATTATTTGCCGAATGTAGGACACTATTCTAAAATTTATAGTGGACGAAGGCTATAAAAACATCCCTCTCTTTAATCTAGATGCGTATCAGAAATAACTGCAAAATCATCTAAGCAATTTGTTTGACTGGTGCAGAAATAATACTATTTTAATGGATGAATAATTGAAGTCGTCACTTCTATGAATCCTCTAGGACCCTTTTCGATCTCCGACTCGATTTCCGGGAACATAATTCTGTAATTACACGGATAAAAATAATTCTGAAAAACAACAGCTTTGACTGAAAAAACAACTACGCAAGTTGCAAATTTTCCTGCAACAAATTATTTTGAATCTCAAGGATCCAAAGTACAAATTTGTTTGCAAGCCAACATACAACAACAGCAACAATATATCCATAAGCAAGACAAAAACCATTTTTGCTTCGGGTGGTGGTGGTTTTATCATCTTTGTTCTGCTCGCGCTGCTTTGTCTTGTTCATTTTACTGCTGCTCGGGTTTTTTTTTTGTAAAAGTAAATTAGTATGCTGCCAGCAATGCGAATTACCTCTTCTTTGAATTCAAAAAATTTTACAAACTAAGCCACATATCAGAAAGACATAAATAAATGAGTCTGCAAGGATTTTTTAATCTATAGACTATAGATAAAATAAAAAATTCCAATTGTAAGGCAATTTGACGAAATCTTTAGGCCGTTTGGGGCGGGTCAGAACACCCGAAATGATTTTTGAGCTTTTTAAGCATGTGTGTGGTTGAGGTATTGTCTTGGGCCTCAAGAAGCTTCAATCATTACCAGATTTGATTTCTACAAATCATATGAAATATAAACTGCGTTAATAGTGTAAAATTGTATCTGTGGTGATTAACGAAATTGGCAGTTTTTTGGTTTCAGTACAAAATACCGTTATTACTAAACAATCTTTTGTGTGTGCTTTTTATAAAAAAAATGCAACAATATGTTATAGAATTTAATCACCAAAATTTTCTTTTTTCTCATTTCAGGTTCGTTTGACAGTGCTGACTGCTCCGAAACTGAGTCCAGAACTTTTCGAATTAAAAAAGTCATTGGGTCTTACACTGATAAAATTTGAGGATGCATTGATAGAATTCGACAAGTTCTCCGATAGACATCACTTTGAAACACTAGACATTTATATTAAGGCTTTAAAAGTACATTATGTTAATCAACTTAAATGGCATGCCGCTTCTATACTAGGAAGTGTTGATTTTTTGGGTAATCCTCTTGGTTTTGCAAATGACTTGTCCGAAGGTGTGTCTGGTTTAATATTTGAGGGGTCTGTAAAAAGTTTGGTGCGAAATGTAACACATGGTATTTCAAACTCAACCGCAAAGTTAACAGAAACTATATCAGATAGTCTCGGAAGAGTTGTTTTGGATGAACACGATAATGAAACCCGACACCGAATTCTTGAAGTCAGTTACCCTACAACTGGGGGACACTTAGCAGCTGGATTGAAGGGACTTGGTTTTGGACTTCTTGGTGGTGTAACTAGTATAGTGCGACATACTTATGTAGGTGCGCAATCCGACGGCTTTCCCGGATTTTTGAGCGGCTTGGGCAAAGGGCTTGTGGGAACTGTGACTAAACCATTAATCGGTGTTCTCGATTTAGCTTCTGAAACTGCTAGTGCTGTAAGGGAAACAAGCAGGGGATCTCACCATTGCTTGCCAAATCGAAAGCGGTTGCCACGATGCGTAACTGGAGCTCTTGGTGGGCTATTACCCAGCTACTCATACAGACACAGTAAAGGTCAACAATATTTATATATAATCAACAGAAGAAATTTTTCCGAAAAACTAATATATTATGAACCAAATTTATGTAATGACAGGGAAGCAAAATTACGGCTTTTAGTCTCTACTGATTTTGTACGAATTTTTTCACGATGTGAAGAAGATCCAGCAATTATAATTGAATGCCACTTAAGTGAAGTTCTCTCATGTCACCCCCTTACAACAAACATAAATACAAGCCATTCTTCAAAGAGTACTTCAAGCTACTACATTGAAATATCAACCAATTTGCCGAAAGTAACCAGACCAAGAGTTCGATGTCAAAATGAAGAAGTCGCAGAAAGGGCGTCGAGATGTGTAAGTATCTTTTGCAATTTAATTTTAAATGTGTGCTTGTTTTCGCTACACATTGACAGCTCATAGCAAAAAAAAAAAAAATAAATTATACCATTGGTAAACGTTTAAAGTCGTTTTAAGTTTTTATCAGAGCTCCCTAATATGGCGTTTGTTTGCACACCATGCAGGACTAAAAATAGAAGCTTTATATAACAACACACAATCCTTTATGTTATAGGTTCAAATTTAAGTAAAGCTCCCATATTTTTTACCTTACAGACTAATAACAATATATTTACAAATGTATTAACCTAAGAATTTAGAATTTAAGAATAATATAATTTCCCTTTTTAAACTCTCTCGATTCTCAGATAGATCTATTATATCTTTCAGTTGATTAATTTGATAACATAGGTGCCGAAAAGGATCATTATTGGCATAGTTGGTTTTATAATAAGAAATTTTCAAAAGATCAAAACATCTGGTAGGTCTGATAGATATAGAAAGCTGGAATCTACTAGATATTGAAAGCTGGAATCTATTTGACCATGAATTAATTTAGTCAAAAACGTAATGTTTAGCATGGTTCTACGACTTTTTAATGTAGGAAGCTTTATAATATTTAATCGCTACTCATACGAAGGTAATGAACTTCTGTCCCACCCATTTCGACGGAGACAAAATAATAGAAATTGTTTTTGAACCGATTCTATTAAATCAGAATGAATATTGTAGTACGGATCTTACACCACTGAACCATACTCGAGATTACTTCTGACTAGCGACGTATATGTATAAGTTTTTCGTCACAGAGAAACCATTAAGTTCTTTACTACAGCGTTTCATGAAGCCAAGAGCACCACGTGCGTTGTTTATAACCATTGAGATGTGTTGACGGAAGTTTAAGCGTTGGTCTAGAAGAAATCGAATGTCTTTGAAGCTATATACTACTTCAAGTTGATTGGAACCCAAAAAGTAGCTAGTTTTAGAGAGGTTATTCTTGAAAATAATATGTGTTTGCATTTGGAAATATTAAGTTCCATAAAGTTCTGGTTGCACCATTCGTAAAGAGTATCAAGGTCACACTGAAGATAACACTGTTCATCAGAGTCTCTCGTCGAGTGCTTAAAAGTAAAAGGGAGATCGTTTATGAACGAACAAAACAGCACAGGGCCAAGATGACTTCCCTGTGGAACACCTAAAGAGACAACAATGGATTTGGAGACTGCACTACCAAATTTAACTCTTTGAGTACGTCCAGTCAGATATGATCGTATCCACTTTAGTAAAGATGGACTGAAACCAATAAGGTATATTTTTCTTAACAGAAGGTTCCCTAAAGCCATCGCTGACCAAACAAGTAAATTCTAAAATATTTATTATCGTCGATTTTAATTTCCGGAACCCATGTTGGTAGAGAGACAATATAGAAGAGACTTGATGTGAAATAGTGTCAGTCAGAATTTTCCATAATAGCTTCGGAATAGCATTCAAAATTGAAATGCTCCTGTAATTAAAAACCTGATTGCGACTTCCGACTTAAAATAAGGGTCTTATATACGATGGTTTCTACAATATCCATAGATATCCGGCAGATATCCATCCTTTAATAAACTGTTGAAAAGTGTACAAAGGGGAAAGGAGCGCAATGCTTTAAAATATTCGATGGGATTCCATCTGCACCAGGATTAAAAGTTATCTTCAGTGACCTTAAATTTTCAAATACTACGTTTTCGCCAATTCCAGACACGTCTATAAAAGCTGAATTGTTGACTGCTTATGGATATGTTCCACATAAATCATAATAATTATCTGAGTAAGTAGTGCTAAAAAAGTCAGCAAAGATGTCGGCAATGCCTGAATCGTTATCAGCTACTTTAGCTTTATACAATATTTAACAAAATTCGGTAAACTATTACAACGGCGCTTTGAATTCACAAATCTGTAAATGAATTTAGGATTTGATTTCAATGAATTTCTAATTTTATTCAAATAACTACTATATGCCAATTTGTTTTCTTTTTTATATTCGCATCTTGCTAAAGAATACATCGAAAAGTCAGACGTTTATTCTTCAGCCTAGAAAGATTAGTTGTATTCCATGGAGGACCAGATGCATTGCAAAAAGTAGTTTTAAAAATGTCATTCCAATGAACAGATGAGAGTAGTGAGTTCAGTTTGGTGTAATCAGTTTTAACAAAACAGTACACTTTTCAGTTGATACATCTCTTTTAGCTTTAAGAGTGGGATAGGGTATAAGTAATTTGAGCGTCGGATCATGTCTATCCTCAGGACTTACAACCGGATCATTAGAACTTAAACATAAATCAGATGGTTGATTAACGAAAACAAGATCGAGTAATTTTGAAAATGAATTATATATGTAATTAATTTGAAAAAGACCAAAATTGAACAATATGCCGATGAATGAATGCATACCAGAAATGCAATTTGGTATCACGGGTGTTAAATTATTTGACTCGGACGAATTAATCCAGTTAATTTGAGGTAGATTCAAATCACCAAGAGCGATTAATGTGTCTCTTGGTTGAGATGACTAAAATGCTGATTGGATTGCAGATACGTGTTTTAAATAAATATCCTCACATGAAGAAGGTGGGACGCAAGAACATGAAATAAATATTGAAAACATTTTTCAAAAATATCTTTACCGCTATAAATTCCATATCCAAGGAAGATTTCACTATTATTTCCTCAGAATGAAATGATGTGGAGACCGCTATTGTGCCAGACAGTAAGGAAGAGGCACTAAGAGCACTTGATGAAGCAGCTGTGTTCGATGGAGTCAATAGGCCAGAAGGCGGCAGGCTATTAAGTCTCGTGTAATCCGCTACTAAACAGGTTGATGGTTGCTGATCCATTGGAATTTCAATATTAGATGGAGCTGCGTTTTCATTAGGATTCAATGGTTTTTTTCTCTTACTCTTACTTTCTCTGATTGCAGAAAATTCTTCAGGCATGATGCATTTTCAAAAACTGTTTTGTATCTTGCAAATTTTTCCATTAAGGCGAAAAATTCTTTATTAATTGTTTCGAATTCACGGCGAGTATTCTTAAAAAATGCATAAAACTCAACATCGAATACTTTACACTTTGCACAATACCAACGAAGTCCTTTATCTTCTCTTATATTATTGGCAGTTCTTGCAGAAAGTTCGACGTGCTTTGTGTTATATGTCGTATAACATAACCAGCAAGATTCCATAGGTTCCTCGATTTTTTTAATTGGACATTACGATTTCGCACAGATCATGTTGAGATAAATAGTAGACAAATAATCCTATTGGAATACACTTTTATTTCAATTAATTTTAAAAAGTGAAGTATAGTTTTAGGGATAGATGGTAAATTTAGTCGCAATTGTTTCGGGTCGCAATAAATGATTACTGAAAAGCTCTACTCATTAAAATTACAACAAGGAAACTCTTTATTTGTGAGAGAATTACTGCAGTTTCACTAGACACTCTTTTATTGGTGTTATTGTTTTGTTTGTAGTCTTCTTTTTCTAACTTTGCAAATACTTTATATGCACTTTTGTTTTTGATTTGTTATGTCTTTTAATGCACTTTTCAATATATTCAACGCAAGAAATGTGTCACCAGATCGACTCAAAATCGTGTTTTTATTGTTATTCGTAGTAATCACAACTGAAACTATGAAAAATAGCATTTTTAATGCGAGCTTTAAAAGAACACGTCCACTCTCTATGACAGCTTGTTGAGATTTAATCGAAACTCCAATATTACTGCTGAGCCCCTAGTCATATTACTTCTAGAAACATCAATCATTACTCGTTTTGATTACTTAAGGTTTAATTTGGTAAGGTTTAAGTGAAGGTGTGCAATCAGACTTACTTAGACATATCAGCAAGGTATATTCATTTATAGGTAGGAGCAGGTGCCCAAAAACAAAATATAGAGTTCACTATCTGTCAAAATCAGTGATTAGTGCAACTCTGATTTTGGCTATGTTACTAGTTCGCGCCATTTTCGTTGCATGTGTGTTATTGTTCTTAACAATAATGCGCACACACAACCAAAACTAATTGACAGATAGTGGATTTCCCAAGAAAAAAAATTTACCCAGATGTTTGCTGTACATAGGTTAATATGTCAGTCCTTTGTGCAACCTCAGAAACAAGAGAAGGTAGATGCCCCAAATTTAAATATTAAAACTATCAGATGGCTTTGAAACACCTATGAAATTGCAATTGGTGCCATCCACTAATTCAAGCAAGTTTTCAAAGGAAATAAAAACTTAAAGTGGAAGTTCTGATTGATGATATGTTAAGGCCTATTGTCGTTAAAGCATTCTACATGACATGACATAATTAACAGCTGAGTACAATTTTTTCTCGCGAAGTGCACTATCTGTCATCGAGTTTTCGTAGTGTATGTGTATTATAGTTACGAACCATATAACACACAAACAATGAAAAATGGCGCGAACTTATAACATACACAAAATCAGAGTTGCACTAATAAATGATTTTGACAGATAGTGCACTCAATATTTTGTTGTTGGGCAACTGCCACTACCTGTAAATGAATATATCTTGTTACATGAACCAAGTTTTCAAGAATTTAAAACAGAGAATGAAGCCGAGCCGAGTTTGGCCGCCGTTAACTTATTTTGCTGCAACCGCGCCGCCGCCATTGTCATTAGATCGTGCGATAGCCGATATAATAATACTAAAATCATGAAATGTTTCTCCCATTTTTCTTCTCTATGAATGTTTTTCTTCGAGCGAAGTTGAGCGACAAATCATCAAAAATGCAAATTTATACAGCCGCCATTTTCAATTTTTAAATCGACTCAGCCGACACACATGACGTTGATCGAAGGTTTATAATAACGGAATATATGGTGAAGGAATCCTTGAGGAGCTTCAAACCATTTAAGTCACCCGGACCTGATGAAAATTTCCGGCGTTACTACAGAAAGAGGCAGACAATCTGGCGCCTCGTCTGGCCAATATTTTCACAGCGCGCCTAGGACTTGCATATACTCCGAAAGCCTGGCAGGAGGCAAGATTGGTGTTTATACCTAAGCCCGGCAAGGCAAGTTATGCGACACCAAAGGCCTACAGACCCATAAGCCTTACATTCTTTCAACTCAAAACCATGGAACGTATTGTGGACACCATGGTAAAGAGTATGGCATCATGCGAACTGCTTAAATACAAACAGCATGCCTATGTCAAGGGAAGGTCGGTGGAGACTGCCCTGCACGAGGTTGTGCATAAAATAGAAGAATCTTTCATTGCCAAAGCGTACACACTGGCGGTATTCATCGACATCGAGGGGGCTTTTAACAATGTGCGGACCGACACACTGATCCAATCCTTAGAACAGTACCGGGTGGACCCGGTCCTTAGAGACTGGATAAACATTGGCATTAAGGGAGAAAGTGGCACAGGGCACCCCTCAGGGGGGCATTTTATCGCCAATCCTATGGGTGACCACCATAAATGACCTATTACGGATGCTGACTGAGGAGGGATTTGACCCCGACGATGTTATATTACTTCTAAGGAGTGAGGATCCGAACGAGCTGTGCAGAAGGGCCGAAAGGGTCTTGCATATGGCATATGACTAGGCTAGACCCAGAGGTCTCAATGTTAACCCAGAGAAGACTGAAATGTGCCTGTTCACGAGGAAGACGAAGGTGGGCCAATTTAACGCACCACGTTTCCTCAATAAGACGATTTCGGTATCTGACAAGGTCAAATACTTAGGTGTGATCTTGGACAGGAAACTGAATTGGAAGTGTCACATTCAGGAGCGTACTGAAAAGGATCACACATGTTGGGCACTATGTAGACGGGCCGTAGGCTCTAAATGGGGCCTGAATCCGGGGATAGTCCACTAACTCTACAGGTGCATGATAAGACCAATACTTACTTACTCCTTAGTAGTTTGGTGGACTGCTATGGAGAAAAAGTGCAACAGAAGGACCATACAACAAGTTCAGAGAACATGTTGCCTTGCATTGGCGGAGCGGCGAGGACCACGCCCACTAGGGCACTGGAGACTATTCTAGATATCCGACACATTGACATTCAGATTAAGTGTGAGGCAGCCACTGCGGCTATGAGACTTAGGCGATGAGTGAACGGATTAAGGAGGGGAGCAGCTCATACCATCGCGGCATAATCGAGGCGACAATAGGAAACCTGGAAGGAAGGGAAGAAGTTTCCGATCGGATACCTGAGATGAACCTTGAAGTCGAGTGCGAGGCACTGCTGCCATCAGCACAGTCTTTGATTGAACCCTGGTATTGCCATCTGGTGTATCATGTTACACGGATGGATCAAAGCTAGAGGACAGAGTGGGCTTTGGGGTCTACATTGAGAACCCATGGACTGAGATCTGTTTTAGACTGCGGGCGATAACGGAATGCGTGAAGTGGTGTGGTGCTAACACGAGGACGTCGAGTGTGAACATCTTTACCGACAGTAAAATTGCCATAAGGGCAATAACAACCAGGACGGTAAGGTCACGAACAGTCTTGCAGTGTAAGAAGGAAGTTAACGCCTTCTCTGAGGATGGGAAAATCCTCGTCGTTTGGGTGCCGGGCCATAACGGAGTAAGGGGTATTGAAAGGGCTGACGATTTGGCGGTGAAGGACAGAGGACTGCCGTCAATAAACTTAGTTATCCCGAAGCCTTTCGGGTCGACGCAGACCGAGTTAAGGGAGTGGGCGACGAATGCACATGCAATATTGTGGAACAGCGAAACGGTCGGTAGGACGGCGAAAATCCTATGGGGGGATCCAGATCGTAAAAAGACAAGGCTTTTACTGAAAGGAAGTAAGAAGGAGGTCAGTAAAGCTATTGGTATCATAACGGGACACATAGGACTACGAGCTCACTTATGTGAAATCGGTGAGGCTAGTGATAGCATGTGTAGGGTATGCGGGGAAGATGATGAGGCGTTGGAGCATTGCCTTTGTCATTGCCCGGCTTTCGCGTCCAGCAAATACAAGTACTTAGGTGGAGACACAATATCAGACATGAACCAACTTAGGGGAGTGGTATTGAAAACAATTAAGGATTTTGTAAATAGCACGGAATTCCTAACTTACAATTTTCTTTTAAGAGGTTACTCCCTATCCTAACTTAACCATATATATACAAGTTTTGCGCCCAGCTCAAATGGCAAAAGCTATAGTTATGCAATTTAGTACGATTGTTGGTCTTGGGTCATAGGCAAGTGATAAGACTAGGGACTTAAGTTATGATATCGGGGACGAAAAGAAGAGCGTCTCCAATAGAATACAAGGATAGAGCTAGAACTCCGAAATTAGGCTTTAATGATCGCTTTTGCGAAGCTATTTGAGAAGAAAGAGCAAATATGATGAATAGAACACGAAACAAATAAACAACCCAACCAATAAAAGGAAACCGTGAACTAACTAACCTGAAAATACCAATATGATGAAAAGAAATGAGTAGGTAACGACAACTTCATTGAAGAAAATACAAATACAAAATTTGCTGGCATATCTTTGGCAATAATATAAATATCTAACCTTAAAACAGAAAATGTCCAGATAAAGTAGGAAGTAGAACTGCTTAGACATAAATTTGAAGACAGTAATAGAAATATAGTTTGGGTGGAACGTCAAATCCAAAGTGCCAAAATAATATTCACAAATAAACCGAACGAAAAATCTGCATTAAAAATTCTCCAAAAATATGCACTGAAAAACTAACTACCAACCCAGGTATTACAATATATCATTTTGGACTATTTACTGGCAAGCCAACAGTCAAACTGTCATTGTAGAGTTTGCCAAGGAGAATGCCGTTTAAATGTCCTTAAAACACGTAAGGGTCAAGTTAGGTTGAAAAGAGGGTGCAGATATTAATACGCCCCATACCACTATGGACATACACCTAAGCCAGCAATCGGCTTGTTGTGCGCTCTAAAAACTATAAAGTAACCTCTAAAAAGAAAATGTTAAGATAACAATTCCGTGCTACTTACAAAATCCTTAATTGTTTTCAATACCACTCCCCTAAGTTTTTTGATCTATGGTGTTGTGTCTCCACCTAAGTGCCGGTATCTGTAAGATGCGAAAGCCGTGCAATGCCAAAGAAAATGCTCGAACGTCTCATCGTCTTCCTCGCATGCCCTACACATGCTATCACTCGCCGCATCGATTTTACATAAGTGTGCTCGTAGTCCTATGTGTCCCGTGGTATCATGCCAATAGCTATACTGACCTCCTTCTTGCTTCCTTTCAGTAACAGCCTCGCCTTCTCACGGTCTGGATCCCCCCATAGCATTTCCCCGTCCTACCGACCGTTTCGCTGTTCCACAATGTTACATGTGCATTCGTCGCCCACTCCCTTAACTCGGTCTGCGTCGACCCGAGAGGCTCCGGGCCTTTACCTACCAAATCGTTTGCCCTTCCATTTCCCCTTATTCTATTATGGCCCGGCACCCAAACGATGCGGATTTTGCCATCCTCAGAGAAGGCGTTAACCTCCTTCTTACACTGCAAGACTGTCCGTGACCTTTCTGTTCTGATTTTTATTGCCTTATGGCAATTTTACTGTCGGTAAAGATGTTCACACTCGACGTAGTCGCGTTAGCACCACACCACTTCACGCAATCCGTGATCGCCCGGATCTCCGCCTGCAGGACCGTATTATGGTCAGGCAGTCTAAAACAGATCTCAGTCCATGGGTTCTCAATGTAGACCCCCAGGCCCACTCTGTCCTCTAGCTTTGATCCATCCGTGTAACATGATCTTCCAGATGGCAATACTAGGGTTCCGTCAATCCAAGACTGTGCCGATGGCAGCAGTGCCTCGCACTCGAATTCAAGGTTCATCTTAGGTATCCGATCGGAAACTTCTTCCCTTCCTTCCAGGTTTCCTATCGTCGCCTCGATTATACCGCAATCGTATGAGCTGCTCCCATCCTCAATCCATTCTCCCATCGTCTAAAGTCTCATAGCCGCAGTGGCTGCCCTGGTGGGCGTGGTCCTCATCGACCTTCTCAGATATCAAAATCGTCTTACTGAGGAATCGTGGGGCGTTAAATTGGCCCACCTTCGTCTTCCTCGTGAACAGGCATATTTCAGTCTTTTCTGGGTTAACATTGACCTCTGTATCTAGGCCAGTCATGTGCCATATGCAATACCCTCTCAGCACTTCTGCATTGCTCGTTGGGATCTTTACCCCTTAGATGTATTATAACATCGTCTGTATAGCAGGCGGGTTCAAACCTCTCCTTTGTCAGGTCACTTATGGTGGTCACCCATAGGATTGGCGATGAAATGACCCCCTGTGGCACGCCCTGTGCCCCCTTATCTTTATGCCATGGGACACACAATTTATCCCCCTGTTCCTTAGCATATGGTTTATTCAGTCTTTAAGGACCGGGTCCACCCGGCACTGGTCTAAGGATTGGATCAGTGTGTCGGTCCGCACATTGTTAGAAGCCCCCTCGATGTCAATGCATACCGTCAGGGTGTACGTTTTGCATCGATGGAATCTTCTTATTTATGCACAACCTCGTGCAGGGCAGTTTCCACCGATCTTCCCATGACATAGACATGCTGTTTGTATTTGAGCAGTTCGCTGGATGTCCTACTTTTTATCATGGTGTTCAACGTCATTATTCCAAGATTCCGGTGTCTCCGTGAGTCCCGTCGTATCCTGTGGAAAATGGGTTTTCATCAATAGCCTCAACATGTTCTCCGTTGTCTCTGCTCTCACTCCCTTGTCGTCTACTAAAGTTTCAGTTTGGACATGGTTTTACGAGAGAAACTTTTTTATCTTGGCGGCGTCATTAACGCTATCGACCTGTTCCCAAAAAAGCTTCCAGAAGGCACGTTATGCCGTTCTGGTAATCTTTTTGTATTTCTTGAGCCGTGTGTTATACACATCTCAATAAACTTCCGTCTTAAGCTTAAACTTCCCGTCCTTAAAAACATGTAAGGGTTAGGAGTCACAGTAATATCAATTAAAGGAGACTTATGACAGAAAGATGAAAAGAACAATCTCAAGGTACAAAATTGGATATGAATTTTGCTTCAACGAGGTTTTTTTTAGAGTTTTCTTAAAACTGGAGTATTTTAGTATATTTCCACTTTACATAAGAAATCGAATAAATTTAGGCTTAATATAAACAATCTTCTTGAAAAACATTAGGGTGTATACTCGATCAATCGATTATTCATGACCTTTTAAATAATTGAAAATTATACATTTTGAAATAAGTAATTAATCCAATAATTTAGGATTATTAATCGATCAATCGTTTAGATGCTAAAAAAGCTTAAAATAATAACCAGGGTAAAGGGTGAATGAATGTGCAAAGAAGATGAGAATTTGTACATATACAAGCTGAGAGCAAAGGCCGTGTTGGCTATTCCAGCCTCCATCCACCTATCCGAGCAAAAGAGAGCAATGGAAGTAACTGTTTCCACATTTACCAACTCAGCGATACTTGAATGTTCCAAAAGTAGCACACAGTCATTCGACAACAGTATAGGTAGTCCTTGGAAGGATTACAATGCAGCATCAACGTGAAAAAGGAAGCATAACCCAACAGGCATTGCAAAACGCCTTGTTACGAGCTCAAAGCTGTTGTCCCAAAAAGCAGCAACGGTTTGCTAGCAGCTTTTCGATTTTTCAAAAGATTACGTACAAGGAAGTTCTTCGTGCGAAGGAGTACTTGGTTGCTCACACGGAGAAGATAGTTGAATGTCAGGCCGTGGTCAACAAGACTGTATTCAAAGAAATTAAGTTGACTGCACTGAAATTAAAAGATGGGAAAGCTCAAGCAGTCGCAGAAGGACTCCAGAATATATTAGATGAGTTCAACAAGCGACAAAAAGACAGGTGTTTTAGTTCAACTGCAGCAAATGTTTGAAGAGAAAGGTCACACCACACCAAAGTTCATCAGTTGCCAGCACCATGTGCTGGATGCGTTCTTCCCGTTGTATGGACGATGAGCTCTATCTATCGACTAGATCACCAAACATCGAGCACTTCTTTGTGCAGAAATTGATGAGCAATTATGATGACTTGAAAGCAGCCCACAGAAATGGTAAAACTCAGATTAAGGAAACAGGCGGCTGGAGAGATTTCCTTTTCACCTCACTCGTGTCTTCCGTCACTTCACTGAGATGAGTGAAAGGTTTAACCACATCCCAAACATCTACAACGCACGCTGGAACTCTCGTGCCATTCTTGCTTTAGCTTGCGTAAAATCTGTTCATTAATTTCTTACTCATTGGCTGATCATTGGTTCAGTAGTCAATTGTTTCGCGCTGAAGATTTTGAAGAACTCTGAATGACTACCAAAATTTTCTCAAATGCAAACTGGAAAAAGGATTGACCTCCAATCAACCAGTGCTGTGCGTATGCGATCAAAGTTATGCAAGACTTATATAACTCCTGTCAAAGTAGCCGTTGAGTGGAGCGGTCGTGTTTTCATTTCGTTTTTCAAAGAAAATTATTCGTATCTCAGAATAAGTACCACCTATTACAAAAAAAAAAATTTAAAGCCTTTTTGGACGAGGCTCAAAATGAACTCCAAAGACCCAACAGCTGCGGTGTCCGAAGCATGTTGTCCTCCCCTCTTATAGGTACCTTGGTACCTGTAGTCGATAGTAATGCTTCAAGCGCACATCTTATCGTCAGACTAATTAATGAGGAAGAGACGGATAAACCAGAGGGATGCACAGTTCGTCCCAAGCCTTTAAGTAAAGGTGGCGTTTCCGAATCGGATTCAGAAAGCGACAGTGTCAATGAAACAGTCATCGCAGCCTAATCGGGATATGAGGATAGTGGGATGACGGCAGAGGTAAGAGATGGCTTTGCTAAGCTTACAAGCAGAACGGAAAAGCCATCCGGGGCACGACGAAGGAGACAGAGGAGTATGTACCGGCAGCGCAATTGAGCGAAAGCACAGGATACTGGAAGGGATAGAACTTACATTCTAGGCACTTCTACGGAAGCTGAAAAGCGACTCAGATCTCCCGAAAAGCATAACATTGCTAAAATGCTGAAAAGAAAAAGAGCTCCCCTCTTTCAAGTACTCTGGGAAGACCAAGCCAGCCTCCCCTCCGTAATGGAAATACCAGACAGTATCCCGTGAAGAGAGACAAAATCGAAACAACGACGGTATAATCGAGGCGACACGTAAGGCAACACTTGAGGTCGAGTGCGAGGCATTGCTGCCAGCTGCCCAGTCTTGGACTGACGGAACCCTAATATTGCCGTCTGGATGGATCAAAGCTAGAGGACAGAGTGGGCCTAGGGGTCTACATTGGCTACCCAGGGACTGCTCTGTTTTAGACTGCCTGACATAAATACGGTCCTGCAAGTAGAGATCCGAGCGATCACGGAATGGTACTAACGCGAGGACATCGAGTGCCTTCTCTGAGGATGGCATCGTTTGGATGGCGGTCCATAACGGAGTAAGGGGGAATGAAAGCGCAGACGATTTGGTGGTGAAGGCCAGAGAACTGCCGTCGATAAACTTGGTTAACCCGAAGCTTTTCAGGTCGACGCAGTCCGATTTAAGGGCGTAGGCGACAAACAATGTGTGACATGTAACACTGTGGAACAGCGAAAATCGTGTGGGGTGATCCGAATCGTGAGAGGACGAGGCTATTACTGAAAGGAAGTAAAAAGGAGGTCAGTATAGCTATTGGTATCATTACGGGACACAGGACTACGAGCCCACTTATGTAAAATCGGTGCGGAAAGTGATAGCATGTGTAGACGTTGGATCATTCCCTATGTCATTGCCCGGCTTAAGTGGGGACACGATACCAGTCATGAACCAACTAAGGGGAGTGGTATGGAAAACAATCAAGCATTTTGTAGTAGCATTCCTAACTGAAAATTTTCTTTTCCGAGATTACTTTTTAGTTTTTTTTGGGCGCACAACAAACCGATTACTGGCTTAGGTATATTAATATCTGAACACTCTTTTTAACCTTACCTTGCCTAACCTATATAACTCCTGCCGTAACAAGGACAACATCGCACTAAGATTTGTCTTCTTTAATGAGAACGTGAATATTGAACTTCCTTAAGTGTTTGATGATGTCACATATATGTTGGTCTAATGCTTGTGTTTAATTATACAACTGCTGACTTCAAGAAATTGCCCATTTTGTGCGTGAGGTTTTTTTTTATCGAATCACCTTAAATGTAAGATTTTATCTAATCTTGAATAGAAACTCATCAAAATATGATATAGGGGTATGAAGTTGTAAAAAGTCATTACCCTAGCATATATATGAGAAATATTTGAGCATATATATGAAAAATATTTGAAGGATTAGGTCTTAAAAATTATCCAGTTTTGTTTTATTAGACATATTAAACGATTAATCGTTTATCGTCAACCTCTTTCCGTCTCGTTCGGTTAATCATTGGACTTGAGTTTTCAAATAGACGATTAATGTACAGTACACCCATAAAAACCAAGCATGGCGTTGACAAAGTGGTCACCTTATCAACGCCGTGCAAACGCAGTGCAAAGTGGACTGAAGATAAAGCATTGGTTTGCTTCGAAATCGCGATCTCCGTAGCCTGCCCAATGCATTAGTAGCAACCACATTTTCCCTACAACTTTTTAAAAAAGGTTTTTAGTTTGCTTTCTATTCTAAATAAAAACTAAAAAAACCTTTTGTTTTCAGCTGGGTAAAGACATCCAACAACAAAATGAAACAACCAAAATAAATAGGAGCGCAAAACAGGTGAAAAAAACCTAACCTCTGGCCTACATCACTCAGTTAGCTGTTGTTGTCAAAGAGAAGTCATAATCACATAGGCTATAAATGAAATTGGGTCATTGCGTTTCACTTCTTCAAGAAGGACCTTTACCACGCCTTCCTTGAGAATTAGAAGAGGATTGTGTTTCGGATCTTGTTCATGTGTGGGACAAATCTGAAAAGCGGACTGTATTCGTTTTTGTATAGTAAGAAGTTTCCCACAAACCAATAGAAGTGAAAAGGCAAATTAATCAGTTTTAATTGTTTCAGTTTATTTTAGTTGGTATGGTTATTGGGAGTGGTACGAGTATGTGTAGAGGTCGTTGGTCTTACCGCTATGAAATTGGCTGCACAAGTAAATACCCTTGGGCTTCAAGTTTTAATTTTTAATTCAATTATTTGTGGAATTCATTTTCTTAAACTGTAGATTTTATTTTTGTTGAAGACGCTTCAACATGCCGGCTCTCTTGCACCATTGCAACTTTAACTTGTGCAATCGGCATGGAAGACGAAGTTTAAATGAGACCTGTGCGCAGAACTCGAGGCGTGTAGTCGTTTGCGATCATCATCTCATTGCCAACCGGGTTAGAAAAGTTGGGTCGGCAAGAGCTGTCAAATGGTTGTATATGGCCAGGAGTTTTTTGTCGTTCGTTGTTTTTGCAAATGTGGTATCGAGCTAGCTTCTCACCTCTCCCATGATTTAAATGTGTACGGATTTCCCATGGTATGATAATAAGTTCAATGTACAAAAATATTTATTTCCTTTGTGGTGGTGGGTAATTTATATCTTTCAACCAGTTTCGCAAGTATAACCATTTGGGTTGCTCCCGAATTCATAATTACTCGAGTTTTCATTGTTCCGTTGGTAGTTAAAACCTTGGCCATTGCCGTAGGCAAAAATTAATGAAATCTGTCACGTGAAATATGGCTTTGAATTCGATTTAGATGTTTTTTTCTGTTCCTTGCAATTTCCCCGATTCCTCTTCATGATTTCGTTTGTAATTGAAGTGGATTTGATGACGCGCTTTGTTCTAGATGGCTAGTAAATGGTGATTGGCTTCGGCAAATTTTTCGTGTTGAAGGTAGACAGTGCTTTATTTCTTAGACTGTGATTTATCGTGATCCGTGTGAAGCATAGTGTGATGGTTTCGGTTACAAACAATACAAGTTCCACGAGATGGGCACCACTCTCGTGTGTGGGAAGCAATTAAAACAAAAACCTCAACTGAATACAATCTTTCAGAAAGTGTCTCTCTAGAAATACCCTGCATTTTGGAATACTAGAAGTGCTGAAACGTTTATTTTATTTAAGGTGTAAACGGTTGGCATACCATAGGATAAACTGATAGTGAAAAGGCTCTATACAAAGTTGAACGATCGGACGAACGAGAATATCATTCTGCGTTCGTATTTCTGCTACTCGAACTTGTGAATCATTGCCTTTAAAAACTCGTATTACACGTCCAAGACGCCATTCAGTAGACGGTATGTTATCCACTTTAATAATGACAAAGTCATCTTCTCTAAGATTTGCCTGGGATGACTTCCATTTATACCTATGTTGAAGCTCACAAATATACTCATTCTTCCTTCGCATGGTAAGTTGTACTTGAATAAGATTAAGTCTCTTCCAACGATTTATAAAAGAAAGATTGTCAGATAGCTCTTCCGGTATAGCTGGCAAAGCTCCTATTATTAAGTGGTCCAAGGTCAATGGAACCAATTCAGATGGATCTTCACTCATCGGTGAAAGTGGTCGAAAATTTAGAATACTTTCTATTCTGACCTGTAACTTTGAAAACCCTTCAAAGATATTTTTATAATTCCCAGCTTCTGAGATGAGTTTTCATACTTTTCACTTAAGCTTCCCACACGCCCCCCATATGCGGATCATGAGGCGGGATGAAATGCCAAGTGAAGCCATGGATATTGTACTTATTGACTAAAGACTCCTCGGCAGTTTAAGGAAAATTCTTGTACTCATGATTAATAGATCTACTGGCCCAACAAAATTTGTATCGCAGATTTCCAAGTGAATTGCTCTAGTGGACAGACATTCAAATATTGCAGCATATCTCTTTTTAATCTTCTCATTTCCGAGTCGTGATGTTTTCAACTCAAGGGTCCGGTGATATCAAGTCTTGTGTTAATGAAAGGCAGAGAAAATATGCACCTCTCAGCAGGAAGGGCAGACATTATTTGGTCCTTTACACGGTGTATGTAAATGATTGCATTTTTGAGACGGATCACATAAAATTCCTGCCGAATAGCTCGTAACATGCTCTGATATTTATCATGCAATAAGATTTTATGTATGAAGGCAACTAAGAGTTTACAAAACGAGATTGGGCTGGTAAAATGAAAGGATGTTTTTAATTATTGCAGAGATCCGAGTTAGCGAGTCATCCGTTCACTCGCATCACTTTATTTCTGTCCATGAAAGGATTCAAGGTCAAGAGACGACTTTCCAAACTAATTAGTATTCGGTTTAATAATGCGTTATCTGAGCAGTTATTATTAACAGGAGTATAACGTGTTCCATCTCCGAAGCAGTTATATAGTCCTTACTGATATCGGGACAATCTTATAAATCTGAAACATAAAAATCTGATGAGTGGTGGTCTTTTTTTCAAGTATAGAATCTTTTGGCTCTAACTGAAAACAGGCCATAGTTCGGCTGATTTTGTTAACTATTTTAGTGCATGCAACCAGAGCGCGTTGTTCTCCAATTAAGATTTGGTGTTTCCTCGGGTTCGAATATCAACAGAGTTTCAGCTGTCGGGACATGTCTCCTACAAAGGTCTACAAAGGTGTTCCAATGAATTGGTGGTTTACTAAGCCAAGCAAATGCAATTGTAGAGTCGGACCAGAGATATATCTCAGCAACAGATAACTTCAGATTTTACAAAATCGACTTAAGTGAACGGGACAGCAATGCAGCTTCGAAACAAACAAAACCATTTCTCATGGGAATCTTGTGTTATCTCCTAGTCCCAATCAGTGCCATCAATCCAAAGTTGTTGCATCAAGACTTTTGCTATTATAATAATGGGCGCCACCCTGCGGAATCGAGCAGTTTTGCCACAATAGATAAAATCTAGCGTTTTGTAATGGGAGCAATACTAGTGACCTTATAAAAGAAATAATGGAACATGGCATTCCATCCAATGCCCAAAGTTTTGGTCTCACTAGCATCTTAAAATTTCAAAAAATCTTCGTCTAGAAGATCTTCCGGGGCTGAATTTTGAAGAATTTGAAAATGGTTTGCAGTTATCGTCTTGAGTGGAAATCCAGCTGAGGTTCTTAAATCAATCAGCTCTGAAAAATACGATTTGGTTTCTGTAATAGTATGACCGCCAGATAAGATATCATCTGTACATGTCTGATGTTGCAAGATTGCAGATGCTGTTGGATGGGGAGATTTTCCGTTGCCAGATATGGAGCACAATTAACTCCAAACGTGACAGTTTTAAGCAAAAATCTTGAACTGCATCAGATGGGAAGAAGCTGAAAATAATTCTCTGAAACCGTTGATCTTCGCCGTGAACCATACATTTTTCGGATATCCCCATTAAAAACGTACTTAAAAATTCTCCACTTCAACAAAATGTCGTTTTGTTGTGCTGGTCCCGTGTGTAGAACATTATTTAAAGAGTATCCACTTGAAGTTTTCTTTGATGGGTGGAACACCACACCTACTTTAGAAGATGTTCTTTTAGGTTTATTTCTGTATTATCAATAGATCTCATATGGCAGAATTTAACATATTCTGAAAACACTTAATTGTATTCACGCTTCAAATCAGGTGACTTCCTAATTGTTTTCTCCATCATGAGAAATTGGCCTAATGCATCGCGTTTAGATGAGCCCAGATATATGTTCGAGGGCAATTCTAGTTTAAATTGTATTCTGACAATATATTTGCCATAAGCACGAAGACTGAAGTTGTTTTTTAAAAATTCTTCGCACCATTGATCCTCCTCTGACTGAGAAAATATATCTTCAAGTTCCCAAAATCGTTTTAGTTCTTCTTCCAATGTATCAGAAGACCTTATTCAGGAAGCAAATGTTTGCACTGACCTTCTATTGGGTTTGCCACTTTTGATCCAGCTGAACTCCGTTTCTTGCGCCAGAAGATTTCCGGATATATTATTTTCCATTCAGTTAGACATGCGTGATTTTAGAGTGAGGTGGCATATTTTTGGTGAATTTTCTAAAATCACTTCTGTTGTAAATGATCTCTTTGTAGAAAGTGAAAAGCTCTTTACTACTCTTGTGGAAATTAATGATTCCTGAGAGTTTTGTCATTATCCTATATATCTACCAAAGCAGTTGAAAGAATAATTGTCTCCCCTGACTGTGAGAAATGAGTCTGCACTATTGATGTGGTGGCAGTCGATGTAGATGGTTGTTCTACCTCTTGTGTTTCAAGATGAAATGATTTTGCATTAAGGTTCAAGTCTCCATGATCGGTGTCCCGTTCTTCAGGGTGACCCGATCCAGGATGCAGAAGTATGTGTTGTGGTTTCTGCACTTCTAACATAACCTTTCACTTGGGCAAATCGAATGACATGGGAATACGAAAGATAATTTTCGCATATTTTTTTGTCTTTCAAGAACTTTCTTTTTTTTAGTGGCCAGGATTTAAACTTCAAACAGTTGGGTAAAGCATTATTTTGTTGACATACTTTACTTTACGATAGATGAGCACAGTCTTAGCATGGTAGTTATGGGATTGATGAGGATGAAAACCAGTATACCAGAAATGGATCCCAGGAAGTCAGAAATATTGTAGGTTCTTAGGACCGACAAATAACTATTGATTGTATACTAGAGGTTTCTCAATGTATTTCCCTTTTCCGTGGTAACGCTGTCAATTTCGAAAATTTTTCGTAACTGATAGTTTTTAAGAATCCTTTTGTTCTCATATTGTTGTTTCAACGCCTCCCACGTAGATGGAAGTTATCATCAGTCAACGCGAATTGCTTGACGACTTGATTTGCTTCACCCGTATCTTACGGTGATAATCTTTGGTGTTTGGCATATATCGCCAAGAACATATCCCAGAAACTTGACCACTTATCATAGCCACCACTAAAAAGTTCCGTATCGCAAGGGGGAACTTTCAATGAAGAACCAGTGTCCTCCGATGTCTCTACGCCTGATCTACTAGCCTGCGACAATTCGAGCTTTTGCCTCTCAATTTGTGTCAAGTCTGAAAGTGCAGCTTTGCAACTGTTATCCTGCACGATTCAGAAAATTTCGCATGAACGGAGGCCTGAGTACATTTCTCGTTTTCTACGGTCATCACGTCCTCATGCGCCTGCACGAGCTGTCGCCATCTTCGCTCCAAATCCTCCAGCTCAACTTGTAAACTAGGGCCTGTGTGATCCTCAATAGGAATGTCCAAAAAGTTAGCGCAAAAGGTGACCACCTAGTAAGAAAAAAAATATGAACCTTTGAGAGTTCATACTTATATCCCGAGATAAACCAAATCTATTTAATCCTTCCAATGTCGTGTCGCTGATATGATATTGTAAGAAAATTCAACATAATCCGATCGATCCCAATTTAAAATAATATACGCTGTACTGGTATATAAAGAAAACACTCCTCAGATGAAATAGTTCAAGTATGTCAAATCCTCTTTAGGTCGTGTAGAATATGGATAAAGTATGACAATAACTCTCATCAATCTAATATTCCTGGAAGTCGATAGAAAATCGTGAGCGCATGAGCTATAAAGTGATCCAAATATGTCTCGTAAGTAATACCGCCTTCGGGACAATTATCAATTGAGTATAGACGTAAATATGGAATCCGATCAAAAACCTGGTTCTGTCAAGCACAATTTTGCAAAAATGTTGTGGTATAAATCTTCCTTTAAATCAGGCGATTTGCATCAATCAAGTATCCTGTCACAAATTCCTTATTCATCGATTTTATGATCCACCTTCGCCTTCTTCTTTTTTTTTTTATATAAGTCTATAAATACCCTTACAGACTAATAAAAATATATTTACGAATGTATTACCCTAAGAATTTAAAAATAATATTTGTTTTTGTATTTTATTATGATAAACCTCATACGAAAGAGAGTGTCTTATATAAAGCATGGGTTGGTAGATTGATAAATACAATGAGTTCAACAAGTTTTCATTTAAATAGAACAATAATTGGTACAAAATATTTAACAATTTAAGCAAAGTTACTGATACAATATTTAAGTAAAAAAAGTATATTTTTTTTAAAGAAGAAAAATTAATCAAATAATAATAAAGATGATAAGATAAATTAATAAATAGTTAAAAAACAAAATCAATAATTAATTAAAATGATTATAAATGAAAGATTTTAACTGTCGTTCATTACTTATAATTTGAATACTATTGGGAAGATTATTCCAGAGACGTATAGCATTAACAAAGAACTGTTGTTCAGATACACGATACTTAGAGTTGGCAAAACGCAATACAGAAGCCAGATATGATGGTTCATTGCTATAAATTATCTTCTGGATCATTTGCAACGAGCGTATCTTTAGGAACGAGTTAAATGAGACACCATATAATTGTCTGGCAAAATCAGATTCCCGGTCTCTTCTACGCAAACCAAAAATGTATCGAACGACATCGTTAAAGGCCACGCGCAATTTATTCCTATGAGTTACATCATGTCATACTGACATGATTCTACCATGAAATTCTATCATCAATCTCCAACCCAAGGTTTCTTGCAGATGAAACAATCTCAATTGGGGCTCCAGCAATTGCCACATCAAGATTGGGCGCCATTGTCACCTGATTCCTACCAATTACAAGGCACTTTGACTTTGTTGGATTTAAAAGTAGTCCGTTGGCGTTTGCCCATGTGTTTATCCTATCCAAGTAATTATTAAGGCGAAGTTCGCAATCGATCAGTCTCTCCGGCGAATAGCTCATATACAGACTGTGGATAGCAACTCCTTAAAAATTTCTTCGTCTTTATACAAGAAGTGGTCTGATTCCTCGCACGCTTGTAATCATTAAAGAGTTTAGGTGTTCTAATACACTTCCATCGAGAGTACGCACAATCTGTTTTATGTATCAATGCTTTAATATCATTATCAAACCACTGATTCCCATTCGAAAAAACAGTTCGGGTATTCATCGGAATACATTTGTCGAAAATGTGACTCACATTACGTTGAAGAAATGCAGTCTGTTCATCCACACAAGACATACCGTAAAGCTCCTGCCACTCAACGGTGCCAATTTCACAAAGTAGTTAGTTGTAATCAATGCTTCTATAGTCTCTGTACGTATATATTTTACTTGTATATTCCATTGGAACGCCGTAAGTCAAAAAACATAAATCATGTTTTGAAAATAGGGGTGCCGATAATTGATCATATTACTTCACATCAGTCTTGGAACTTACGAAGAACAAGTCAATAAGAGTCTCTGTTGTCGTTGTATAGTGTGTGGCAGTATTTCCAATATTATAATTAACAACATGCAACCCTATTGATTGCATGCTCCCCGTTAAATGTGTCTCTTCAAGCACATCAATATAATTTTCCTTTTTAAACTTTCTCGATTCTCAGATAGATCTATTATATCTTTTAGTTGATTAAATTGATAACATAGGTGTCAAAAAGGATCATTATTGGCATAGTTTGTTTTATAATAAGAAATTTTCGAAAGATCAAAACATCCGGTAGGTCTGATAGGAGCGTTACAGAAAATTCGACTCAAAAGAAAGCAGGAATCTATTTGACCATGAAACGTAACGTTGAGCATGGTTCTACGGCTTTTTAATGAAGGAAGCTTTATAATATTTAATCGCTACTCATACGAAGGTAATTAACTTCTGTCCCACCCTTTTCGACGGAGACAAAATAATAGAAATTGTTTTCGAACCGATTCTATCAAATCAGAATGAATTTTGTAGTACGGATCCCATACAACTGAACCATACTCGAGATTACTTCTGACTAGCGACGTATATAAGTTTTTCGCCATAGAGAAACCATTAAGTTCTTTACTCCAGCGCTTCATAAAGCCTAGAGCACCACGTACGTTGTTTACAACCAGATGGTCTAGAAGAAGTCCATGGTCTTTAAAGCTATATACTACTTCAAGTTGATTGGAACCCAAAAAGTAGCTGGTTTTAAGAGAGGTTATTCATGAAAATAATATGTGTTTGCATTTGGAAACATAAAGTTGTGGTTGCATCATTCGTAAAGAGTATCAAGGTCATACTGAAGATAACACTGTTCATCAGAGTCTCTCGTAGATCTGAAGATCTTTACATCATCTGCACACATCAAAATACTCGAGTGCTCTAAAGTAAAAGGGAGATCGTTTATGAACGAACAAAACAACACAGGGCCAAGATGACTACCCTTTGGAACACCTGAAGAGACAACAATTGATTTGGACAATATAGAAGAGACTTGATTTGAAATAAATGTAAATTTAATGAGCTGTTGAAAAGTGGATGGAATTCCATCTGCACCAGGATTAAAAGTTATCTTCAGTGACCTTAAATTGTCAAGTACTACGTTTTCGCCAATCCCAGACACGTCTATAAAAGCTGAATTGTTGACTGCGAATGGATATGTTCCACATAAATCATAATAATTATCTGAGTAAGTAGTGCTAAAAAAGTCAGCAAAGATGTCGGCAATACCTGAATCGTTATCAGCTACTTTAGCTTTATACAATATTTAACAAAATTCGGTAAACTATTACAACGGCACTTTGAATTCACAAATTTGTAAAAGGATTTAGGATTTGATTTCAATTAATTTCTAATTTTATTCAAATAACAACTATATGCCAATTTGTTTTCTTTATTATATTCGCATCTAGCTAAAGAATACATCGAAAAGTACGACGTTTATTCTTCAGCCTAGAAAGATTGGTTGTATTCCATGAAGGACCAGATGCATTGCAAAAGGTAGTTTTAGGGACAGATTGAGAAATAAAGTCAAGTAGCACAGTATAAAAAGTTGAAATCATTTCATCGATATCTTTAGATCTGAAAATTTTATTCCAATGATCAGATGAGAGTAGTGAGTTTGGTGTAATAAGTTTTAGCACTTTTAACTTGAAGAGTGGGATAGGGTATAAGTAATCTGAGTGTCGGATGATGTCTGTCCTCAGGACCTACAACCGGATCATTAGAACTTAAACATAACTCAGATGGTTGATTAACGAAAACATGATCGAGTAACTTTGAAAATTACCTGTTTATGTTATTAATTTGAAAAAGACCAACATTTAACAAAATGCTAATGCATCCATTAGAAATGCCATTTGGTATCACGGGTGTTAAATTATTTGACTCGGACTAATGAAATGAATGAAATGAATTGTTTATGTTATTAATTTGAAAAATACCAACATATAACAAAATGCTAATGTGTTCACTTAACACCCATTCACGGGTGTTAAATCATTTAACTCGGACGAATGAATCCAGTTAATTTGAGGAAGATTCGAATCACCAAGAGCGATCAATGTGTCTCTTGGTTGGGATGACTGAAATGCTGATTGGATTGAAGATACGTGTTTTAAATAAATATCCTCACATGAAGAGGGTATGACGCAAGAACAGATATTGTAATAAATATTGAAAACATTTTTCAAAAATATCTTTACGGCTACAAATTCAATATCCAAGGAAGATTCCACTATTATTTCTTCAGAAGGAAATTCAGTGGAGACCGCTATTAGCACACCACCGCCAGTTTCTTCATTTTATCGTTCCGATCTCGCCTATATATTTGATATTTGGAATGTAATATTTCAGAATCGTATACCTAATTCTGAAGCCAAGTTTCAGTAAAAGCGATAATGTGATAATCGAAAATAAAGCTATCTGAGTAAAGAGACGAAAGTTTTGTATTTAACCCTCTAACATTTCGATATACTAGAGATATGTGATAAGCAGAAAATGATAAATTCAGTGGTTGGGAGGTAAACAACATCAGATCGAGGCGTATCCTTGAAGATATACTCTCGGATAAATGCCTTCTAGAACAATGATTCGGAACGCCTTTCATGGTACTTAAATTTGTAAACACTCAATTCGACATCAATGTCAATCTTTGATTTTATATAAAATAACATGTCATCAGTGGTAGTTTGAGCAGCGAATTTGGTTGCAAAAATCGCTTCCTTATTCGGGGCAACTTTTAGTGGTTTAGGAGTCGTAGCTGATAGTTGTTACCGTCACTAGGCAAGAGGCACTAAGAGCACTTGATGAAGCAGCTGTGTTCGATGGAGTCAATAGGCCAGAATGCTGCAGATTATTAAGTCTCGTGTAATCGGCGACTAAACTGGTTGATGGTTGCTGATCCATTGGAATTTCAATATTAGATGGAGCTTCGTTTATATTAGGATTCAATGGTTTTTTTCTTTTACGCATTGAATCGATGGTTGATTGCAGAAAATTCTCCAGGCATGATGCATTTTCAAAAACTGTTTTGTATCTTGTAAATTTTTCCTTTATGGCGACGAGTTCATTATTAATTGTCTCGAATTCACTGTGAGTATTCTTAAAAAATGACACCATAAACAAATAAAGGTATTGAACTAATAACATGAGTTAATTAATTGTTCTCCAGATAATCTTATCTTATATATAAAAATCAACTTGTGTCTGTTTGTAGGTTTGTTTGTTTGTTTGCGTGTTCCTTAGAGACTCAGAAACGGCTGAACTGATTTTCTTGAAATTTTCACAGATGGTGCATAATGATCCCATGGTGAAAATAGGGTACTACTTTATCTAAATGGGGCGGAGCCTCCCCCTTACCCTAATTTTCAGAAACGCCAGATCTAGGAGATGGGTGGTGCGATTTAAGCGAAATTTTTATGTGCTCTCTTATAGTACCCTAAAAATAAAAATTTGGTATCCAAATTTCGGATGGGTACCTAGAAGACCTCCCCACCCTAAAACTTACCAAACATATTTTCAGACAAATCACGACAATATGGGGCTCAAATGAAAGACATTTAGCATAAGAAAACTTATCTGATATCCAATTGTCGGACCAAGTGTTAGGGGGACCACCCTAACCTCCAAAACACCCCTAAATCGGACATATTTACCGACCATGGCAATATGGGACTCAAATGAAAGGTATTTGCGAGTAGAATACGTTTCTAATATCCAAATGTGGGACCACGTTTCTGGGAGTCAACCCCTTCCTCAAAACACCCTCTAAATAGGACTTATTTACTGACCATGGGAATATGGGACATAAATAAAAGGTATTTGAGTGTAGAATACGAATTTGATATCAAAATATGGGACCAAGTGTTTAGGGGCCGCCTCTCCCCTAAAACATCCCCCAAAGGGGACAAGTTTACGACCATATCAATATG
The DNA here is from genome assembly GCF_963082655.1 of Stomoxys calcitrans. Classification (NCBI taxonomy): domain Eukaryota; kingdom Metazoa; phylum Arthropoda; class Insecta; order Diptera; family Muscidae; genus Stomoxys; species Stomoxys calcitrans. The sequence goes on along the minus strand of NC_081552.1, from coordinate 136,135,982 downwards.
GGGCTCAAATGAAAGGTCTTTGGGAGTAAAGCACGAATCTGATATCAATATACGGGGAAAGTGTCTATGAGGCCACCCCACCCCATCAATTCCACCCAAATAGGAAGTATTTGCTGACTTTTGCAATATGTGGCTCTAATAAGAGGGTTTTTAGAGTAGAACACGAATCCGATATATATATTCAAGGCCAACTCACTGAGTGGCCGCCCATCCCCCAAAACACCTCCCACGCCGGTTAGGTTTGCCGACTATGGAAATATGGGGCTCATATGGTATTTGGGAGTAGACCACGTATCTGATATCAACATTAGGGACCAAATGTCTAGGGGACGTCCCACCACCATAACAACCCCCAAATAGGACGTATTTGCTCACCAAGACAATTTGGGTCTTAAAGAGAGTGGAACTAAACATTTATAGTTTTTAGGGCCAATACCCCAAACTGGACATATTTACTGACTTTAGGAGGAGTTTAAATGAGATTAGAACACAAATGGGGTTAAAATAAATGATATATAGATATATGAGAATAGAGCACGTTGCTGATATATTTTCCGGGTTTAGTGTTTGATGGACCACCCCAATCCCCGAAATACCCCTAAATAAGGCATATTTACCGACCATGTCGATATGGAGCTTAAATGAAAGGTATTGGGGGGTAGAGCAAGTATTGATACCCACTTTCGGGACTAATTTTCTGGCGGTCTACCCTTTTCCCAAAATACCCCACAAACAGCAATTTTTTACTGACCATCGCAGTATGGGACTGAAATAGAGATATTTGGGAGAAGAGTACGAATTTGATATCCAAATGTAGGACCATTTAATTAGGGCATCACCTCTTTCCCAAAACACCCCCCAAAGGGTAAAAATTTTTCGACCATGCCAATATGTGGCTCAAATGAAAGATATTTGAGATTAGAAAACGAATTTGCTACCCAAATTTGGGGCCATGTGTTTGGGGGATGCCACATCGTGTAAACTCCCCTTAACCCAATGGCAATATGGGGTTTAAATAAATGTTATTTGAGAGAAGAGCACGATGCTGATATTTTTTCAGGGCCAAGTGTTTCACACCCGAAAACACCCCTTAATCGGGCTGAAATAAAGTATTTAAAGAATGAAGTACATCTTACATCCAAACTTAAATTTGTAGACCAATAAAGATCATAAGCTATATACTATTTTCGTAGAATGGTATTTCACTAAAAGCTCTTAAATTGTCGAAAATAAATATGCCAAGAAAAATAGTGTTCCATATAAAGTAAAAGAAGGCGCAGCGGAGCGGGCCCGGTTCAGCTAGTCTTATAGATAATTCAGTGTAAATGGTATTTGTGAAAAACAAACATCAGCGCGACCCATTTTGCTAGTTATACATTTTTAGGGCGTAGACTTGCTCCATCCAGTTTGTGTGACTGTCCTCAATATAAAACAGCAGACGTTAGTTGTGTGGTTAGTAGGTGGGGACAGAATACCAGACATGAATATATATATATATATATATATATATATATATATATATATATATATATATATATATTTATATATTTAAAAAAACACTCGTTGGCCTCCACTTACTCACTATATAGATTTTTAACACTCTCAATGCAATACCAATCTTCCATTCATTTTACTGATGTCCCAATTTTAATTCGTGTTCCAAGATAAACCAATTCCGTATTTATGCCATGTATATGTAAAGTTATGGTATCAACAGGCCGATATGATCTCCGTTGAAGGTATCACCTTTAGCGTTGGAAGATTTATTCGTTCAGATTAGCTTGATAGAACCAATAACATTTAACATTTCCTAGTTATTGTGATCAAGCCTCACGATTACAGACTCTATAAGCCCCAAACATTGACGTATTGTCTTACCTGCTAAATCCAAATCGATATTTTTTAAAATAATTTAATACAACGAAAAACAAATCGTTTAAAAAAAAATCAATTGGTATTCTACACATATGGTAGGCAAAATGCATTAATGCACACAATTTCAAAAAATAAAAACGATTTGGTATCAAATTCTGTCATCCATTTCGAATTAACTCCTGTCCGTGACAAAAAGTCTTCCCAGAACAAAACAGACAATTTAGCCAAACTATCATATATATGCATTGGCCTGTATCATGGATAAAGAATTTGAACTCCGCACATAGACTGGTTGGTGGCGCTTGTGAAAATGAATAAATGAGAATTATCTAAGAACATGCTGCAAGCAGAATTTCGTTGCCAGTGGCATTCACTTTGCGTCGTTTGCATTTCCTAAATATGCAGTATTTCCTTTCTCGTGAAGGAAACTGTGGCGTAATGCACGCATATAGGGTTTCGGTAGTCTTAGCTTCCAATATGTGTATGTCTATTTGTCTTATTTTTGCTGTAAATAATTTTTTTTTTATTTTTTTCGAGAGAGCTGTTTGCTTTGAAGAAAAATAAAATAATTACCGACACCTATAAGCTTGACATTTGCTGCCAATTTTTGAGAGCTCGAAAATTTCTTTGTTTTTTCAATTCTCTTTGGTCTGTATATAAGGTGCGGATAGTGAGCCAGAATCTTAGAATTCAAATGTCATGTCAAGTGGATGAAAGAATAGCAAACAAGCACCTACCTTTAAGATAAAAATAATTTTGAAAAAGAACAACTTTGCTCAAAAAAACAACTACGAAAGTTGTTAATTTTCCTGCAACAATTTATTTTGAATCTTAACGACCCAAAGTACAAACTTGTTGTTGAAAGGCACTCTTTGTAAGCCAACATATAACAACAACAATAATATATCCATAAGCAAGGCAAAAAAACCATATAACCAGCCAACGCATGTGCTTTGCTATGTTCGGCTCGTGCTGCTTTGTTCGTTTTACTGCTGCTCTCGGGTTTTCCTCTGTCACTCTATACTATTACCCTTAAAAACAAATTTTAATAAATTTGGTATTGAAATCATGATCTCATTTTCGGTAGCCTTGCACGTATCCTCTAGCCTACCAACATCATCTTCTTTATGATAAAATGAATCAATAAATACTGCTGCACAGTAATAAGTATCTAAATTAAATTTATTAAAAAAGGTAAAATCCACAAAAAAAAAAATTATGAATACGAACTTCTTATTTTTTTCTGCCAAGTTTTCTAAAATAAGTTTAACGCAAAAAAAATCAAAATGTTTTTGGCCGACCGGGGGACTCGGACCTTTGTTTGCAACTACCTCAACTAAAGAATTTGTTGAAAGCCAACAAAATTTCAACAATTTTGTCTGCCAAGTCTCTTGTAGAGACTTACTTACGTACTTCAACAAAGAATGTCTTCGATTCAATGCTAAAATTCGTTGAGAATTTAAAATTTCAGATACAAATTTGGTAGTTAGTTTTTTCTACGAGTTATTTTTTTTTTCTGTGTAGAGCGGGTTATTTTTCTGTCTTGCAAAACAAATGTGATGGCCGGAAGTCGATGCTGAAGAGACAACAATTGATTTGGACAATATAGAAGAGACTTGATTTGAAATAAATGTAAATTTAATGAGCTGTTGAAAAGTGGATGGAATTCCATCTGCACCAGGATTAAAAGTTATCTTCAGTGACCTTAAATTGTCAAGTACTACGTTTTCGCCAATCCCAGACACGTCTATAAAAGCTGAATTGTTGACTGCGAATGGATATGTTCCACATAAATCATAATAATTATCTGAGTAAGTAGTGCTAAAAAAGTCAGCAAAGATGTCGGCAATACCTGAATCGTTATCAGCTACTTTAGCTTTATACAATATTTAACAAAATTCGGTAAACTATTACAACGGCACTTTGAATTCACAAATTTGTAAAAGGATTTAGGATTTGATTTCAATTAATTTCTAATTTTATTCAAATAACAACTATATGCCAATTTGTTTTCTTTATTATATTCGCATCTAGCTAAAGAATACATCGAAAAGTACGACGTTTATTCTTCAGCCTAGAAAGATTGGTTGTATTCCATGAAGGACCAGATGCATTGCAAAAGGTAGTTTTAGGGACAGATTGAGAAATAAAGTCAAGTAGCACAGTATAAAAAGTTGAAATCATTTCATCGATATCTTTAGATCTGAAAATTTTATTCCAATGATCAGATGAGAGTAGTGAGTTTGGTGTAATAAGTTTTAGCACTTTTAACTTGAAGAGTGGGATAGGGTATAAGTAATCTGAGTGTCGGATGATGTCTGTCCTCAGGACCTACAACCGGATCATTAGAACTTAAACATAACTCAGATGGTTGATTAACGAAAACATGATCGAGTAACTTTGAAAATTACCTGTTTATGTTATTAATTTGAAAAAGACCAACATTTAACAAAATGCTAATGCATCCATTAGAAATGCCATTTGGTATCACGGGTGTTAAATTATTTGACTCGGACTAATGAAATGAATGAAATGAATTGTTTATGTTATTAATTTGAAAAATACCAACATATAACAAAATGCTAATGTGTTCACTTAACACCCATTCACGGGTGTTAAATCATTTAACTCGGACGAATGAATCCAGTTAATTTGAGGAAGATTCGAATCACCAAGAGCGATCAATGTGTCTCTTGGTTGGGATGACTGAAATGCTGATTGGATTGAAGATACGTGTTTTAAATAAATATCCTCACATGAAGAGGGTATGACGCAAGAACAGATATTGTAATAAATATTGAAAACATTTTTCAAAAATATCTTTACGGCTACAAATTCAATATCCAAGGAAGATTCCACTATTATTTCTTCAGAAGGAAATTCAGTGGAGACCGCTATTAGCACACCACCGCCAGTTTCTTCATTTTATCGTTCCGATCTCGCCTATATATTTGATATTTGGAATGTAATATTTCAGAATCGTATACCTAATTCTGAAGCCAAGTTTCAGTAAAAGCGATAATGTGATAATCGAAAATAAAGCTATCTGAGTAAAGAGACGAAAGTTTTGTATTTAACCCTCTAACATTTCGATATACTAGAGATATGTGATAAGCAGAAAATGATAAATTCAGTGGTTGGGAGGTAAACAACATCAGATCGAGGCGTATCCTTGAAGATATACTCTCGGATAAATGCCTTCTAGAACAATGATTCGGAACGCCTTTCATGGTACTTAAATTTGTAAACACTCAATTCGACATCAATGTCAATCTTTGATTTTATATAAAATAACATGTCATCAGTGGTAGTTTGAGCAGCGAATTTGGTTGCAAAAATCGCTTCCTTATTCGGGGCAACTTTTAGTGGTTTAGGAGTCGTAGCTGATAGTTGTTACCGTCACTAGGCAAGAGGCACTAAGAGCACTTGATGAAGCAGCTGTGTTCGATGGAGTCAATAGGCCAGAATGCTGCAGATTATTAAGTCTCGTGTAATCGGCGACTAAACTGGTTGATGGTTGCTGATCCATTGGAATTTCAATATTAGATGGAGCTTCGTTTATATTAGGATTCAATGGTTTTTTTCTTTTACGCATTGAATCGATGGTTGATTGCAGAAAATTCTCCAGGCATGATGCATTTTCAAAAACTGTTTTGTATCTTGTAAATTTTTCCTTTATGGCGACGAGTTCATTATTAATTGTCTCGAATTCACTGTGAGTATTCTTAAAAAATGACACCATAAACAAATAAAGGTATTGAACTAATAACATGAGTTAATTAATTGTTCTCCAGATAATCTTATCTTATATATAAAAATCAACTTGTGTCTGTTTGTAGGTTTGTTTGTTTGTTTGCGTGTTCCTTAGAGACTCAGAAACGGCTGAACTGATTTTCTTGAAATTTTCACAGATGGTGCATAATGATCCCATGGTGAAAATAGGGTACTACTTTATCTAAATGGGGCGGAGCCTCCCCCTTACCCTAATTTTCAGAAACGCCAGATCTAGGAGATGGGTGGTGCGATTTAAGCGAAATTTTTATGTGCTCTCTTATAGTACCCTAAAAATAAAAATTTGGTATCCAAATTTCGGATGGGTACCTAGAAGACCTCCCCACCCTAAAACTTACCAAACATATTTTCAGACAAATCACGACAATATGGGGCTCAAATGAAAGACATTTAGCATAAGAAAACTTATCTGATATCCAATTGTCGGACCAAGTGTTAGGGGGACCACCCTAACCTCCAAAACACCCCTAAATCGGACATATTTACCGACCATGGCAATATGGGACTCAAATGAAAGGTATTTGCGAGTAGAATACGTTTCTAATATCCAAATGTGGGACCACGTTTCTGGGAGTCAACCCCTTCCTCAAAACACCCTCTAAATAGGACTTATTTACTGACCATGGGAATATGGGACATAAATAAAAGGTATTTGAGTGTAGAATACGAATTTGATATCAAAATATGGGACCAAGTGTTTAGGGGCCGCCTCTCCCCTAAAACATCCCCCAAAGGGGACAAGTTTACGACCATATCAATATGGGGCTCAAATGAAAGGTCTTTGGGAGTAAAGCACGAATCTGATATCAATATACGGGGAAAGTGTCTATGAGGCCACCCCACCCCATCAATTCCACCCAAATAGGAAGTATTTGCTGACTTTTGCAATATGTGGCTCTAATAAGAGGGTTTTTAGAGTAGAACACGAATCCGATATATATATTCAAGGCCAACTCACTGAGTGGCCGCCCATCCCCCAAAACACCTCCCACGCCGGTTAGGTTTGCCGACTATGGAAATATGGGGCTCATATGGTATTTGGGAGTAGACCACGTATCTGATATCAACATTAGGGACCAAATGTCTAGGGGACGTCCCACCACCATAACAACCCCCAAATAGGACGTATTTGCTCACCAAGACAATTTGGGTCTTAAAGAGAGTGGAACTAAACATTTATAGTTTTTAGGGCCAATACCCCAAACTGGACATATTTACTGACTTTAGGAGGAGTTTAAATGAGATTAGAACACAAATGGGGTTAAAATAAATGATATATAGATATATGAGAATAGAGCACGTTGCTGATATATTTTCCGGGTTTAGTGTTTGATGGACCACCCCAATCCCCGAAATACCCCTAAATAAGGCATATTTACCGACCATGTCGATATGGAGCTTAAATGAAAGGTATTGGGGGGTAGAGCAAGTATTGATACCCACTTTCGGGACTAATTTTCTGGCGGTCTACCCTTTTCCCAAAATACCCCACAAACAGCAATTTTTTACTGACCATCGCAGTATGGGACTGAAATAGAGATATTTGGGAGAAGAGTACGAATTTGATATCCAAATGTAGGACCATTTAATTAGGGCATCACCTCTTTCCCAAAACACCCCCCAAAGGGTAAAAATTTTTCGACCATGCCAATATGTGGCTCAAATGAAAGATATTTGAGATTAGAAAACGAATTTGCTACCCAAATTTGGGGCCATGTGTTTGGGGGATGCCACATCGTGTAAACTCCCCTTAACCCAATGGCAATATGGGGTTTAAATAAATGTTATTTGAGAGAAGAGCACGATGCTGATATTTTTTCAGGGCCAAGTGTTTCACACCCGAAAACACCCCTTAATCGGGCTGAAATAAAGTATTTAAAGAATGAAGTACATCTTACATCCAAACTTAAATTTGTAGACCAATAAAGATCATAAGCTATATACTATTTTCGTAGAATGGTATTTCACTAAAAGCTCTTAAATTGTCGAAAATAAATATGCCAAGAAAAATAGTGTTCCATATAAAGTAAAAGAAGGCGCAGCGGAGCGGGCCCGGTTCAGCTAGTCTTATAGATAATTCAGTGTAAATGGTATTTGTGAAAAACAAACATCAGCGCGACCCATTTTGCTAGTTATACATTTTTAGGGCGTAGACTTGCTCCATCCAGTTTGTGTGACTGTCCTCAATATAAAACAGCAGACGTTAGTTGTGTGGTTAGTAGGTGGGGACAGAATACCAGACATGAATATATATATATATATATATATATATATATATATATATATATATATATATTTATATATTTAAAAAAACACTCGTTGGCCTCCACTTACTCACTATATAGATTTTTAACACTCTCAATGCAATACCAATCTTCCATTCATTTTACTGATGTCCCAATTTTAATTCGTGTTCCAAGATAAACCAATTCCGTATTTATGCCATGTATATGTAAAGTTATGGTATCAACAGGCCGATATGATCTCCGTTGAAGGTATCACCTTTAGCGTTGGAAGATTTATTCGTTCAGATTAGCTTGATAGAACCAATAACATTTAACATTTCCTAGTTATTGTGATCAAGCCTCACGATTACAGACTCTATAAGCCCCAAACATTGACGTATTGTCTTACCTGCTAAATCCAAATCGATATTTTTTAAAATAATTTAATACAACGAAAAACAAATCGTTTAAAAAAAAATCAATTGGTATTCTACACATATGGTAGGCAAAATGCATTAATGCACACAATTTCAAAAAATAAAAACGATTTGGTATCAAATTCTGTCATCCATTTCGAATTAACTCCTGTCCGTGACAAAAAGTCTTCCCAGAACAAAACAGACAATTTAGCCAAACTATCATATATATGCATTGGCCTGTATCATGGATAAAGAATTTGAACTCCGCACATAGACTGGTTGGTGGCGCTTGTGAAAATGAATAAATGAGAATTATCTAAGAACATGCTGCAAGCAGAATTTCGTTGCCAGTGGCATTCACTTTGCGTCGTTTGCATTTCCTAAATATGCAGTATTTCCTTTCTCGTGAAGGAAACTGTGGCGTAATGCACGCATATAGGGTTTCGGTAGTCTTAGCTTCCAATATGTGTATGTCTATTTGTCTTATTTTTGCTGTAAATAATTTTTTTTTTATTTTTTTCGAGAGAGCTGTTTGCTTTGAAGAAAAATAAAATAATTACCGACACCTATAAGCTTGACATTTGCTGCCAATTTTTGAGAGCTCGAAAATTTCTTTGTTTTTTCAATTCTCTTTGGTCTGTATATAAGGTGCGGATAGTGAGCCAGAATCTTAGAATTCAAATGTCATGTCAAGTGGATGAAAGAATAGCAAACAAGCACCTACCTTTAAGATAAAAATAATTTTGAAAAAGAACAACTTTGCTCAAAAAAACAACTACGAAAGTTGTTAATTTTCCTGCAACAATTTATTTTGAATCTTAACGACCCAAAGTACAAACTTGTTGTTGAAAGGCACTCTTTGTAAGCCAACATATAACAACAACAATAATATATCCATAAGCAAGGCAAAAAAACCATATAACCAGCCAACGCATGTGCTTTGCTATGTTCGGCTCGTGCTGCTTTGTTCGTTTTACTGCTGCTCTCGGGTTTTCCTCTGTCACTCTATACTATTACCCTTAAAAACAAATTTTAATAAATTTGGTATTGAACTCATGATCTCATTTTCGGTAGCCTTGCACGTATCCTCTAGCCTACCAACATCATCTTCTTTATGATAAAATGAATCAATAAATACTGCTGCACAGTAATAAGTATCTAAATTAAATTTATTAAAAAAGGTAAAATCCACAAAAAAAAAAATTATGAATACGAACTTCTTATTTTTTTCTGCCAAGTTTTCTAAAATAAGTTTAACGCAAAAAAAATCAAAATGTTTTTGGCCGACCGGGGGACTCGGACCTTTGTTTGCAACTACCTCAACTAAAGAATTTGTTGAAAGCCAACAAAATTTCAACAATTTTGTCTGCCAAGTCTCTTGTAGAGACTTACTTACGTACTTCAACAAAGAATGTCTTCGATTCAATGCTAAAATTCGTTGAGAATTTAAAATTTCAGATACAAATTTGGTAGTTAGTTTTTTCTACGAGTTATTTTTTTTTTTCTGTGTAGAGCGGGTTATTTTTCTGTCTTGCAAAACAAATGTGATGGCCGGAAGTCGATGCTTAATCCAACATCAAGGAAGTAAATATTGTTCCCTGTTCCCAATACAAATTCAAAGATTTCTATTTTCCCTGGAACTTAAAACAGGCTCTCATGTATGTCTTGTATTTATTTCCTTCTCCATTTTTCACATATAATTGAAAATGTTTGTCAAAACTGTCAATTTACATTTGATTCATCATTTTTGCTATCACACCTGTATGTTATTTTCGTATGACATAACCTAAAAATTTGAGCAAAATATGATTTAAAGTTGTGAGGAAGCTGGATAAAAAATAAATTTGTGCATTTGGGGTTGGTTTCATTCGTCTGACAACAAAAACAACTGACTTCTTTAAGTTTTTGTCAGAAGGAATAGAGCACGCTCTAATCAAAAAAAAAAAAAAAATTACATGTGCTATTTTTAAAAGTATTTTCATATGTTAGTTTCTATTGTATCACACGACATGCACAACTCAACATGTGGTAAATTTAACATGTCATAAGACAATTATATGCCGTGTAATAGAGCCTTTAGGTTTCTTGTTTGAACCGTTGAGTGGAGCCAATTTTTTGTTATTCGATCCGCAAGAATCTTTCTTCAACTCGTAATAGGTCATTATTTTTGAAGAAAAAATTTTAGTCAATCAAGCATAGCTGCAATCGTAGTATCCATTAGGCGGTTGATGATCTACGTCTGTTTGCAGTAGAGCGGCAGATCTGGAGTCCGGGAGTAGGTTTAGAATGGACTCCGAAGACCCAACAGCTTCGGTGGTGGTATAAGGCCGTAGCATGTTGTCTGCTACTAAAACCGCGACTGGTGAAGCGGCAGCTCCAGGCTCTACTAGCCGACGGACGACTGGTCAGCAGGGGCTTTTGACACCTGGTCCGAGTCTTAAGGACGAGGCCGAACTTTTTATCTTCGCATGCCTATAATTTGCCAATGACATCGGCCTTTCCCGACAAACCAACACGCTCTTTAAGTGGTTGGAATAATAGAAGGCACATCGCTCTCAGGTTTATTGAGGGGTTTGGTGCGAATGATCCTAAGACTTTGACTAATAGCGAGAGAGAGACCCCCAAAATTGGGCTCGGAGATTCGCTGCACAAGCTACCCCAAAAATTACACGACTAGATTCGGAATCTGCACCGCAGTCTGCCAAAAGGCTGCGTTCACCTGGAGGGCACCCCATGCCTAAAAAACTAGGGTGAACAACAGTAAGATGGGTCCAAGAACCTTTGCTAATATCGATAGGGACAGTTTGGTGATGACAGTTGTAGACAAGGGAAAGAACAGGGCTGCATACCTAGGAATAATTGCTGTGGGATAGTCAATGGAATGTCATCAGTATACCCCGATGTTCTTGCGGAATTTCCTGGTTTCCTTCAGTTTGAGACGATCAGGCTGGTATCGGGGGCTATACATACTAATTGTCTTCGGAAATCAACGCTCTATTGAAATGTGTCATTGCGCTCTAAACAAATGGTGAGAAATGTCCAGACGCAGCACTGGATCTAGTCAAGAAGGAAAATTTTCCTTCTCGACCGATAGCGCACGCTAGGATACCAAGAATTCCCTCAGATCTTTAATCCATACTTGGAAGACTAAGGGAATGTAGTTCCAATCTTTCAACCACCGACTGAAAGGTTGGTAGATTGGATGAGGCTGATGGTGACCGGATACTTGCAGTATTCGTACTAAAAGCCGGCTGTCTCGTAGATCTCAACAAATCTGAAGGGGTTGTATCCTACGGATTCAACAAGTTGAAACTGAAAATCTATAGAAGTGGTGGGGTTGGGGAATCAGGAGACGACTCAGCAGTTGTTGCTGAACACTTGCCTGATGAACTGTCGATCACATCGCTAAAGTCTGGCGGATTGTAGGAGTCTGAAAATCCCCTGCCACAATCGAAACAGTAGGGGATGGCATCGAAACGGGACCCGACAAGCCCTGTGTGTAAATGGGAGACACAGAGCCTGTATTTTTCCAACGAGTAGTCTAAATGCTTTTCTTCTTCCGTCGCTAAGCACTGAAGATTCAGTAGTAGCCTTGAAATAAATATGTCTCATAACTGGCGGGCTTTCCTATATATGGCACACGATTCAGAGATGTCGCCTTCTTAAGTTCCTGGTCATTTGACGCAGGACATGATTAATACACGTTTAACGCGTTTTACTGGAAATGTATACTTCCTTAAGCCGGAAACAATTCGTTGTTTGTCACTGGGATGTATTCATCTCTAAGAGAATTGACCGCTGCAAATGTAAACTTCCTTAAGCCGGAAACAATTCGTTGTTTGTCACTGGGATGTAGTCTTCTCTTTAGAGAATTGACCGCTACATAGGGAGCTTCAGGGCTTATCGCGTAGAGGGAATTGTTTCCTCTGACGGGTATGCCATACACCTTCAGAACCACGAGCTGTATTGTTATCCCGAATATTATCTTAGTGTCAGTAACTCCTTCATTTGTATAGCTGAAATCAGTTTTCTTCTCCCATCGGTAGAACGCGCGCCACTGGTAAGTGTGCCTTTATTACATTGTAGACGTGTCTGGGATTGGCGAAAACGTAGTACTTGACAATTTAAGGTCACTGAAGATAACTTTAAATCCTGGTGCAGATGGAATTCCATCGAACATTTTAAAGCACTGCGCTCTCGAACTTTCATATCCCCTTTGTACACTTTTCAACAGCTCATTAAAGCATGGATATCTGCCGGATATCTATGGATATTGTGGAAGTAATCGTATATAACACCGTTATTTTAAGCCGGAAATCGCAATGAGGTTTCTAATTCCCTGTGCTGTTTTGTTTGTTCAAAAACGATCTCCCTTTTACATTAAAGCACTCGAATATTTTGATGTATGCAGATGATGTTAATATTTTTAGATCAACGAGAGATTCTGATGAACAGTGTTATCTTCAGTATGACCTTGATTCTTTTTACGAATGGTGCAACCAAAACTTTTTGGAACTTAATATTTCCAAATGCAAACACATATAATTTTCAAGAATAACCTCTCTTAAAACTAGCTACTTTTTTGGGTTCTATAGCTTTAAAGACCTTGGATTGCTTCTAGACCAACGCTTAAACGTCCGTCAACACATCTTAATGGTTGTAAACACAGCATGTAGTGCTCTTGGCTTCATAAAACGCTTGAGTTAAGAACTTAATGATTTCTCTGTGACGAAAAACGTATATACTTCGCTAGCCACAAGTAATCTTGAGTACGGTTCAGTGGAATGGGATCCGTATTACAATATTGATTCTGATTTAATAGAATCGGTTCAAAAACAATTTCTGTTATTTTGTCTTCGTCGAAATGGGTGGGACAGAAGTTCATTATCTTCGCATGAGTACCGATTAAATCTTATGAAGCTTCCTATATTAAAAAGTCGTAGAACCATGCTAAACATTAAGTTTTTGACTAAATTAATTCATGGTCAAATAGATTCCAGCTTTGTTTAGAGTCGAATTTTCTTTAACGTTCCTATCAGACCTACCAGATATTTTGATCTTTTGAAAATTTCTTATTATAAAACCAACTATGCCAATAATCATCCTTTTCGGCACCTATGTTATCAATTTAATCAACCTGAATGCAATAGTGTGAGTTAAAACTATCGTGACATTAGCATACACAGTTGCCTCCGGCATGTATGATTTTTGTGGGCGATGTCCCACTTAAATGCGATTGTTTAAAGATCCAAAATGCGCTTCTTGTTTAACATCAAAAATGGAACATTAGCAGCACAAATTTAATTTGCCGTTTTCATGCAAAGAATGTTTTCAATGAAAACACAGTCTTCTGCGACTAATTCCCGAAAAATTATTATTTTTTATTATTTTGTTTTTATTTGCTGTGTGTAATTTAAAAAAATTGTCATTAACGTACAAAGCTCAGACTCAGATGGCGTTTTATAGTAATTAATTAAAAAAATAAATGAAATAAAATAAAAGTATTTAAATTTGAATTCAGTCCAAAATCTTTTAAGAATACTGCGCTAAAAAGAATAAAACAACAACAAAAGAAAAAATACAACACGCGCGATAACCTTTTTGTCCGAGTTCGCCAAAAAGTAATTGCGGATTTTTTAAAAAAAAGTAAATGCATTTTTAATAAAACTTAGAATGAACTTTAATCAAATATACTTTTTTACACTTTTTTTCTAAAGCAAGCTAAAAGTAACAGCTGATAACTGACAGAAGAAAGAATGCAATTACAGAGTCACAAGCTATGAAAAAATTTGTCAACGCCGACTATATGAAAAATCCGCAATTTCTTTTTGGGCAATCCAATATTATAGTTTCATGCATCCTTATTGAGCATTCAAAATGCGCATTAGTATGCTAGAATATTTTCGTATTGCTTCCAGGAAAAATTTTTTGCTGGGTAATGTTTGCTTTGCCATTTTCAACAGAAAAAAATTTTTGTTTTAGCGAAAAAAATTTCCTATTTTGAAAACAAATTTCGTTGAGTGTAGACTAGATTATGGAAAATTGGTATTTTAAATTTTAAACAGCTATTGTTTTTATTTAAAAATTGCAAGAAGTTCTTTTGAAGGCCAGCCCATATACACTCAATGAAATTTGTTATTAAATACAGCAGAAATGTTTGCTAAAACAACAGTTTTTGTCAACTACCAAAATCTTCCGTTTTAAACACAAAATTCTGTTGAAATATTTCGAAACGTAGCTAAACTCGCTAGCCAATTTTATTGCTCTGCTACTCGATGCTACTTTTTTTTTAATTTTATACCCTCCACCATAGGATGGGGGTATATTAATTGCGCCATTCCGTTTGTAACACCTTGAAATTTGCTTCTAAGACCCCTTAAAGTATATTTATTCTTGATCGTCATTATATTCTGAGTCGATCTATTCGTCGACTTAACGCTAACTTTCGAAGGAGTAAAGCTAGACGCTTGAAGTTTGGCACAAATATATCTTATTAGTGTTATAAGTTGGGATTGTATATTGTATTGTATTGTATTGTATATAGCTGCCATATAAACTGATTTTGGGTCCTGACTTCTTGAGCATTTAGAGGGCGCACTTCTCATCCGATTGGCTGAAATTTAGCATGAAGTGTTTTGTTATGCTTCCAACAACTGTGCTAAGTATGGTTTAAATCGATCCATAACCTGATATAGCTGCCATATATACCGATGTTGGATCTTGACTTCAAGAGCCAATACAGGGCGCAATTCTTATTCGATTTGGCTGAGATTTAGCATGAAGTTGTTTGTTATGATTTCGTACAACTGCGGTGAATAACCTGATATGGCTGCCATATAAACCGCCATATAAACTTCTTAATCATCTAGAGAGTGCAACTCTTATCCGATTATGCTGAAATTTTGTACAACGGCTTCTCCTATCTTTAGCATGATACAGCTCCCATATAAACCGATCTGCGGATTATGCTTCTTGAGCCCCTACAACTGCGGTGAATAACCTGATATGGCTGCCATATAAACCGTTCTGGGATCTTGACTTCTTAATCATCTAGAGAGTGCAACTCTTATCCGATTATGCTGAAATTTTGTACAACGGCTTCTCCTATCTTTAGCATGATACAGCTCCCATATAAACCGATCTGCGGATTATGCTTCTTGAGCCCCTACAAGGCGCAATTCTTATGCGAATGGGCTGAAATATTTCCCAATGACTTCTACTAGGGTCTTCAATATTCAATTCACTTCACTTATGGCCCGGACCATAACTTGATATCTCCAATTTGCCTAAAAAGAGAAACCGCGCAAAGAAATCGACAAATGCGATTCATGGTGGAGGGTACATAAGATTCGGCCCGGCCGAACTTAGCACGCTCTTACTTGTTATTTTTTTATTAGAATATAAATACTTATTTAATTCTTTGGAAAATACAGTTTCCTTATGATTAATTTCTTATGTTTCTAACAAAAGGCACAATCTCTCTATTGAATATATTCAAATTTTTTGTAATTTCATTTTATATGGTAACAAGTTATATAACTGTAATCCTCTATAAAAAAAAGCGATCGCTATATTTGTGCCGTTTTTATCTTTTTCTTTAGTGTTTTTCTCATTAAGTTTTAGTTTGTTCATGTTTAACCATATTTTTTATTTATTTTGATTTAACTTTGAATAGCATTGATAATCGGATTCTGTTTCCGTATATATTTACTTATCATCTGCGTGTAGGACTACTACACATTTTTGTTTATTATCCGGGAGATCATTGATGTACAAAATAAAAAGTAACGGACCTAAGATAGATCCTTGAGGAACACCGAAGTCGTTATACATGTTATCTGATATTTCGTTGTTTACTCTTGTCATTTGTCTCCTATGTTTCAAATACAACTCGAACCACATTAATGATTTTCGTTTCCTTCCATATTTGTGTAGCTTTTGTATTAAGTGCCTCTGTCAAATGTTTTTGTTCTTTTTTCTACACTTTTCCATCTGTCAACTGCGTAATTCGCTGATGTCTCGCAAGAGTACGTTTTCGGAATCCAGATTGATGTTTAAAAATATTATTATTATTCTCCAGATATCTTTGATCACGTCTCGATAATCTTTTCGCATATTTGCATCGAGTTTATCGGCCTGAATTTTTTAAATTTTTTGTTTTTGATTTTTTTTTGCTATTGGAGTTATCATAGATTCTGTCCAATTTTCTAGGAATATACCTGTTTCTATCGATTTATAAATTATGTGCAACAAAAGTTTTCCTATTGTTTCCCAATTATTCATTATTATTTAGACATTTTCGGATAATCAGGCGATTTCTTTATATGTTGGAAAATTGTTTTTAAGTTCTCAATGGTTATTAACCGAAATCTTAATCTTGAATTTAATACTATAATGTTGTTGCTATATAGCACACTGTCTATAAATTTTTGAATTGACTTGATGCTATTTACAAAAAAGTATGAAATTTATTCGCTTTACTGCAGTTACCTTGGCACTCTTGATTTTTGAATATCACAGTTTTTATCTCAGTTTGGGGGTTTTTTAGACAAGGTTTTTAATTTCCTTCCACACCTGTTTTTGATTTGTGCATTATTTATTATATATGTTATAAATATATTCTTTTCATTTTGGATTCTCACTTTATATTTATTTCTTATGGAAGCCACCGTAGTGCAGAGGTTAGCATGTCCGCCTATGACGCTGAACGCCTGGGTTCCTGGCGAGACCATCAGAAAAAATTTTCAGTGGTGGTTTTCCCCTCCTAATGCTGGCAACATTTGTGAAACTTCTCTCCAAAGAGGTGTCGCACTGCGGCACGCCGTTCGGAATCGGCTATAAAAAGGAGGCCTCTTATCATTGAGAAATTTGCCCGTGTTCCTTAATGGAATGTTCATGGGCAAAATTTGCAATTTGCAATTTGCAATTCATTTCTTATCGATATATAGCTATCCCAAGCTGAAGTTGTCTTTTCTAATATTGCCTTTTTGCAATTAATGATTTTGTCTTTTTTCTTGCTTGCATTGTTAAATCGTTTATTTATTTTTGGGCTATCGAATCCTATGACTATAATTATAATATGCGACTGTGAATTTGTAAATTGTATTTTCTAAGCATTCTTCTATTCTATTTTGTACCTCGGCGTTCACATCCGTTTTCAAGTATGCGATAACTTATGTTACGTGTATTTGTTTTGAAGGCATTTTTTCATAACTAAATTTCTCAATTTTATATATTAATTTAATGAATGTTGAAGTAGGACAAATGAAAACATCCGTACGGTTTGGTGATATTTTCAAATATTTTTTATTATTCCACTTTATCCTGCTTATATACAATCTTACCAACTAATTCTTAAACTACCCTAAGCGACAATTCTTATCTTCCTCATTAGACGAATAGTAAACAGTACCCTTCAAGTGATAAGTGGGTCATAAACTACCTGAGCATCTTCAATATGTGCGTCACGAAGACCTAAAACAATTGTCGTTTGCAAACACAATTACTTTATGGCTATATTAGATATGCATTAAGGAAACCATAAACTGTAAATAGATAACTGATTTCTATTGAAAAAATAGAGATAAATGATCCTATTGAACTGAACTACTTTGATAAAAAATATGCTTAAGATATTTTATTACTCTACATTAAGATTATTCTAATGTATAGATTATGTTCATATTTTTATGAACATTCTCCCGGCCGGCAAATGAACTGCCTAGACCGTCGGCACCCCTGGGAACTGAATTGCAGAATATGCGTCTCTTTCTTATCTTTCCTCTTATGCATAGAATTATGAGCATTATAGATATTATTATAACTAAAATAAGTGCTAAGTGACCGGACCAATAATGGAACTCTAAACTTCTTAATTTTATTTTTTTCCTTCTTTAAATAGTCCACGACCTTCTTCAGTTGGTTGATCTCTTCATGATGATTGACCAGTACATTTCCAAGCGGTTTTATTATTTCTCTTTCAGCCGGACTCACATCCTTTAAAAGAATTGAGGGAAATTGGGAAGCTATCTCATCCCTTTGCTGATGGACCGCCACCAATGTGAATTTGTCTATCGTTGCCGTACAGTCTGGCGCTAGGACTAAAATACCTTGTTGTGGAAGCTCCATTAGAGTTTGCTGTTTATCCGAACATTTCACGTGGGCTTTTGTGTTGGCAAATATTTTGAATAACCAGTCTGCCTTGCGTTTGAGCTGTATAAAGTATGGACTGTTTTGTACTTCATCGTAAGTGCACTTTAAGTTTATGTGTGGCCTCAGTGGAGCTAACTCGCAATCATTTGTAGACGCATCTCTGTACACTATATACGGCGCCTTTATCCTCGCTATCATGACGGCATTATTTCGTTCAAAAGGGATCGGAATAACCATGTATAGTTGCGATGACTGCCTGTTGAAGAGGTATTTTCAAGTCGATTACAAACTGAGTGCCTACAAACATTCCATGACCTCTCATTAAATGCAACACCTCCTTCAGTTCTGTACCAGTGCTTTTACCGGGTAAAACATACTTCTCTTGCAGAGCATTACGTATTCTTATTATCTCAGGCTGCAGTTGACTGGGGCTCATGATCACGGGGTGAAAGTGACCATTGTTCACTTCGAACAATACGCCGATGACCTCTTTCTGCGCCTCATCACATTATGCGATACTTTCGTGTATTTCTTTGGTGATCATAAAGAACCGAATTGATTCTCTATACACGTAATAGTTCTCGTTCATTGTGGCGCTTATGTTCTCAATTTTGCACTTCATTACCTTAAAGTGCGAATTGACTTCATCCGTCGTTTTCTTTAGCAGATTGGCCACAGCATCAACTACAGATGTCTGCTTCCTTACTAGTTCTTTAAGATCATGTTGGTTGGCTAATAGATTTCTCATGTTGTTTTCCATTGCCACGCGATTTTCGTCGTCCATCACTCCGAAAGCCCAATGCTGAAAAGAGACTACGAACTTCAATGGAGCCCCTCTTTTCTGGCATCTATCTCCTTTCATAAATAAACGATTATTCGCCTTTATTTTACTTATTTTGTACTCCATGTTCCTTATAACTGACCAGCACTGATCTTCAAATGTTTGGAGTCTTGGACATATTTCTTTTGCTTTGTCCAGTAATCTTGCTGCAAGCTCCAACGTATCCAAATAAGGTTGCATTTCAAAATATATGACCATGTTCCATGAAGATGAGGACATATGTATCTGTGAACTGTTCAGCTCGTGTACAAACGAAGCTTTAGTTGGCATCAACATACAAATGTTTACCAACATAATCATCATCATTGTGGGATTCCCCAGTATTCTTGGTAAGAGCGTAGTCGTGTTTAATTGACATTAAAATGCCATTTTATTTGTTCATTTTCCAAGATCGCTTGATTTACCCCTCCTTGCAAAGAATCGTCTAAGAGCTACTAGAAATGCATCCGTAGTAAGCTCGCTCACTGCTTCAAAATGAATAGCTTTAATTACCATACAGACAAAAACAGCTACGTAAACTTTCATGGATTTCGTTCCCCTAATTTTGGAGCATCTTAGTTGAATCGGACCCGCATAATCAATTCCACAATGTTGAAATGGCTGGCTTATATTGACTCTGTATGCTGGAAGGTCACCCATCACTTGATTTCTTTCTTTTCCTCTATAACGTATACATTTTGGGCAGCATCTTACACATAGCTTTATTCTCCTCTTTGCCCCTATCCAGTACTTCCTTCGTATCATATTTTCCATTACCCTATTTCCTCCATGCAGTGTTTCGAAATGGATATGGCGGATGATGTTTCCTGCCAAACTCGACTTTTGAATAATAATCGGATGTTTTTGATTATACGGTAATGTTGAATAATGAAGTCTTCCTCCGACTCTCATCACTCCAAGACTGTCTAACTGAGGGTGTAATAAGGCTAATTTGCTTCGTGTAATCAACGGCTCCTGATACTTTTAATTGTTTCATTTCCGCTGGCCATTCTAGTTCCTGGTGCAGTTTAATTATTCTCATTTCAGCCTCTTCTAGCTCGATCGCTGTTAAATGCTCTATTTCTGCTTTCGTTTCTCTCAATTCTTTAATGAACAGCAGTATGTATGCTATGACCCTTTGTTGTTTCTTGAATGACGAAAATTGCATAATTTTTTCATACACGCCATTCTCTTTCGCTGAAATTTTTGTGGCTGCTGACACTGCTGATTTCGCGTTTATTTTGGGCCATCACCTTTTACTAGCCATTCAGGCCCATTCCACCATATCCTGTTGGTTATTAATGTCTCAGAGGAAACGCCTCTTGATCCTAAATCTGCTGGGTTTTCTTTTGATTTAACATATCCCCATTTCGCTTCAGGGATTCGTTTCAAAATATCCCCAACTCTATTTCTTATAAATTTGTCTTTATTTTTTGAGTTGTTTATCCATGATAACGTGATCATGGAATCACTCCATGCACACATTTTTGCCGTTGATGTCAAGACATTTTTTATCTTTTGAAGTAGCTTCGCCAAGAGGTGTGCTGCACATAATTCCAATTTTGAGAGAGTCTTCGCATTTTTAATGGGATTTACTTTACTTTTTGCGGCCACTATTGTTATTTTAGACTCAACCTTCAGATACACTACTGCTGCGTATGCCTTTTCAGGCGCATCAGCAAATCCATGCAGCTATACTCCACTAGGTGGTGTTATTTGAAACCATCTTGGTATCTGCAAACTTTTCAGTGAGTGAAGACTTTGCGCAAATCTCTTCCACTCAGCGCTCAATTTTTCCTCCAATAGTACGTCCCATTCTATTTGTTGCTTCCATAAATATTGAATGAATAGCTTGGCTGTTACCGTGACTGGGGTCAGCCAACCCAATGGACCGAAATTTTTTGCCAGACTGGACAACGCCAATCTCTTAGTTACTCTATCTTCATCGCCTATTTGCATGTTGAATGTGAAGCAATCCATGGTTAGGTTTCACTGTAACCCTAATGTTTTCAGACACTTATCTTCTCGTATTTGTAACAATTCATTTTCCTCTCCTCTGCTTACGGCACGGAACATTTATTCCACATCGGCTGATATAAAGATCTCCACTTAGTAATGATGTCGAATATTTCCTTTTGTAGTTGTGGACCCGTATGAAGGATATTGTTCAGTGACTTTCCATTCGATGTTTTTGATAATGCATCGAACACAACCCTTACTTTTGTGGTACGACTTGTTTCTCGTACAACCGCTTGATGTGGCATATAATACTTCGCTGGTTTCTTCGTCTCTACTTTCACCATGTGCCCCACTTATATTAGCTCATCTATCGTTCTTACATATTCTCCTCTCAACTCCGCACATTCTTTCAGTCTTTTCTCCAAATTTAAAAATCTTTCCATTGCTCTTTTATGTGATTCTCCCAATTCCTTGTCTTCAGCAAACGGTAACCTGACAACAAATCTTCCTGATTGGTCTACTCGTTTTGTTTCTTCATAAAGTTGTAAGCAATAATCATCTTCCATAATCGTTTCTTCGTCTTCAATCTACTCAATTTCCCAAAATCGTTCAATAGTTGTTGTAGCAACATACCTCCCGCTGTCTTTTCCAGACTTCATTAGTATTGTTCCAGACAGGATTCAGCCAAACTTCGTGTTCTGTGCCACTATCGCTTCATCATGACGAACTCCTTCCTCCAATATTTGTGGGAAAAGGTCGGCCCCAACCTTTCAGATTTGTTGAAGTTTCAATCGGCCAGGTTTATGTTCCTCCATCTTCCAACATTGTATTGGAAGCTATTATTTGGATGAGCTGATGCTAGTTTCGGCAGGACTAGTGCTTCCATTTTGATTTTATTGTTGCTGACAAATCTAGGTCTTATTTCCAATAGTACTTTAGATTTTGCCATTCCCACATGGTTTCTCCGAGACCTCGTAGTTTCACCTCAGTCGTCATCTTTGGTAGTTGTAGTAGCTGCGCTGCGTCTTCCGATACCGATGTTATTTGCGATCCTTGGTCGATTAAAGCTCATAATGTTACGTATTCTCCATGTAAGGACTTTACACGAACTTGGGCGGTAGCCAGAAGAACATTTCCTGAGGAGTTGGTTGTCATTGCCTTCGTTTTGTTGATTCTCTCCAAATGGATTAGTGTGTTATGGCTCAATCCGCACTTCTGATATTTGCCATCGCTCAAAACACCGCTCATCTTTCCCGTACTTCAGACATTTGAGGCACAACTGGGCTGTCTTTACCCAACTATATCGATCGTTCGATGACTGTGACGCAAATCTCCTACAAGCAACAATGTCGGTCATTCCAGGTCTATACTGTGTCTTAAATAGTCCTGGCACGAATTGTTTTCTGCTTGTTGAAGCCTCCAGTGCTTGATACTGCTGTTCCAGAAAGTCCAACACATCTGCCAGTCTTTTTATTTTTTTAGATTTTTTTTTTCTTACATTTTGCTCATACTTGACGAGCCCTTCCTTATCTAGTTAACGTATGATAATTCGGGCCAAAATTCCGGATCCGCATGTTCTAAAGGAACATCTATTGCCTTCAATGCATGAATACTTTTATTCACGCTGTCTAGCAATTTTCTTAGACACACCGCCACTTGGCTGTTTATATTTGGGTGGTCCAGAATCTTGTCCACTAGTTTCGTGAACAAAATTCTTTTATTATTATATCTCTACTCCAGCAATTCCCATGCTGCTTTATAGTTTGCGTCTGTGACTTGCAGATGCTGAATTAAACTGAAGGCCTCTCCTTTTCAAATTCGTTTTTAGGTAGTACAGTTATTGAACTTCGATAATTGTGAGTTTCCATCTACCATTTTCTTAAACAGGTCATGGAAGGAATTCCATTTCTCCACATTTCCATGGAAGCATGGAATCTCTATTCTTTTTAATTCGACAGCCCGTGTTTCTTCTTTCGAGGCACTCATCCTCCCAATTATATTTAGTATTTTTTGTGTTCATTTCTTCTTCTATGTCTTCTAGTTCTTCATCCACTTCTTCCATACCATGTTCCGTGGTTAATTCCAAATGAAGCTGTTTGATGTCGTCGAATTGTTTTTCCCACATAGACTTCATATTTTCTGGAGCATATATAGAGACCCCAGAAATATCTGCTTCAATGGCATCGGAAAGCTTCAAGATCTTTCTGCGGAATCGAGACAGTACTGCATTTTTCCTGTCACTATTGGCATGTGGGGTGGCTATTGTCAATTCCTTCAACGCTGCTCGCTCTTCTACCTGCTGAGTGATTTCTCTCTTCTTTTCATAAAATTGCTCTTATAGTATCTGCTCCATTTTGTTCGTTTTTTGAAATACCTCCTTCTGTCTCTTCAGTTGCTTCTAGTGTGTTTGAAATTGCAATAGCATGTTCTGCTGTAATGCCCGAAATTGCTCCATTACTGCTCTTTGGTTCTCTTTCTTCTTTGTACCCTTTTCGTGCTCAGTTGTCGTTGTAGGATTTGTCAGTAGCGCAAGTTCCACTTTTTCGCTTCCGGATTCATCATTTTCGGGCTCCTCTCTTATTTTTTGCATGTGTTCCTTACATTTTTCATAGGAACTCTCAATTCTTTCCCAGATGTTTTCCTTGAGGTAGGCATCGTTATTTGGCCCAAGTTGCAATAATTTATAATTATTTAGCTTTGCTTCCTCCATTTTATTCTCTAGCGACTTGGACGTACTTTCCAATGTAGCCTTTCTGAACTTCTCCTTCTTTAGTTTTTCATAAAACGTCAATGATTTCCTTGAAGATTTTATTTTGAATTTTATAAGGAATGTGTCTATCTGTCGAATAGTAAACAGTACCTAAATACAGAGACCCCTTCAAGTGATAAGTGGGACATAAACTACCTGTGCATCTTCCATATGTGCGGCAGGAAGACCTAAAACAATTATCGTTTGTAAACACAATTACTTTATGGCTACATTAGATATGCATTTAGGAAACCATAAACTGTAAATAGATAACTGATTTCTATTGAAAAAATAGAGATAAATGATCCTATTGAAGTGAACTATTTTGATAAGAAAAGTATGCTTAAGATATTTTATTACTCTACATTAAGATTATTCTAAATTTTGTGTTGCCCTCGTATAATTGCCCTGTTGCCCCTGTTATCATTTATAGTCCGTTGAATCTTTTGTTTGTAATATGATTCCTTTTTCCAATCAATAAAATCGCCTGATATGACTATTTCATTCTGCAGCTCATATAAATTCTCTATCAAATTTTCAAAAGTTTGAATGAGTTCTGCTTCGGCACCTTTTTGACCTGTATACTACATTTGAGCGCAATTGTTGATTGTTTCTGTTTGTTCCGCAAATTCCGCTATCCAATACATTTTCAAATAAATTTTCTATACTCCATATTTTGTTAACGTATAACATTACTGCCACTGTTCTATTTGAACTGGAATATATTATCTAACTTTGATAGTCTTTGAAATTAATTTCGTGACTGTCAATGTCCTCTGTTATTGTGTTTCAGATAGTATCATGAAATCTGGATTGTGTTCCGTCAACAATACTTCGCTGGATTTATATTGTTTATTATTCCCTTTATACTCGTTAGCTTTTACGGCCTCAAACTGGTTCTTCTCTTCCTCGCATTCAGTTTAGTTTTATGTACCGGACACGCCTTGTCCGAAGTTATGTGGTTCTCGTCCAGTTTAACCTTTGATTAATTTTCACGCAATTTATAAACTTTTTAATGGGTTTCATGTTGTACTCCTTAGAGTTCCGTGACATTTGTAACACGTTTCGTCATTTTTGCATTCAGCCGACTTATGGTTGTATCTCTTGCATTTAAAACATTTTAGTATACCAGTTCCATCATAAATTCTACATCTTTCGCATCCCACATTAATTTTTTTCTTTTTCGTAATTTTATTTTATGTTTCACACTCAACTCTTATTCTTGCATTATTAATCACTTCATTATTTCTCTTATATTGATATAAACTCTCCACTTTTATATTGGCTTCATTCAATAAAAAATTCTGTCCTTTTATTCTTTTTATTAATTCCTCTGCTGAATATTTAAAACTCATATCCATTGTATTTATTCTCATAACAATTTAAATCGGAACTTTTATTTCATAATTCTCACCCATTTCATTTTCAATAGCTTTTTTATTTTTCACGTTCCTCAGTATTATCATTTTGAATTATCAAAGCTCCATTTGTTCTATTCTCCACATAATTATTTTAAAATTGGCGGGATGCTCCCGTTCAAGTCTTCGTTAGTTTTTACTATACCTTGCTTCTTCTTAGGTTTGCAATCAATAGAACTTGTTTTTTTACTTCTGGCAATGCCGTCTTTGCCTATAAGGCCTCTACAAATGACTCTTTGCTTTGTTTGCAATTTCTTTCCTCCATTACTTCACACACACATTCTTGTTACTCTCTTCTATTGCCTTCATAATTGTATTATTCGATCTTATTTTTTTGTTTTGCACCGTAAAGCTTTCTTATTTCATCTACGTTTTTCTGCCATGTTTGTTGTGTGTTGACAATTATTTGCAGTCTCTCCTCACATCGATGTTCAATAGCTTCCAGTAGTTGTTTGATTTCATGTTCATTTTGTTTCAAGCACAGTTCGAATTCATTTTTATATTCGCTCAGCTATTGTTTGTTTTTGTTTACTCCATCTTAAATATCCCGCAACACGGAATCTACATTGTGTATGTATTGTACACAATTATTACACATGCACAAAGTTGCCCGCCTCCAACATAGCTGCGAAATAATAATTATCGCGTGAATTCCCGTTTCGCCGCGAATCACGCCTTTGCACTTATAGCACTCAGCCATAGTTGACCGGTGTCTTTATTATCATTTTTAATGAAAGCTATTGGGTTGCCCAAAAAGTAATTGTCGGTAATATAGTAGTAATATAGTCGGCGTTGACAAATTTTTTCAACGGCTTGTGACTCTGTAATTGCATTCTTTCTTCTGTCAGTTATCAGCTGTTACTTTTAGCTTGCTTTAGAAAAAAGGGCGCGAAATTTTGTTTACATTTGTTTGTTTGGCGTCAATTTTAATATGGGTACCACATGTATTGAAAGAAATTCATTTAACAAACCGAATCAACGTTTGTGATATGCACCTTAAACGCAATGAATTCGATCCGTTTTTAAAACGAATCATAACTGGAGATGAAAAATGGATTGTTTACAACAACGTTAGTCGAAAACGATCATGGTCCAAGCATGGTGAACCAGTTCAAACCACTTCAAAGGCTGATATCCACCAAAAGAAGGTTATGCTATCTGTTTGGTGGGATTGGAAGGGTGTGGTATATTTTGAGCTGCTTCCAAGGAACCAAACGATTAACTCAGATGTTTACTGTCAACAATTGGACAAATTGAATACAGCCATCAAGGAGAAGCGACCAGAATTGGTCAATCGTAAAGGTGTCATATTCCACCAGGACAATGCTAGACCGCACACATCTTTGGCCACTCGCCAAAAACTGAGTGAGCTTGGCTGGGAACTTTTGGTGCATCCACCATATAGCCCTGTGTTTATTTCGATCTTTGCAGAACTCCTTAAATGGTAAAACTTTCGGCAATGATGAGGCTATAAAATCGCACTTGGCTCAGTTTTTTGCAGATAAAGGCCGAAGTTCTATGAGCGTGGAATACTCAATTTGCCAGGAAGATGGCAAAAGGTTATCGAACAAAATGGCAATTATATATTTGATTAAAGTTCATTCTAAGTTCTATTAAAAATGCATTTACTTTCTTTTAAAAAATTCGCAATTACTTTTTAGGCAACCCAATATTAGTGATTTTCCAAGAACTTCAGTTTTTAATTGTTCGTTTGACACCGTTGAGTGAATTAATTAGTATTTTTGTTCGTTTTTTTTTTCTAAGAGCTTATTATTTCGCTTGTTGTCGATTTGATATTTCTCCTCCTTTTTGCTTGCTATTTTTCATCACTTCAACAAAGTATTCTGCTCAGCTTTCGGAATAGTTGCGAAAAATTGTTACAAAATATCATAATTCCTTTTAACATAATTACATGAAATTTTGTTTAGCAACGCCACTTTACCTTATCTAGGATTAATTGCTTTTATGTGTTCCTTTTAAGCCATTAGTATAAAAAAGTCTATTATTTATTTCACATGTTATTGGCTTATACATTTTTATATGGAGTTTGACAGATTTCCGCATGAAAAGAGGAACAGAATATTAACCCTTGAACTTTGGTTTGTTTCGCAGACGACACGCGATCTTTCGAATATGCTTTTATTTATGTTTGCTTGTTACGACCGATCATGTGTTTTGATTGTTTCAGATGTTTTTTACCCTACACCACTACTGTGGTACAGGGTATTATAACTTCCCAAAAGGAAGAGAGATAGACCCATTGATAAGTATACCGATCGACTTTGAATCACGTTCTGATTCGATTTAGCTATGCCCGTCTGTCTGTCCGCCTGTCCATGTTATTTTGTGTACAAAGTACAGGTCGCAGTTTTCATCCGATCGTCTTCAAATTTGGTATGGGAATGTTTTTCGGCCTAGAGACGAAGCCTATTGAAATTGGTTAACCGTTTGTCTCGAAATTTGACAGGAAGGATTTTTTTTATGACTCTCGATATTACTGGAGAATTTTATAGAAATCGGTTCAAATTTGGATATAGCTCCCATATATACGTTCGTCCGATTTGCAATAATAAAGCAATAAAATAGTGATTTGTTTACCGATTCTCTCGAACTTTCGCAGGAAGGATTTTCTTATAATTCTCGATATTACTGTTGAATTTCATAGAAATCGGTTCAGATTAAGATATAGCTCTTATATATATATATCGCCCGATTTTCACTCCTAGACCCACTGCAAGCGCATTTATTGACCAATCTTCCCAAAATTTCGTACAACGCTTTCCTCGACGACTTCCACAATATCCATAAACTTTGATGGAAATCGATTCAGATTTAGATATAGCTCCCACCTAAATGTTCGTCGACCGTAGTTATTACATTTTGAACATATTTGCTTTGTTCGAAATTTGATACAGTAATTTTAATAACCTATCTGAATACATCCACCGAGGCCCATCAAAATTGGTTCAGAATCAGCTATAGCCCCACTTTTGTATTTATAGGGTAGGTGTAGGGTATTATAAAATCGGCACCGCCCGACTTTTGCCTTTTCTTACTGGTTTCTGGCTGCGATTAGGCAATTTCATTTCTTTCAAAAAATTTAAACCGGTTTTTTCATTTTATTTTAGTTAAATATCTTTCCACAACCCTACCATAAAGCAGCAGTAATTTTCAGCAAACAACAAGCTGTCTGACTGCTGTTCTGAAATTGCAAATATTTAGATATGACAGCAGAACTACTGCTGCTACAGCAGTAAAATTAACTACCAACAGTCAACAAACAGTTCAGGCTTTTTTCTATGAGTGTAGCAGCAAAATCTTAATATACTCCGCAGCTTCTTCGGCAAATTTTACAAAATCGGAAACTATTTGGGCCTTTAAGGAATTTTAGTTAATTGGTCTGCAGCGTTTCATCAGTTTAAAAGTTTGGCAGAATATCCAAAGTAATGTGTCTTTGATTGGTTCCATGTATTTGCTACCGAATTTCCTAGAGCTTCGTACCGACCTAAGTCTAGTACTAAGTTCGTTCTATTAATTGATTGCGAAATTTGCAGCGTTGGACGAAAACACACAAAATAATCATACATCGACACACAACAAAAGCCAGTTCGCTTGCACAAACTTGAAAACACGCATTTTCGTTATATTTAATGTTGAATTTTAGCGTATCGTGCATTTAAATGTTTAACATCTTATTTATAGCGCTAATAGATAATCTTTTAACTAATTTCAGATAAATTACGCGAAATCAATATTCGATGAGCGTGAACATTGTTTGGCCAATATCTGAATCTTCGATATTAATTATGTCCATATGGATGAAATGTATATGTAATATGGAATAGAATAATATACAAATGGAAATGAAATAATATATACAAATATTTGTATTATGGACAAACGTAATGATATTGTTTTGTTTATAACTACTATTTTATAGAAGAAAAAAAATAAAATTAATAAAAATTGGTTGAAAACAACTCTGTAATATTGTGAGACTTTTGTAGACTTAAGGCGCCCCCTACATATGAAATCTTTTCCACCAATGGTACGCAGTAAGTATATTTTTTTATTCACAATCGTATTGTTGTTAAGAATTTTTGCCGAACAACAATTTAAATTTTTACACATTTTAGGCGTGAGACAAATGGTTATAAAGTTGAAAGGATTGGTGAAAATGTGACATTTGAGTGTGATGAAAGTTTTGTGAGCCCAGGTGTGATTCACTAACTAAGTCTAACCCTTTGAGTACGAATAATTAACCGCTAGATAAAGTTTTGATTTTATTGTAGACTTGTGCTATTAGTATATAGCACAAGTAAGGTGTCGCCGAAATGTTAGAAATGTTGCTGCTTCTACAAAAATAATCATGGGACACATATGTCTCATTCGTCCTCAAAGGTTAATATTTCGGTTGAATAGTGTCTTCGAAAATTGCTCAGAATTCAAAATAAATCATATCTCTGGCTCTGTTAAGATTGCCAATAATTGAAAAAATTGCCGGGTATAACTCAAAATTATTTCACTTTTTGTCGATTCTGCACAGAAAAAATGGCTCTAAAAAACCAATGACCGAATTTGTATGTGAAACTTTAAATTCTCAACGAATTTTAGCATTGAATAGTCTTCTATATGTTAAAGTAGTTTTGTAGAGACTTGACAACAAAAGAGTTGAAATTTTGTGCATTTTCAACATATTTTTTTGTTGAGTTTGTGTATATAAAATACGCATACTACCCGCATTAATCAAAAAAATTGTTTAAAGTAGTTTTTAACTTTTTTTTTTTTTAAATCGAATAATGCTTATTGAGTTATTTCAAAATGAATAATGTGATGTCGGTAGGCTAGAGGATGCGTGCAAGACTACTGAGCATAAAATGATGAGTTCGAATCACGCGGCGGCAAAATTAATAAAATTGGATTTTATGGTAATATTAGAGAGAGAGAGAGAGGTGTGACAGAGAAAAAACCTGTGAGCAAAGCAGGTTTTTTCTTGCTTATAGACATATTGTACTTTGGGTCGTTGCAGGAAAATTAACAAATTTCGTTGTTATTTTTTCGACAGTTGTTGTTTTCAAATCATTTTTATCTGTGTGTGTATTCGTTAAGAGTGCAGAATAAAACCATGGATTTTGAAGGGCTAAATACTGATACATGGTGTCTCACTGCTTTAAATTTTAGAAAATAGGGCGTAAGTTCTGATATTGACAGTAACTGGAATAAGTGTTAAGGGATCTCTTCCAAGATTCAACTGTTTGATGCCTTCAATCGCAAAATCGAAATATAGGGCTATATGGCAGCTGCGTATAAATATGTTCAGGTCCGACACATACTCAGATATTAAGGGGAACAAACCCTTAAATAGGGAGATCGGTTTATCTAAACTCAGCACAATTGTTCATTGAAATCGCGACAAAAGAATATAAAACTCGTTATAAACGGTGCTATATGAAGCTATGGGACATCTTTGAACTTTAGGCAATAGAGTGATTTCATGAAACGACGAGCTAGTGTTTATTCTTTATATGTTTGAAAATGTATAATTTGATGTGTTGCAAATGGAATAGAATAAGTAAAAAGGCGTTAAGTTCGGCCGGGCTGAACCTTGGATACTCACCATCTCGGGTATATATGAAAACCAACTTTCGTCATAGTCCGGTGAAAAATGCATAACTTTGATTATGCATTATCGAAGTATGGTCCGACTTTGACCAAATTCGGCACGGACATTTAATGGTCTTATAAGGGCAAGTCATTGCTGAATTTTGTAGACCAAAATAATGGTCTTTTTTGTAGCTATATCCAAATATAGGCCGACCTGAACCATTGTCGACATGGATGTCGAAAAACGTAACATAACTCACTGTATCATATTTCATCGAAATCGGATTATTAAAGCGCTTTTATGGGGCAAGACTTTAAATTGAGAGATCGGTCTATATGGCAGCTATATCCAAATCTGAACGGATTTGTGCCAAATTGAAAGATTTCGAAGGTCTTAACACAACTCACTGTCTCAAATTTCGGCGAAATCGGGAAATAAATGAGCCTTTTATGGTCCCAAAACCTTGCATCGAGAGATCGGTCTATATGGCAAATATATCCAAATCTGGACCGATCGGGGCCAAATTGAAGAAGGATTTTGACTGGCCTAAGACAACTCACTGTCCCAAATTTCATTAAAATCGGATAATAAATGTGGGTTTTATGGGCCTAAGACCTTAAATCGGCGGATCGGTCTATATGGGGGCTATATCAAGCTATAGTCCGATATAGCCCATCTTCGAACTTAACCTCCTTATGGATAAGAAAAAGAATTTGTGCAAAGTTTTAGCTCAATATCTCTATTTTTAAAGACTATAGCGGGATTTCCACAGACAGACGGACGGACATGGCTAGATCGTCTTAAATTTTTACGACGATGAAAAATATATATACTTTATAGGGTCGGAAATGGATATTTTGATGTTGCAAAATGAATGCGAAATGAATATACTGTGGCGTGTGTAGAAACATATACCGCATTTTTGGCTTGCAGAACATTTGGTAGGTTTTGGTCCGGTTTGGTAGGATTTTTCTGAGATTTTGATAGGATATAAGTTTATTGAGTGGCAACACTGGATGGAAGTAAGTTTGAAGTTTTTGTAGAAAAAAACCTGTAAAAGTATGGTTTTCGAATACTTTATTATGACGCTCACTGTATGTCCATCGGGTCAATCTAGTACGTACAACCGGCTGCCATAGGATTGATTGTACATTGGACTTTGGCTGTTGTTCTCCCTGCGCCTGCCCGAAAAAAAAAACATTAAAGAAGCACCGTTGGCTTTGCTAGAGGCAACGTAAGTCAAATGTTTTAAAGCACCTTAAAAAAACAGTAACATATCTTTAAAAAGAAACGATGGAATATTTTTTCAATTGTGTTTTTTTTGAACAGTATTAACTTTTTAAACAGCCTTCACTTGCTTTATTTACCTTTGAAATGGCAAAAATATTTCCAGCGGATTGACTTTTTCTTCCTCAAAATCTGTAACTTTTTGATGAATTACGATCGTAAGCCATGTTCAAATTTGTACTTACGGAACGGAATTAAACTTAGAATAAAAACTCATTCGACAACGGATGCGAAAATTAGGCCCCTGTTAAAAAAAATCTAATAACTCCAAATGATTTTTTGATTAAAACAATATAAAAGTAGATATTTAGTATAGAAATCAGATCCAAATTCTACCCTATCTTAGGTCCCACAATAGTTACGTGACATTTTTTACGTGGTCGTACATTACGTAAAATTAACATGGATGGACCAAACTATTTAAATACTGTCTTTAGTTTTTATACATTACACCACCACTCTATAATAGGGTATTATAACTTTGTGCATTTGTTTGTAACACCCAGAAGGAAGAAAGACAGACCCATTGATAAGAATGCCGATCGACTCAGAATAACTTTCTGATTCGATTTAGCTATGTCCGCCTGTCTGTCTATGTTCATTTGTGTACAAACTATAGAAAAAATCAGTTCAGATTTTTCGTCCGATTTGGACTAATATTGGCATTGTTTCGAAAATTGGCAGAAAGAATTTCCTCTTGACCCGACATTACTGGTGAATTTAATAGAAATCGGTTCAAATTATCGGTTCAGATAATAGATATAGCTCGTATATATATATCGCCCGATTTTCGCTCCTAGAGCCACTGCAAGCGCATTTATTGACCAAGCTTCCCGAAATTTTGTACAACGACGACTACAACCATATCTAAAACCATGTTTACAATTGGAGCAAATCTAAATTTGCGACGAGATTTGGAAGTCTTGTGTTTTGTAACGATTTTGGTAATAAAATTCAATGATTTGCAAGCGTTGCTCGTTAGTAAGTCTATTCATGATGAAATGTCAAAGCAAACTGAGCATCTTTCTCTTTGACACCATGTCTGAAATCCCACGTGATCTGTCAAATACTAATGCATGAAAATCCTAACCTCAAAAAAATCACCCTTTATAACACTGCGTTTGTATTGAATACCGGCTACTATCGGCAGTTTTGGGCAGCACTTTTTCTCAACAGCTGACAATTTCCTATTGAAATAATAAAATTTTGTAATTTAATAAGATCGCTTTAACAATTTAATTCCTGATCCAATCCCATGGCAGCCGGTTGTACGTACCGGATTGACCCGATGGAGTTCTTCATCGGCAAGGGCTGCCACCTCAGTGTATTACACGCTGCTACAACAACGACAGCAACAATTGCTGACCACAATATATATGCTTAACACAATAAAAGTGTAGATCACAATAAAAACGCTTTCAATAACATCCCTGTTGACAAATGTAAATCACTTAAAACGTAGTGTAAACGGGGTTTGGAGATTATCTGATAATCTAGTGGATTTTTAGTATAAACGTGGTTTAAGAAGTTTGCTCGAAATCAGTTAAGATTTAGATATAGCTCCCATATATATGTTCGTCCGATTTTGAGAAATATTGCAATAAAGTGCTCATTTGTTAACCGGTTCCCTCAAAATTTTGCAGGAAAGATTTTCTTATGACTCTTTATACTGCTTGTCAATTTCATAAGAATCGGTACAGATTTACATATATCCGGTTGAATTGCAATAGGATGTTGAACAGGAGATAGCCAACGGCGACAAATAATCAGGATTGTTGCTAGTCTATGTCGACTGATGATTATCAAAATTTCTTGGCTTCATTTGATTTACGTGACATCTACATTAGCAAAATCCAGTGCCCGTAACGACCAACATTTTACAAAGTTTTTGCTTAAGAATTCCTCGAATACACTATTTTCCCCTTCCGTAATAATGAATAAATACTGGTGGATTTCTCTCGTATTTTGGATTCGATGATTCCTTTCGCGAAAACTTCATCGATTCTAGTAATTGTTACCAATTTGTCTTAACAGCTCTACCATGCATTAATTCTGCAGGAGACTTTTCCTGATCGTTAGGCAAAAAACGATGGGTTGAAAAGTATTTAAATACTGCGTGTTTTGCTGCCATGTTGTCTTCCATGTTTTTCCGAACAGATGTATAGAAACTTCTCACGAACCTTTTTGCCAACCCATTGGAAGCCGAATGAAATGGCGCTATTGTAATATGTTGAGTTCCAATAATTTCACTAAACTTTTTGTTTTCATCAGATAAGAATTGATGACCGTAGTCGCTGACGACACGACGAGGGTATACCACTCAATTGCAAAAATAGATAGGCTCATATAGTATCCTTTGTTGATGCACCTGACATCGACAAAACGTAGGGGAATTGTGAAAATGCATTCACATTAGAGCCACATGGAGTTGAATATCGGCCCAGTGAAGACGATGTGTAACCTTTGCCAAGGTTTATATGCATCTGGCCAACTTTGATAAATCTAATGCCGGGATTAGTTTTTCATCTTACATGTATCACATTTTAAAGCGTTTGTTTCGATGTCTTTGTCTATGTTTTCCCTCCAGATGTTTTATCTAGTAAACTGCTTCATTTTGTCTACACCCCAATGTCCATGGTGTAATAGCAGTAGCGCTTGCTTTTTTAGAGAACAAATCAGCATGATGACATAGGTTTAAGTGGCAGCCTGCCATAAGACTCACTTAGACGTTTTCGTCCATTGTGATACCAGAGGAACAGAAGAAGGAAGATGCCTTCTAGTTCCTACCGTTGAACCATCCAGATCGCTTTAAAAAGCCCAACAACTTTCGAATGTTCACATCCGCTAAATCAGACAGGTTCTCAAAGAAATAAGAACCTAAAGTGGAACGCCTTCTAACTGCTAGTGCAGGACACACAAACAGAAGGTGTTCTATAGTCTCTTCTTCCTCGATGTCCCTACAGCTTCTGCAAAAGTCGTTGCTGGCAACCTTCATTCTGTCAGCATGTTTTCCGATTAGACAGTGACCTGTCATGACGGACACAATGACTGAGAGTCTGTTCTAGCCAATGGCAGCAAAGCTGTAGACCTCTTCAAGTCTAGATTAGGCCACATAGTTTTGGAATGCTCACAGCCGCCTCTTTGTGACCATCTTTCGCGGACCAGACCCGAAGGACATTCATTCCTGAAAACTTAGCTAACATGTTGCTAGAGGCATACCCACAAATTCCAGTATCCCTGGAATGTGTATAGTAGTTCCTAGTCTCGCAAGCTCGTCCGCTTGAGAATTCCCTGGGATATCTCTGTGCCCGGCACCCAGAACAGGCAAATTTTGAACTGTTCAGCCAATCGTCGTAATGAAATTATATCTTAGCCATTCCACCACTTCTTTAATTGTAAGCCTGTCGTAATGCATCTTTTAGTAAGTAAGTTATTAATAGACGTACTTACGGTAGAGTTGATGCCTAGAAACTCCAAATCCTTCATGATTGAAGTCGGTTAAAAATTATTGAAAGCACCTTCAATGTCAAGAAATGCTACCATTGTATATTTCTTGACAGCGAGAGAGGGTTGTTTCAGTGGATGTGCCTTTAATATATGCATGCTGCTGCCGCGACAGGCGATCTCCAGGGATCTTTGCCCTAAGATATGTTTCAATCAACCTTTCAAGAGTCTTCAGCATAAACGATGATAGACTATTAGGACGAAAATCGTTCGCCTTCGTGTTGTAGGATTTTCCTGCTTTCGGAATGAAAATGACCTTCGTGTCCCTCCATTCTACAGGTATATATGACATTCTGATACAAGCAGAGTATATCTTTCTAAGCCAGGGAACCAGTCCATCAGACACAGCTTGTAATTCTACCGGTGATACATCATCAAGACCTGGCGACTTAAAGGAGTCGAAACTGCTTTTGAATTGTTAATAAGTTGAGATTTTGGGCAACCCTTCTCTACATAGCTGCGTACTAGGCTTAATAGTTTGTCTTGTTTAGCAAACTTACGAATTTGATTTGGACTAATTGGAAAATTATCAAAAATAATATTGTAACATGACTCTTCTTGGACAAATTTATAATCAACTCCTGATGGTAGGCACGATAGCGCATCGGTGTTGCAATCTGTGTGTCACCAAAAGCTTGTGGTCAGTTATCAAAACAAACTTTTTTCCCATAGAGATATTAATGAAAATGTTTCACTCCAAGCCGCAAGTCCTTTCTTTTCTATTTGGAAGAAAAAGCAATAGGTCTTTCGGTAAATTTTGATATAAGGGAGAAATCACAGCACCAACACCATAGGGTGAGCGTCTGTTGCAAGATGTAACTGCAAATCATCTTGAAAATGTGTCAGCTGTGCTGCATTGACGGTAGGTTAGGTTAGATTGAAATGAGGATGCGGATATTAATTCGCCCCATATCACTATTAAAATACACCTAAGCAAGTAATAGGTTTGTTGTGCGCTCTAAATACAAAAAAGTTACCTCGAAAATGAAATTTGTTTTCTATGCCACGCCCCTTAGTTGGTTTATGTCTGGTATTGTGTCCCCACCTAAGTGCCGATGTATGTTAGCCACGAAAGCCAGGCAATGACGTCCACCATCCTCCAACGTCTCATCATCTTCTCCATATCCCTTCGTCGTCTTATCACAGCCCGGATCTCTCCATAGGATTTTCGTCGTCCGTTCATTCCCTCTTACTCCGCTATAGCCCGGCACCCAAACGTTGAGAATCGTACCATTCTCGGAGAAGGCGTTAATCTCCTTACACTCTAAGACTGTTCGTGACTTTACCGTTCTGGTTGTCCGTAAATTCTAAATATTTAACTAACATATTAAATAACTTAGCTTTCCAGTATAACATTAAGGATGGAATCCAGTTTAGAAACAGGGTCAACGATCACACTATCGACAATACGGTGGTACTCATTTCATTTGATGTTATCTCCCTATTTCCAAGCTTACCAGTAAATTTGGCTATTAGGGTGATAAAAGAGAAGTGGACTACCATGGAAAAGTATACCAAGATGTATGCTTACATTGTTCATAAACGACTTCAGGTATTTTACATACATTGCAAAGATATATGAGCAAAGAAAAGGCATGCCAATGGGATCCCCAGTGTCACAGATTATTGCTGACATCATAATGGAGGAATTGCTAAATGTGGCAATGAAGAACTTAACGAAAAAAAACCAAACTATTGACGAAATATGTAGACGGCATTTTCTGAGTGAATAAGAAAATGGTAATGGAAAATACACTCCAAGAATTGAATTCATTTGACAAACAAATCCAGTTTACAATGGAACACGAGAGCGAGAACAAATTACCATACCTGGACACCATGGTTTAAAGACAGGAAAACAAGTTAAAACTAAACTGGTACAAAAACGGTACGGCGTCAGGCAGATTAATTAAATTCCACTCGAAACATCCTCGACGGATAGAGAGGGCTTTTAAAATCAGTGAAACCATTTTTTACAGCGAGAACGAGAAGAAATTACGACAAATCCTCGGATTAAATGGTTTTCCAAACAACACTATAAGCAGCCTTATCAAACACGTAAGGGAAAAGTCTTCCAACACCAAAAGAAAAGAAAACACCAAAGCTATTCAAATCTACAACTTACATCCCCGGTTGTTCGGTACGCCTAAAAAACTCGGATATGTATGACGAAAATAACTATAAACTAGCATTTAGAAGCAACAACACCGTAGGCAATATTTAATTCAGGACAAAGACTAAACTAGATAAAGAAGATAAGTCTAATGTAGTTTATAAGATACAATGCAGTGGAAATGAAGGTAACTCATGCCCAATGGAATATGCAGGCACCACAAGTACAAACATTAAAACTCGAATTTCGGCCCACAAATCGGACCAAAACCCATACAACAAAAGACGGCACTTACCACCCATTGCAGCTTGACAGGATACATCCCAAACCTTAAGGACGTAGAAATTTTGAAACAGGAAAACAATTATAAACGTAGATACATGTTAGAAATGTTACATATAATTAACACTCCTTCTGACAAACGAGAGAGAGAGAGCTTTAGTATAAGATTTACATTGTTAGAAGAAAGTCGTTTGAAATTGAAGAATAATGTAATTATTGAAAAAAAGAAAAAAATTGTTGTTTCTTTGGTTAGTATAATTATGTTTAAATGTACAAACATTTCAGTGAAATTCCCTAAGGAAGAAAACCGGTGGTTTTCAAAAACAATAGCATCAGTTTTTTAATAATTGTTTTCATGACCTCGAGTCGAACGAGCCAGAAAAGTATTAAATAAAAAGGTCAACCATCACAACTCAGCACAAAAATGCATAATCTTATCAAACGGGTGTGGCGAAGCGAACTACTGGGATGCTAATAAATAAATAAAATTTAAAGAAAAGATAAGATCTGGAAATATTATTGACATTTTTGGAGTACAGCCAATTGTTAACCATCTGAAAACACAAGAAAATGGTTACGGTTTTTGCAAAACATTACTGTTTTCTCATTTGCTGCAGACTTTATATTGTAACACCAAAATAGTTTCATTAATTTTACTAACAAATTTCTCTGAGTGGAATTTTTTGCAATATTGTTCTCAAACCTTTAAAGCCAAGTTACAACCACAAAACCTAAAAGATAAGAGTACAAATATAAGGAAATATTTATTCTGAGTATTGTTAAAGAGGGCACAGAGTAGCGTGCATGAGTGGACTTGTACCAAATAAACCAGCAACAATTCCCGTGAGGAAAAACTAGATTTTATGCACAAAACATAAATTGTATCATCTGTGTGTCGTTAAGTTAGTGAATATGTGGGATGGGAGCAAAATCTATAAAAAAAACACCGATGAGCCAGGAACAAAGACACAAACTATGGAGAGTTTGTTTGTTTTGTTCCTCCAGTTGGGTTTATATTTGCAAAACCTCGAAGAAGTAAAGGGATTGAAAAACAAGTAAAAAGGTATTAAGTTCGGCCGGGGCGAACTCTTATCGGCAGATCGGTCTATATAAATATATAGTCCGATCTGAACCATATTTAGGTCAGATGTTGGGAGGTCTTAACCTACTTACTGTTTCAAATTTCAGGGAAATCGGGAAATAAATAAAGCTTTTATGGGCTTCAGACCTTTTATCGGGAGATTCGTCTATATGGCAGCTATATCTAAATAAAGTCCGATCTGAACTACTCACTGTTTCAGATTTCAGCGAAATCGGATGAAAAATTAAGTTTAAAGGTTAAAATAACCCACTGTTTAAAATTTCACCGAAATCGGACAAAAAATAAAGCTTTTACGGCCAGATATCGGAAGACTTAAAATAACCCACTGTTGTAAATTTCAGCGATCTGAACCATATTTGGGCCAGTTGTCGGGAAGCCTTAAACTACTCACTGTTTCAAATTTCAGCGAAATCGGATGAAAAATTAAGTTTTTATTAGCATTAGACCCTTTATCGGAAAATCGGTCTATATAGCAGCTATATCCAAATATGGTCCGATTATTTAATGACGTTATTTAATGACGTCCACCATCCTCCAACGTCTCATCATCTTCTCCATATCCCTTCGTCGTCTTATCACAGCCCGGATCTCTCCATAGGATTTTCGTCGTCCGTTCATTCCCTCTTACTCCGCTATAGCCCGGCACCCAAACGTTGAGAATCGTACCATTCTCGGAGAAGGCGTTAATCTCCTTACACTCTAAGACTGTTCGTGACTTTACCGTTCTGGTTGTCCGTAAATTCTAAATATTTAACTAACATATTAAATAACTTAGCTTTCCAGTATAACATTAAGGATGGAATCCAGTTTAGAAACAGGGTCAACGATCACACTATCGACAATACGGTGGTACTCATTTCATTTGATGTTATCTCCCTATTTCCAAGCTTACCAGTAAATTTGGCTATTAGGGTGATAAAAGAGAAGTGGACTACCATGGAAAAGTATACCAAGATGTATGCTTACATTGTTCATAAACGACTTCAGGTATTTTACATACATTGCAAAGATATATGAGCAAAGAAAAGGCATGCCAATGGGATCCCCAGTGTCACTGATTATTGCTGACATCATAATGGAGGAATTGCTAAATGTGGCAATGAAGAACTTAACGAAAAAAAACCAAACTATTGACGAAATATGTAGACGGCATTTTCTGAGTGAATAAGAAAATGGTAATGGAAAATACACTCCAAGAATTGAATTCATTTGACAAACAAATCCAGTTTACAATGGAACACGAGAGCGAGAACAAATTACCATACCTGGACACCATGGTTTAAAGACAGGAAAACAAGTTAAAACTAAACTGGTACAAAAACGGTACGGCGTCAGGCAGATTAATTAAATTCCACTCGAAACATCCTCGACGGATAGAGAGGGCTTTTAAAATCAGTGAAACCATTTTTTACAGCGAGAACGAGAAGAAATTACGACAAATCCTCGGATTAAATGGTTTTCCAAACAACACTATAAGCAGCCTTATCAAACACGTAAGGGAAAAGTCTTCCAACACCAAAAGAAAAGAAAACACCAAAGCTATTCAAATCTACAACTTACATCCCCGGTTGTTCGGTACGCCTAAAAAACTCGGATATGTATGACGAAAATAACTATAAACTAGCATTTAGAAGCAACAACACCGTAGGCAATATTTAATTCAGGACAAAGACTAAACTAGATAAAGAAGATAAGTCTAATGTAGTTTATAAGATACAATGCAGTGGAAATGAAGGTAACTCATGCCCAATGGAATATGCAGGCACCACAAGTACAAACATTAAAACTCGAATTTCGGCCCACAAATCGGACCAAAACCCATACAACAAAAGACGGCACTTACCACCCATTGCAGCTTGACAGGATACATCCCAAACCTTAAGGACGTAGAAATTTTGAAACAGGAAAACAATTATAAACGTAGATACATGTTAGAAATGTTACATATAATTAACACTCCTTCTGACAAACGAGAGAGAGAGAGCTTTAGTATAAGATTTACATTGTTAGAAGAAAGTCGTTTGAAATTGAAGAATAATGTAATTATTGAAAAAAAGAAAAAAATTGTTGTTTCTTTGGTTAGTATAATTATGTTTAAATGTACAAACATTTCAGTGAAATTCCCTAAGGAAGAAAACCGGTGGTTTTCAAAAACAATAGCATCAGTTTTTTAATAATTGTTTTCATGACCTCGAGTCGAACGAGCCAGAAAAGTATTAAATAAAAAGGTCAACCATCACAACTCAGCACAAAAATGCATAATCTTATCAAACGGGTGTGGCGAAGCGAACTACTGGGATGCTAATAAATAAATAAAATTTAAAGAAAAGATAAGATCTGGAAATATTATTGACATTTTTGGAGTACAGCCAATTGTTAACCATCTGAAAACACAAGAAAATGGTTACGGTTTTTGCAAAACATTACTGTTTTCTCATTTGCTGCAGACTTTATATTGTAACACCAAAATAGTTTCATTAATTTTACTAACAAATTTCTCTGAGTGGAATTTTTTGCAATATTGTTCTCAAACCTTTAAAGCCAAGTTACAACCACAAAACCTAAAAGATAAGAGTACAAATATAAGGAAATATTTATTCTGAGTATTGTTAAAGAGGGCACAGAGTAGCGTGCATGAGTGGACTTGTACCAAATAAACCAGCAACAATTCCCGTGAGGAAAAACTAGATTTTATGCACAAAACATAAATTGTATCATCTGTGTGTCGTTAAGTTAGTGAATATGTGGGATGGGAGCAAAATCTATAAAAAAAAACACCGATGAGCCAGGAACAAAGACACAAACTATGGAGAATTTGTTTGTTTTGTTCCTCCAGTTGGGTTTATATTTGCAAAACCTCGAAGAAGTAAAGGGATTGAAAAACAAGTAAAAAGGTATTAAGTTCGGCCGGGGCGAACTCTTATCGGCAGATCGGTCTATATAAATATATAGTCCGATCTGAACCATATTTAGGTCAGATGTTGGGAGGTCTTAACCTACTTACTGTTTCAAATTTCAGGGAAATCGGGAAATAAATAAAGCTTTTATGGGCTTCAGACCTTTTATCGGGAGATTCGTCTATATGGCAGCTATATCTAAATAAAGTCCGATCTGAACTACTCACTGTTTCAGATTTCAGCGAAATCGGATGAAAAATTAAGTTTAAAGGTTAAAATAACCCACTGTTTAAAATTTCACCGAAATCGGACAAAAAATAAAGCTTTTACGGCCAGATATCGGAAGACTTAAAATAACCCACTGTTGTAAATTTCAGCGATCTGAACCATATTTGGGCCAGTTGTCGGGAAGCCTTAAACTACTCACTGTTTCAAATTTCAGCGAAATCGGATGAAAAATTAAGTTTTTATTAGCATTAGACCCTTTATCGGAAAATCGGTCTATATAGCAGCTATATCCAAATATGGTCCGATTTGGCCCGTTCAAACCCTTAACCAGCGTGCATCAAAAAGACGTATCTATACCAAGTTTCAGCTCAATATCTCAATTTTTGAAGGCTCTAGAGTGATTACAACAGACGGACGGACAGACACACGGACATCGTTAAAACGTCTTAAAATTTTACGGCGATCCGAAATATATATACTTTTTAAGATCGGAAATTGATATTTCGATGTGTTGCAAAAGGAATAACTACGGTGGTGGGTATAAAAAGAATACAACACTGAGTTAGGTTTGGTGCAACAATTTTGAATTTTATTAGATGGACGGAAAGGCGATCTTTGCAGTTGAATGTTTGAAAATGAACCCGCCACGCCAATTGTATCGGAAGTTGCAACTTAAAAAATGATTCGTCACAAATACATGCTATCCTCATTGATAGGATGACGTTAGAAAGCGAAAGTAATTGGGAATTTTCTTTAAAAAGTGTAGGGTTCGCGGTGTTAGCTTAAAATCACCTTGGATTTCTATTTTTAAAAGAAAATAACGTGTTTCGACGTAAACATCGCCGCCCGCCTTGCAGTACGGCTGCAATAAAAGTAAGAATCATTTCGGTGTTGCAAAATTCGAATAGAAAGAAGTAGGAAAATACATATTTGAATTATTTTTTATGGTTAAAATTAAAAGGATTACAATTCATGTTATATTTATTCAAATTTTTTGTATTATTATTCTATATATATATACGAACATATAAAAAATCTTTTCAATATGTAATAAAAAATGGTAGCTAGTTTATATGTAATTCTTTGAAATTCAGTTCATAGTGCTAGTGCGGTTTTGGTGTGTTACCAGTTTGAAACTCTAGATTTGATGTCTTATGGCGAGCTACTTTGAACAAAGCCCGTAAAGTGGCCACCCAAAGATCGTATTCTAGGCAGTAGGAAGCCGATATTTGTTTAGGATCCCTTCTCGGATCACCTTAGCGTAAATATCGACTCCTAAGATGATATCAACGGGACGGGATTTGAAAAATTCTGTGTCCGCTAACGGAATATTTTGGAAATTTTTTCGGAATGTTTCTGGGATAGATTAGTCAGG
The DNA here is from genome assembly GCF_963082655.1 of Stomoxys calcitrans. NCBI lineage: Eukaryota > Metazoa > Arthropoda > Insecta > Diptera > Muscidae > Stomoxys > Stomoxys calcitrans. The sequence goes on along the minus strand of NC_081552.1, from coordinate 136,092,180 downwards.
AGTTAGCATGGATATTCGATTTTTAACTTTTAGGATAGTTTTTAACTGAACGTTGTGATCATGTATAGAGATCATGGTAAGTGGACATGTTGTTTCGTCTTTTAGCGCTAAGGTGGATAGATCTAATTTGTCTGCAATGTTCGAGGTTATGCAGCTCGTACGGCAACCTGAGTCAAGAAAGCATCTCACCACACTATCCTCGGATTTGCAGCAAATCTTGACTACTGGAGATGGTAGGAAGCAGCATTATTGAATTCTGCTTTAGGAGTCCAGAGAGCGAGGTTTGGCCAACACCGGAATGTGATCTGGTTGTAGATGGTTTTTCGTTTGTAGTGCTTTCCACCAGTTTTGTAGATCAATCACCAGATTTTTGCCGTGGAGGGGATTTCCTGGATCGGCACCTCGGGTGTAAATGAAGCAGGGTGTGATGCTTCTGGTTACAAACTTATACCCGGTTTTTGTGAAGCATGTGCCGTCTGAGTGATTGTGAGTCAGACAGTTTACACAGTTCCCATAGGTTTTCACAATGTTTTCCCGCTGCGTTATATTCATTTCCAAAAAACGGCTACACTTCCTTAGTGCATGGGGGTATCGGCATATTCTGCAAACGAATTGTTGGTCTCCTTTTGCAATTTTTAGTACTTTTTCTGTTGTGGCGCATGGTGAATACAATGTGAATACATGGTGAATACTATAAAATCCAAAACGAAATAACTTTCAAATCATGGTTTTGTTGGAGGTTTTCGTTGATGGAGTGGTTTATTAGTTTTTTGTCGGTAGAATGACCAACTTTGTTATAATTTGTAGTATTTTTTCCTTTTTCAATAATGTTATCAGCAACTCTAACTCTGCCATCACTTCCGGAATAGACCTTTGAAATGCGACCAAGGCGCCAAGAATTGGGTGGAATGTTTTCTTCACGGATCACTACCAACATATCTTGCCTTAAATTTTCTGTAGGTCTTCGCCACTTGTGGCGTTTGTGTAACTCCTTCAGGTACTCATCTTTCCAGCGAGTACAGTGTTGGTGGATTGCCTTAAGCCTTTGCCAACGATTAACAATAGATATAGGAGCTTTTCGGATATCTGGATCAATTGGGGCTAGGATTGGAGAACCGATCAGGAAGTCCCCAGGAGCAAGGGCATCGAGATCAGATGGATTTTGGGACATTGAAGAAATTGGACGCATATTTAGACAGGATTCAATTCGGGACAACAATGTTTGCAACTCCTTAAAAGTATATTTAGAGCTACCAGCTACTTTACTTTAAAGCTTTTTACACCCGCTTTCCAGAGACCTCCCATGTGCGTTGCACCAGGTGGGATGAAATGCCAGGATATGCTTTGATGGAAATAATTTGATAGAATGGCCTGATGCGAAGTTTGGATGAATTCCTTGGCAATAGTTTTGGAAGCATTCACAAATATGGTTCCGTTGTCCGAATGGATATGCAAGGGACAGCCTCGGCGAGAGATAAACCTACTGAACGCCGCCAAAAAAGTGGAAGTAGAATGTCAGATGTAGCTTCGAGGTGTATTGCTTTGGTGGAAAAGCACACAAATACACATACGTAGCCTTTTGTAATCAAGCAAACTCTACCCGTACAATTCTTCACATCGAAACGTCCAGCGAAACCTATACCTGTATGGACGAATGGGCGAGAGATTTCCGCTCACTCTGGGGGTAACGCTGCCATAAGCCATAAAATACATGGCTTGCATTTATTGATAGTGTATTTTATCAACGTTTTAACCTTTGGAATACAAAACTTCATCCAGAGTAAATTAAGGACTAACTGGTTTCCTCCATGCAGGGATATCACGTCGATAAATGGAATTAGTAGCCGGGAAAACTAGCAGTTTATGGTAGTATGATGGGATTTTCTCATTGTACGTCAAGGATGGAGAGGACGCAAGCCTTCCACAAATGCCAGGATCCCGATCGTATTGGATTTAGAAATGATTCTCTTCGAGGATAAGGATGAGTATTCATTCTGATAATACACCTTCTGACTTAATACTATCAATCGATTTTGAGTCCGAATAAATTCGGAAGTCGACACCACCTTCAACGGTGAATGTAAATTCGAACCAAATTTGGAATTTGTCCTGAAGTAAAACCGAAGTTCTCGAAATAGCTGAAATTGACATTTATAGTTTTTCTTTCGATTTCCATGTTTTCAATGGTGATAGCTTTGAATTTAGGCCACTCAAATGACTCACATTTAAGCCAAGGTGGTCCGTGCCACCACAACTCATTATCCACAATCTCTTGTGGAAATATCCCCCGGCTCGCCATATCGGCAGGATTGGATTTAGATGCCACATGGGTCCAATTGGACGGGCAAGTAATCTCAGTAATCTTTGAGACTCTATTTGCTACAAATGTAGTCCAATAGCACGGAGGTTTCGATAACCAGGACAACACAATAGTGGAATCCGTCCAACAATGCACAGTATAATTAGGAATATTCAATTGCGGAATAATATTGTCTATCATCTCCGCTTATAAAGCGGCGCCGCATGAATGTAATCAGATGCCCTTACTCGAATATATAGGATTGCTGCATATGCTTTCTCGGATGCATCACAGAACCCATGGAATTGAACCCCACCATCAGGAGCATAGTAGACCCAACGTTGAGTTTTAATGGAATGGAATTTATAATTGGATAATTAGTTTAAAAGGATTTCTATCGAGACAGAATCCGAGGAGAAAAACTTTCGTCCCAATCAATCTTTTCCGTCCAGATATCTTGCATTATTATTTTCGCAACAATTATGCAAGGTGAGAGCCATCCCGCAGGATCAAATAGCTTCGAAAGTACCTTCCTTTTCGAATAGGAAGTGGATTCGGAAAATGATTGAATGGAGAAGTAAAAAGAATCAGCCATTGACTTCCAGCGAATGCCCAATATCTTCGCCGTGCTGTTGTCCTCCAGTTTAAGAAAATCGTCACAAAGAAGATCGTCTTTGGAAATATCGGATAGAATTTCGTCATAATTTGCAGTCCATTTCATGGTGAACCCCGCAGACTCCAAAGCACTGACTAATTGACTCCTAGCCTCTTTGGCAGCAGAAACAGTATGGGCCCCAACTAGAGCATCATCCACATACATGGAGTTGCGCAGAATGTCACTTGCCAAGGGATATTCATCCTCCACACTCTGTGCCAGCTGCAAAACAGTTCTAATTGCGCAGTTCACCCCGAAAGTGACAGTTTTGAGTTCATAATCCCGGATCGGACAACTAGGACTACTTCGAAAAAGGATACGTTGGAATGGAGTATTTTTCGGATCTACGAGAATTTGGCGATACATCTTCGTAATGTCGCCGTTGAAAACATATTTGAACAACCGCCATCTCAATATCAGAATCGTCAGATCATTCTGTAAAATCGGCCCGACGTGCAAGATATTGTTAAGGCTAGTCCCATTGGACGTGAGTGATCAAACGGTAAACACGACCCTTACTCTCGTAGTCGTGCTGTCCGGTTTTATAACAGCTTGGTGTGGCAGATAGTAGACATCATACGATTTCTCAGAATCGGAAGGAGAGGCCATACTCATGTGCCCCAGACCAATGTACTCCTCAAGAACACTGTCATATTCGCGCTTGAATATAGGAGTTCGTAAAAGACGTACCTCGTTTCGTTTCTAAGAAACTGGGCCATTGCGCCTTTCCTTGAATCGCCCAGACAAGATTCTTCGGGAAACTCTTGTCTGAATGGGAGGGATACCACATATCTCCCATAAGTAACCCGTCTCGTAGAACGGGCGACAAAAAATGTCTTCGGGGAGGCTCTTCCACCTCCCAAAAATGTGACATCTGTTTGTCCAACGCAACTTCACAGAAATAAGAAACAACTGTAGAATACGATTTCGAGAGCTGAATGGGAACAGGGCCCTTAAGGATCCAACCAAATACTGTTTCCTGAGCCATCAGCGAACCACAAATCGGATTCTGAATACCGGAAAAACCAGCTTCAAACACGACCAAATTGTCGGCATGACGGATAAACTTCTCCAGAGACACAGCGAACAAAAGGAAATAAAGAAGGGTCAAGAGTGATTATAATAATCAGTAGAAAGTGAATATTGAAAGTAAATAAGGATGGTTATCCCAAGGTGAAGTCAAAAGAATTGAGTCCAATATCCGATAGCGCCACGAACCTAGAACTCAAAAAAAATCTGTATCAGTAATGACAGGACTAGGGTCCCCGTTGGAGTATTTCGAAAAGGGGGAAAGAAATGGATCTTTTTCCTTAAGGAAATAGTCGAAAAAATGGATCCCTCTTCTTTAATAAATGGGTCCAACGCTATTTTATTTCCCAAGTAAGTGAAATTAAGTCAACCAAAGAGATTTAATATCTTTCCGCATTAAATATAATTGAAGCTTCGTTCAGAATTAGACTTACTTTACTTTAATTGGCTATGACAGAATATTTCTTCCACTAGCCGAGCGTAGAATAACGTTCCAAGCGTCTCGATCTTCTGCGCTCATTCTAAAATCTCTGACACCAAATTTCGAGGTGTCTCCCACAACTTGATCTTTCCATCGGGCTTTTGGTCTTCCCGGCTTGCGTGTACCACCGTGTTTGCCTTCAAAAGACTTCTTTCTTGGAGCTTCTTCATCCATTCTGACAACATGACCTAGCCAACGCAGCCTTTGTATTTTGATGCGTGTAACTATGCTATCGTCGTCATACAGCTCGTGGTTCATACGTCGCCTATATTCTCCGTTAATGCAAACTGGTCCATATATTTTACGAAGAATCTTTCTCTCAAATACTCCAAGCACTGCCTCATCTGCTTTCACAAGTACCCATGCTTCAGAACCATATAACAGCACGGGTAGTATCAGTGTCTTGTAAAGTGAAGTCTTCGTAGTCTTCAGAATCAGACTTCTCACTAAATTTCTGTTAAAAATAGTCGAGCCTCAGGAAACTTTTCATAGAAGCAAAGTTTCCAAATATATTGAGAATTGTCCAATAGAAATAGCATTGCACAAGAAATGTTCTACAGAAATAAAAAATAATGTAGGACAAATAATTAGATAGAAATTAAATGTAGGGAAAAAAGTATTCTATAGAAATAAAAAAATTCTGTAGAATAGAGTGTTGCCAAAATCTATGAAACAAGAAAGGTTGAGAAAATTTTCACTTCAGAAATAAAAGTGTTGGCGAATCTTTAGAAAATTATACAAAAAAAAAACAAGTATCCGAGTCCCTAAATGACCGTAGTTCAAAATAAAGATATATATAAAGTCAAATAAAAGTTTGTAAAATGGTAGAAAACTATTTAAGGAAAAAGAATTTACAGTACATAAATACAAATTTCGTATCAATCAATAAAAAACTCTCTACGCCACTGAGTATGTTCGCTGGGTTTCAAAGCAAACACAATAGATACTGCGATCAGGATCAAAAAGCAATATGTTGGGATAGTATTTTAAATAATGTAGATATCGTACAACAGCTTTTTTTTGTCTATTACCCCTTCACTGAGGAACAATATGGAATTCTGAGCAAGACAGCAGGCCTAGAGTTCGTTGAACTTGTGTCTGTTATCACCTTTTTCCTTCACTTGGAGTCCGCGCAACAGAACAGAATGGAATTGTAAAACAAAGCAAAACAGATTCCCACGAGTATAGCTGTATCAAGAGGTGGAGCTTGAAAGAAGTGTGTGAGCAGTGGATTGACAAACTCCCCACCTAAAAAGAAAAGGCAAGAGCTAAATAAGTCTTCTGCTGCTGACAACAACAAGAAAGGGAGCCTCGAATGCGAAAGAGATCTCGTAAAGCAAATGTCTCCAAGCGTAAGTGCAGCAGTTCCAACCAAAGTCGATTGAGTGAAAGAATGTAATGAGTGATGAGCGTGGTACGAATTAAAATCCAATGTCACTCAATCGAGAGAATTGCCGATAGACTAGGAGAGTAGCGTAGATTACGCTCCAACTTGAGTGCGTCGCCGCTGACATCAACAGCTCTGCAAAGGCAACGAACGTGTTGTTCGTGTTTACCACCACGAGATTATCTTCCATGAATAGTTGAAAAACTCACCTCAAATTCATATATATTTGCGACTATCAACCATGTCTTTAAAAAATTTCCACATTTGTTTTCCAATCTCTGCAATACTTTTCCTTAGGTCTTGTCTTCGGCAATCTTGGACTGAATTTTTATTTACGCCTTCTTCTGTGGTTGGCGACTTGATTTTTTTAAGCGACTTCTTTTTTCATATTTCTTAGGATCTGCTCCAAAACAATTCCTTGTGTATATTTAATTTTCCGTGACTTTACAAATTCTAAATTAATTTTTTTACAACAAAAGACATGGATGTGTCTATGCTTATCACAACTTGCGCACTATGATATGACTAAACGAATTTACCAAGAAACAAGTAAAAGCGTGCAAAGTTCGGCCGGGCCGAATCTTATATACCGTCCACCATGGATCGCATTTTTCGAGTTCTTTTCCCGGCATCTCTCCTTAGGCAAAAAGGATATAAGAAAAGATTTGCTCTGCTATTATAACGATATGAAGATATGGTCCGGTTTGGACCACAATTAAATTATATGTTGTAAACCTTTGTAAAATTTCAGCCAATTCGAATAAGAATTGCGCCCTTTGGGGGCTCAAGAAATAAAATAGAGAGATCGATTTATATGGGAGCTGTATCAGGCTATAGACCGATTTAGACCATAATAAACACGTATGTTGAAGGTCATGAGAGGATCCGTCGTACAAAATTTCAGGCAAATCGGATAATAATTGCGACCTCTAGAGGCTCAAGAAGTCAAGATCCCAGATCGGTTTATATGGCAGCTATATCAGATTATGAACCGATTTGAACACTCATGGCCCAGTTGTTGGATATCATAACAAAATACCACGTGCAAAATTTCATTTCAATCGGATAAGAATTGCGCACTCTAGAGGCTCAAGAAGTCAAGTCCCCAGATCTGTTTATATAACAGCTATATCAGGTTATGAACCGATTTGAACCATACTTGGCACAGTTGTAGGACAGTTGAACCGATTTGAACCATACTTGGCACAGTTGTTGGATATCATAACAAAATACTTCGTGCAAAAATTCATTCAAATCCGATAAGAATTGGGTCATCTAGAGGCTCAAGAAGTCAAGACCCAAGATCGGTTTATATGGCAGCTATATCAGGTTATGAACCGATTTGAACCATACTTGGCACAGTTGTTGTATATCATAACAAAATACTTCGTGCAAAAATTCATTCAAATCCGATAAGAATTGGGTCATCTAGAGGCTCAAGAAGTCAAGACCCAAGATCGGTTTATATGGCAGCTATATCAGGTTATGAACCAATTTGAACCATACTAGGCGCAGTTGTTGGATATCATAACAAAACACGTCGTGCAAAATTTCATTCCAATCGGATAAGAATTACGCACTCTAGAGGCTCAAGAAGTCAAGACCCAAGATCGGTTTATATGGCAGCTATATTAGGTTATGAACCGATTTGAACCATACTTGACACAGTTGTTGGATATCATAACAAAACACGTCGTGCAAAATTTCATTCTAATCGGATAAGAATTTCGTCCTCTAGAGGCTCAAGAAGTCAAGACCCAAGATCGGTTTATATGGCAGCTATATCAGGTTATAACCCGATTTGAACCTTATTTGACACAGTTGTTGAAAGTAAAAATTAAATACGTCATGCAAAATTTCAGCCAAATCGAAGAGGAATTGCGCCCTCTAGAAGCTCAAGAAGTCAAGTCCCCAGATCTGTTTATATAACAGCTATATCAGGTTATGAACCGATTTGAACCATACTTGCACAGTTGTTGGATATCATAACAAAATACTTCGTGCAAAAATTCATTCAAATCCGATAAGAATTGGGTCATCTAGATGCTCAAGAAGTCAAGACCCAAGATCGGTTTATATGGCAGCTATATCAGGTCATGAACCGATTTGAACCATACTAGGCGCAGTTGTTGGATATCATAACAAAACACGTCGTGCAAAATTTCATTCCAATCGGATAAGAATTACGCACTCTAGAAGCTCAAGAAGTCAAGACCCAAGATCGGTTTATATGGCAGCTATATTAGGTTATGAATCGATTTGAACCATACTTGACACAGTTGTTGGATATCATAACAAAACACGTCGTGCAAAATTTCATTCCAATCGGATAAGAATTTCGTCCTCTTGAGGCTCAAGAAGTCAAGACCCAAGATCGGTTTATATGGCAGCTATATCAAAAAATGGACCGATATGGCCCATTTACAATACCAACCGACCTACACTAATAAGAAGTATTTGTGCAAAATTTCAAGCGGCTAGCTTTACTCCTTCGGAAGTAAGCGTGCTTTCGACAGACAGACGGACGGACGGACGGACGGACGGACGGACGGACAGACGGACGGACATGGCTAGATCGACATAAAATTTCACGACAATCAAGAATATATATACTTTATGGAGTCTCAGACGAATATTTCGAGTAGTTACAAACAGAATGACGAAATTAGTATACCCCCCATCCTATGGTGGAGGGTATAAAAATTTTCAGAGGTGATTTTCCCCTCCTAATGCTGGCAACATTTGTGAGGTACTATGTCATGTAAAACTTCTTTCCAAAGAGGTGTCGCACTGCGGCACGCCGTTCGGACTCGGCTGTACAAAGGATACCTCTATGGACATACACCCAAACTAGTACTTGGCATCTTGTGCGCTCTAAAAACTAACCTCGAAAAAGAAAATTTTTAGTAAGGAATTCAGTGCTACTTTCAAAATCCTTAATGGTTTTCCATACCACTCCCCTAAGTTGGTTCATGTCTGGTATCGTGTCCCCACCTAAGTACCGGTGTCTATGACAAAGGAAATGCTCCAACGTCTCGTCATCTTCCCCCTACACATGTTATAACTTGCCGCACCGATTTTGCATAAGTGAGGTCGTATTCCTATGTGTCCCGTTATGAAACCAAAACCTATACTGGCCTCGCTCTTTCAGAAATAGCCTCGCCCTCTCACGCTTTGGATCATCCCATTGGATTTTCGCCGTCCTACCGACTGTTTCGCTGTTCCACAGTGTAACATGCGCGTTCGTAGCCCACGCTCTTAACTCGCTCTATGACCAGTGTCCTGAGGAAGAGTGGTTCCACAGCTTTCTCACCTGCCGATGGATGCGTACGGAAACTCATCATGACAAGATCTAACGAATCTTGTGAGGATGAACTCCTGGTGGAATTAGTAAGTTCTGAGTGGTGGAAGTTCTGAGTTCTGAATATGGTCCGCTTTCTGCAGATAAATCTCCACCATTGTAAGGCCATTCCGGCGGCACTAAAGGTCCTCCTGATGGCAGGGGGATTTGATATGGTTCTTATCCAGGGTTCGTGGACTAAGAATTCCGGTATATAAATTACTCAAGGGCACGAGGAATGGGAGACACAGAGCCTGTATTCTTGCCAGGTTAGGTTAGCTTAGGATTCCCAATATATGGCACACGATTTAGAGGTGCAGCCTTCAAACCTGAAGTCGCTGGTTGAAGCCACTTCTATAGAACAGAAATCTCCTGCCCGCCAGGAACAGGCAGGAGGTACAAGATATTACCTTTGTATCGGAAGATATAAGAAGAAGAATATGCGACTGGGATGTGTTGGATAGCCACAGTTTCTCTGATCATCGTTATATTAGTGTCAGCCTTGGAAAAAATACTGCAGAAATGGTACCACGGCTAAACAGAAGAATGGCGGATTGGGATAAATTTCAGCACAAATTCTGCACTTCTATACCTTGTATACCAGAAAACGAAGTGGCAACTACGGAGGATATAGACATAATGGTTAAGCGAATCACGAAGGCCCTGAATGACTCGGTTGTGTCAGCATGTCCTAGTGCCAAGCCAAGGGACAAACAGCGACCGCCATGGTGGACCCCAAGCTGCTTGGTCCAAAAAAGGACTGCAGAATTCTGCAGCTCCGCGGAGGACCTATTCCGGTGGGGTATATTCAGAAGTCAGAGAATGTATGGACAATGTCTAGTGAGGAAACACTAGAACTACTCGTTGATACACATTTCCCGGGAAATTATCCAACTGACAACGTGGAACCAGAAGAGGTTGTCACTGGTATACATTCATCGGAGACTATTAGGGAAATTGTGTCTGAGCCGAAAATTTTTTGGGCGATAAGAAGTTTCGACTCCTTTAAGTCGCCAGGCCCTGATGATGTATCACTTGTGGAATTACAAGCTGTGTCTGATAGACTGGTTTCCAAGTTTAGGGAGATATGCTCTGCTTGCATTAGAATGTCATATATACCTGTGAGATGGAGGGACACGAAGGTAATTTTCATTCCGAAAGCAGGAAAACCCACACAAAGGCGAAAGATTTTCGTCCTATTAGTCGGTCATCCTTTATGCTGAAGACTCTTAGGAGGTTGATAGAAACATATCTTACGCAAAGATTCGTTGAGATCGCCTGTCGCGGCAGCAGCATGCACATAGTAACAGCAAATCCACTGCAACCGCCCTTCACGAGCTAGTCTGCTACATAGAGGGTTCTCTCGCTGTTAAGAAATATACAATGGTAGCAATAATGTTAAACCGACTTCAATCATGAAGGAGTTGGAGTTTCTAGGCATCAACTCTACCGTAAGAAAGTTTATTTACAACTTACTTACAAAAAGATGCATTATGGCAGGCTTGGGATCGGTGGATCTAAAAAGATGGGACAGCAGATGAACACCTCAAGGAGGGGTACTGTCTCCACTACTTTGGAATATAGCAATTAATAATATATTATTGTCTCTGGAAAAAAAAACGATGTAAAAGTGGTCGCTGATGACGTGGCAATTGCGGTTAGGGGAAAGTTTCCCATCGCTCTAAGAGATATACTACAACAGAAAAGTGGGGCACCGAAAGTGGTCTGGGTATAAATCCGTGCAACACAGGAGTAGTTCTTTTCAGCAGGAGATACAAGTTGCCATTTACATTTACAGAAAGCGCAAAATACCAGGCAAATGAACATCAAATCCAACATTTTGGTAAAGACAAGAAAGGCATCTCTTGTCCTATACACCTGCAAGAGAGCCATTGGCAAAAGTTGGGGTTTAGACCGCGTACATACTGCAGTTGTGAGACATACTGCAGTTGTGAGACCTATAATGGGTACATACTGCAGTTGTGAGACCTATAATGCTATATTGATGGTGGACGGCGCTTCAAAAATCCACCTACTGTTCAATAGTTAACCGGATGTAAAAGATGGCTTGTTTGTGCATCACAGCCGCACTGAGGACGACACCATCTGATGCACTGAATTTAATGCTACATCTAGTGCCTCTGGACATTGTGGCTAGACAAATTGTTGCGACCACTGCCGTGAGGCTAAGGGAGCTTTCTCTTTGGTCATATTGCGGCTACGGACACTGTGTTATCCTTGATACAATGTCCTGTCCCCTGCCTGAGCCGCTTTTTGATAAAAATGACTGTACCACTATTCCTGATAGAAGCGATTGGAATTACGATATCCCTGGTAACAGAAGTTACATAGTATTCTATGCGGATGGTTCCAAACTAAGCAACCAGGTGGACTTTGGGGTGTACTCTAAGATATAATGTCATTACGGCGGTTAGCATAAATATCTTCTCAGACAGCCAGGCAGCCCTGGAGAACGTATTTCTGAATATAAAAACCGCCCTCGACCGTCGCAGATCTCTCGACAGTTCAGATCTCTGAATAGTTCAAAATTTCCCTATTCTGGGTGCCGGGCCACAGAGATGTCCCAAGGAATTGTAAAGCGGATGAGCTTGCGATACTAGGAACTACCCTACACCAGGGTTACTGGAATCTGTGGGTATGCCTCTAGCGACATGTAAGCTAAGTTTTCAGGACCAGGCCCGAAGAACAACGAATGATAGATAGTCACAAAGAAAGGGCTGTGATAATTTCAAAACTATGTGGTCTAATCCAGACTTGAAGAGGTCTACAGCTTTGCTGTCATTGGCTAGAACAGACGTCTCAGTCATTGTGTCAGTCATGACAGGTCACTGTCTAATCGGAAACAGTCTGACAGACTGAAAGTTGCCAGCAACGACTTTTGCAGAAGCTGTGAGGACAGCGAAGAAGAAGAGACTATAAAACACCTTCTATGTGTGTGTCCCGCACTAGCAGTCCTATTTTTTTCCTTCTTCTGTTCCTGTGGTATCAAGATGGACGAAAACGCCTTAGTGAATCTGATGGCAGACTGCCACTTAACCTAACCTAACGAGAAGCTTAGCATCGAGCTACCGGGCGCGTCCACAGGTTGCGGATAGTGAAAAGCTCCATACGGAGTGGGTGTATTTGGCGGACAATCAGCGGTATCGAGTGGTGAGTCTTAGTGAGAGGCCGGGGCCCTTGCACTAATACTGAGTGCCTATGACAAGGCGAGTTATTGGCACCTTTAAATAACCAATATACCCGCGGCGATCGGACCGGAACGAACTTGCTCACATCAGGAGCATAACGGAGACCGCCACCTCCACATGAAAATGTGGAGTTCAATGTCAGTCCTACCCTTTGCAGCATGTGTTTCAAAATGTTCAACTAAAATTGGAGCTTATATAATTATATCGTCAATATAATTAGCACTTCGATCGATATTATGAGAAGTTGTTCAATATATGTATCTCTGATATTCGAAAGGTATAAGCGGTGTGTTGATTGCCATAGGTTAGATTAGGTTGAAATCAAGATGGACGAAAACGCCTTAGTGAATCTGATGGCAGACTGCCACTTAACCTAACCTAATCTAACATAAGTAAGTATTGGTGTGATCATGCTCATGTAGAACCAGTGTACTATCCTCGGATTCCTGCCCCATTTCGGGCCTACGGCCCGTCTACATAATGACCGATATCTGTGAGCCTTCTCAGTACGCTTCTGAATATGACACTTCTAATTCATCTTGTCTAAGATCGCTCCTAAGTTTTTGACAGATATCGAAATAGTTTTGTTGAGGAAACGTGGTGAGTTAAATTTGCCTACTTTCGTCTTCCTCGTGAACAAGCAGATTTTGGTCTTTTCTGGGTTAACATTTAGACCCCTGGGTTTAGCCCAGTCGTATGCCATCTGCAGGACCTTTTCGGCACTTCTGCATAGCTGGTTCGGTTCGGTTTACCCCTTAAAAGTATTATAAAATAGCCTGCGTAACAGACGGGTTCATATCCCTTCTCAGTCAGCAACCGTAATAGGTTATTAATGGTGGTCACTCAAAGGAGAGGCGATAAAATGCTCCTGTGGCGTACCTTGTGGCACTTTATCCCTTATATTGAGAAAAAAGGCAGTAATAGGCCTGTAGGCCTGTAAGCCTTTGTTGTCGCATAACTTGAATTGCCGGGCTTGGGTATACATGCGACACTTGCCTCCTGCTAGGCTTTCGAAGTATATGCAAGTCCTAGGCACGCTGTGATAATAGTGGCCAGATAGTCGGCGTCTTTCTGAAGTAACACCTGAAATATTCCATCAGGTCCGGGTGACTTAAATGGTTTGAAACTCCTCAAGGGTTCTTTTGCCATAAATTCTGTAATGACAAGCCTTTGATCAATATCATTATTCCAAGATTTCGATGTCTCCGTGAGCCTCGTCGTATCATGTGAAACATGTCCTCTATTGTCTCTGCTCTCATTCCCATGTCGTCTACTAACGTTTTCGTTTGGACATGAGAGAGAACTTTTTCATCTTGGCGACGTCGTTAACGCAGTCGAACTGTTCGCAGAAACTCTTCCAGAAGGCACGTTTTGCCGCTCTTGTAATTTTATTGCATTCTTCAGCCGTGTGTAATACACATCCCAGTATACTTCCGATTATTTACGACGTGCTCTGTTAAAAAGTCTGTGGACCACTTCCCCAATGATGCGAATCTCCCCGATCATCCAGAGGTTTTCTTTGGCTGATCTTCTTTCTCGAAGAGGACAACTATCTTCGAAAGACTCCACTAGTGCAGTGGTAATCCTGTTGACATTGTCGTCAGTGTCTTCAATGCTTGGAAAAACCAGTGTTAGCATAGAATAATTGGTTGTTAATATGATTCAGTCCAGAGACTTTGTTCCGAGTCGTCCATGGCTCCTGAATTATGGTTATATGAATCTTGCCCTTTGCTGATTTTCTTCATCAAAGCATGTGTAGCATTCTCGCTCCGGTGAAGGTTTATCTGGACTACCTCAATCATTGGTCCTCCAGTAAAAGGGCTTCTTGGGAGTAGGTGATAATCTCATCGTCTGCTCTCTGCTCATTAGGCTGCATTGGCTTTCCTCTCACTGCACTGCCTGATCTCATCATATAAGGTTCTTTGCCTATCCTAGTCTTTCGACTCTTTATAAAGTCGGCAATGGTTTCATTGTCGGGTCCCTGTTCGTTAGGCTGTATTGAGTTTCCCGTCCCTGTACTGCCTGATGTTTTAGTATTAGGATCTTTACTTGTCCTAGTCTTCCCAATATTGAGAGAGACGGTGATTGTCTCCACGTCCGGATGGCTCAATATAAAGATATTTGGCTATCCTGGTCTTCCCAATCTTGAAAAAGACAAACTTGTCACAGAGACTTGATCAATGCACACCACAGGGAGAGTTGCTTCCTCCTTCTCCTCAATGTGGAAGACCTCCCATTTCTCCACGGCCAACTCTTGATTTTGCTTGTTTAAGACTTCCATCATGCGTTCCGTCGCAAGTTTGCCACTCTCATCCTTGAAGAAGACTGTCGCCCGGCGTGGGATAGCTGCGAGCACCACATACGCTGGAACATTGAGGTCCGATCTCTGTGGTGTTCATTGCTGTCACGAGAAGCTTAGCATCGAGCTACCGGGCGCGTCCACAGGTTGCGGATAGTGAAAAGCTCCATACGGAGTGGGTGTATTTGGCGGACAATCAGCGGTATCGAGTGGTGAGTCTTAGTGAGAGGCCGGGGCCCTTGCACTAATACTGAGTGCCTATGACAAGGCGAGTTATTGGCGCCTTTAAATAACCAATATACCCGCGGCGATCGGACCGGAACGAACTTGCTCACATCAGGAGCATAACGGAGACCGCCACCTCCACATGAAAATGTGGAGTTCAATGTCAGTCCTACCCTTTGCAGCATGTGTTTCAAAATGTTCAACTAAAATTGGAGCTTATATAATTATATCGTCAATATAATTAGCACTTCGATCGATATTATGAGAAGTTGTTCAATATATGTATCTCTGATATTCGAAAGGTATAAGCGGTGTGTTGATTGCCATAGGTTAGATTAGGTTGAAAAGAGGGTGCAGATATTAATCTGCCCCATGCCACTATGGACATACACCTAAGCCAGTAATCGGCTTTTTGTGCGCTCTAAAAACTATAAAGTAACCTCTAAAAAAAAAAATTTAAGTTAGGAATTCCATGCTACTTACAAAATCCTTAATTGTTTTCAATGCCACTCCCCTAAGTTGGTTCATGTCTTATATTGTGTCTCTCACCTATGTACCGGTATCTGTTGGACGCGAAAGCCACTTTCTTAACTCGGACTGCGTGGACCCGGGTTAACCAAGTTTATTGACGGCAGTCCTCTGGCCTTCACCGCCAAATCGTCTGCCCTTTTATTTCCCCTTACTCCGTTATGGCCCGGCACCCAAACGATGCTGATTCTCCCGTCCTCAGGGAAGGCGTTAATCTCCTTCTTACACTGCACTGTTCGTGACTTCACCGTTCTGCTTGTTTTTGCCCTTATGGCAATTTTACTGCCGGTAAAGATGTTCACACCACACCACTTCACGAATTCCGCGATCGCCCAGATCTCCGCCTGCAGGACCGTATTATGGTCAGGCAGTCTAAAACAGATGTCAGTCCCTCGGTTTTCAATGTAAACCCCAGGCCCACTCTGTCCTCCAGCTTTGATCCATCCGTGTAACATGATCTTCCAGATGGCAATACTAGGGCTCCGTCAATCCAAGACAGTGTCGATGGCAGCAGTGCTTCGCACTCGACTTCAAGGTTCATCTCAGGTATCCGATCGGAAACCTCTTCCCTTCCAGGTTTCCAATCGTCGCCTCGATTATGCCGCGATGGTATAAGCTGCTCCCATCCTCAATCCATTCTCCAATCGCCTTAAGTCTAATATCCGCAGTGGCTGCCTCACACTTAATCTGTATGCCAATGGGTCGGATATCTAGAATAGTTTCCAGTGCCCTAGTGGGCGTGGTCCTCATCGCTCCGCCTATGCCAAGACAACATGTTCTCTGAACCTGTTATAGGTCCTTATAATGCAATATTTCTCCATAGCAGTCTAAGTATTGGTCTAATCACGCTCCTGTAGGGCCAGTGGACCATCCCCGGATTCAGGTCCCATTTCGAGCCTACGGCCCGTCTACATAGTGCCAAACATGTGTGATCCTTTTCAGTACGCTCCTGAATGTGACGCTTCCAATTCAGTTTCCTGTCCAAGATCACACCTAAGTATTTGACCTTGTCAGATATCGAAATCGTCTTATTGAGGAAACGTGGTGCGTTAAATTGGCCCACCTTCGTCTTCTTCGTGAACAGGCATATTTCAGTCTTCTCTGGGTTAGCATTGATACCTCTGAGTCCAGCCCAGTCATATGCCCTATGCAAGACCCTTTCGGCCCTTTTGCACAGCTCGTTCGGATCCTTACCCCGTTTTTGATCCGTAATAGGTCATTTATGGTGGTCACCCAAAGGAGTGGTGATAAAATACCCCCCAGTGGCGTGCCCTGTGCCACTTTCGCCCTTATATTTATGCCATGGGACACACAATTTTTCCACCTGTTCCTTAGCATATGGTTTACCCTGTCTCTAAGGACCGGGTCCACCCGGTACTGGTCTAAGGATTGGATCAGAATGTCACTCCGCACATTGTTAAAAGCTCCCCCCATGTCAATGCATACCGCCAGTGTGTACGTTTTGGCATCGAAGGATTCTTCTATTTTATGAGCAGTTCGATGGATGTCATACTCTTTATCATGGTGTCCACAATACGTTCCATGGCTTTGAGTAGAAAGGACGTAAGGCTTATGGGTCTGTAGGCCTTTGGTGTCGCATAACTTGCCTTGCCGGGCTTATGTATAAACGCCACCCTTGCCTCCTGCCAGGCTTTCGGAGTATATGAAAGTCCTAGACAAAGTCTCTTTCAGTAGTAACGCCGGTAATATTCAATCAGGTCGGGGTGACTTAAATAGTTTGGAGCTCTTCAAAGATTCCTTCACCAAAAATTCCGTTATTATAAACCTTCGATCATTATTCCAAGATTCCGGTGTGTCCGTGAGTCCCTTCGTATCCTGTGGAAAATGGGTTTCCATCAAAAGCCTCCGTTGTCTCTGCTCTCACTCCCATATCGTCTTCTAAAGTTTCAGTTTGGACATGGGTTTTTGAGAGAATCTTTTTTATCTTGGCGGCGCCATTAACGATATCGACCTGTTCGCAGAAAAACTTCCAGGAGGCACGTTTTGCCGCTCTGGTAATGTTATTGTATTCCTTGAGCCGTGTGTAATACACATCCCAATAAACTTCCGCTTTTTTACGACTTGCTCTGTTAAAAAGTCTGCGGACCTCTTTCCCAATATTGCGAATCTCCCCGGTCATCCAGGGTTTTTCTTTGGCTGATTTCCTTTCCCGAAGAGGACAACTATCTTCGAAGGATCTAATCAGTTCAGTCGTAATCCTGTTGACATTTTCGTCAATGTCTTCTATCCTTGGACAATCTAAATTATCTTGCCCAAGTCTTCTTCTGAGTAACCTTCCAAATTTTGTCCAGTTGGTTTTCAACTTATTCCGGAAGCTTATCGAATTCGGCTCTGGCCGTGCGATTTTAAACCTAATGTAGCGATGGTAAGAGAAAGAGTGTTCCATGGAGACCCTGCAATCCTGAACCTCATCGATCACATTTTCTGAACATATCTCACATCTAATACCTCCTCCCTAATCCTATTAACAAAGGTAGCGGTGTTACCAAAATTAAGTGTTAATGGGTCGTTAGTATTCAAGAACTCTGCCAGGGCTTACTAACGAAATGTGGTGAGAGTTCGCATCGCACCCTATTAGTACCTCGTTTCCTGTTTGTTATAGTCTCCTCAACAGCCGTTGCAGCTCCGACGTGGGTGGTGGTGTCGGAGAGTCGAAAGGCAGATAAAGTGATGCCAGGTATGCTCCACCGACTCCCTGTCTCACCATTGTTGCATCCGACGTTAACAACCCTGGGGAAAATATATAATTCAAATTTCTGTGACAAGTAACGCAGGTCCTCGGCCGAGTATCGGTGATAGCATAGAATAATTGGTAGTTAATATGGTTTATTCCAGAGACTTTGTTCCGGGTCGTCTATGGCTCCTGAATTAAGGCAATATCTTGCCCTTGCTGATTTTCTCCATCAGAGCGGGTGTTGCAGTCTCGCTCCGGTGGAGGTTTATCTGGATTACCTCAATCATTGGTCCTCCAGTAAATGGGCATCTTGGGAGTAGGAGATGATCTCATCGTCTGCTCCCTGTTCTTTAGACTGTATTGACTTTCCTGTCACTGCATTGCCTCATGCCATCGTTTTAGGCTCATTGCCTAGTCTAGTCTTCCGGCTTTTTATAAAGTCGGTAATGGTTCCATCGTCGTGTCCCTGTTCGTTAAGCTTTATTGGATTTCCATCCCCTGCTCTGCCTGGTGTTTCAATACTAGAATCTTTGCCTATCTTAGCCTTCCAAATCTAAAGTAAATGGGCTTCTTGAGAGTAGGTGATGGTGCCATCATCGGCTCCCTGTTCGCTGGGTTGCATGATTACCATAATGCTCTTGGATTCTTCATCCAATTCCATTTGAAGGTAGGAATCTTTCAAATTAATCATTAAAAAGAATTTGCCATAACTTATTTTATATAACAAAATTTTGCAAGAGAATACCGATGGCCTAGGTAAATTATAGGCGTGCGAAGGTTAAAAAGGTTCAGCCTCGTCCTCAAGACTCCAGCCGTGTGTCTTCGCTAAAACCCCGTGTAGACTAGTCGTTTTTCGGCTAGTGCAACATACCGCAGCCGCTCCACCTGTTGAGGTCTCAGTAGCAGACAATACGCTACGGCCTGATACCACCACCGTAGCTATGGAGTCCATTCCATTCGCCCTCTTTAGACTCAAGAAGTATAACCGGAGATCGGTTTATATGTAACCTGTATCAGGTTATGAACCGATTTGAGCCTTACCTAGCAGAGTTGTTAACAATTAATACAAATCACTTCACGCAAAATTTCTGCCAAATCGGGTAATAATTGCGCCCTCTATCGGCTAACGTAGTCAAGATCCGAGATCGGTCTATATGGGAGCTATATCAAGTTATTAACCGGTTAAGACCATACTAGGCACAGCTGTTGGAAATTAAAACAAACTACTTGGCGCATATATGGGAGCTATATCAGGTAATGACAACATGCTACGGTCTTATGCCACTACCGCAGCTGTTGTGTTTTTGAAGTCGATTTCATGGCTTAATAATCGATAAAAGTACCAAAATATACCACTGTTTTTAAGAATTGTGTACGTTTGTGTGTGATATGCACATTCATCTATACGCATGTACGCTCGCTTGTGTATGTCACTTAAATGTCACAAAAAACCGTGTAAACAGACAGGATTTGCTTTTGGATTTAGTTAAATCCAGATCATAGAAATTCAATGTAAACGTGCTATTATATTTTTGATGTAATTGATATTTTTTTGGTCTTTGAATCGCCTTGTTCAAAAAGTAGGAGTATGAATGAATGTTATAAAAGTTAATTTGTTAAGTGAAAACTAAGTATAGAAAAGTGGCAATAACCCTTTTTCAATTGTAATTAATAAATTTGTAACAACAATTTTCCAAAGAAAGGCGAGAATTAACTCAAACCTACGAAAACTGCTAAAATTATCATGACAACTGTTAATTCTTTACGATTTTTTTATTTGGCAACAAAATAAAACAAATCGTATATAGAATTGAATATTGTTTTTCCTCAAAATTCAGCCATTCATAAGAATCGATATGTCAGCCTTTGTTTGGATGGCACATGCAAGACATTAAGTAATGTTTTTCAGTATGAAACTCAACACCTTGTTTTTCATGTGCTACCCAAATTAAAGACACAGCATAAAATTCGATGCTTATGTTGGTTGCCGGTGAGAATGTTTGCATTAGCAACTTTTCTTTTGGTTCTTTTTGCATTCGTTTAAATGTCTTTGCATTGCAATTTCTTTTTTTGTATGTTTTAGTATAAATAGGGACAGATTTTTAATAAAGAATCGTAGTACAAACAATCAACTTTAACTGTATTTAATTAAAAAGGGCCATAGCAAACGAACTATCCTCAACATTTGGCGACCGTGACAGGACACTTTGTATTACCTCATCATATCCGTTGGCACCAACAGCTCACCACATCCTTGATTTCCAGAATGCAATCATCATGGAAACCCCAGCTCAATTACTCCAGAAACTCAAGGAAATCGGCGATGGTATCGCCACCATAACCAGAAATATAGGTTAGGACTTCAGTAGCCGGAAGACTATTCCCTACTACGAGGAGCGACTCAACATGCTCCAGGCAGCTCGGAATGAGTTCGAGATGGCGGACACCAACCTGAGAAGTTCGGATGAGGTGGACACCTCGGACGAGTACTTTGTGTCAGACTATTACAACAAGGTTCAGTCCTTGACAACAAAGTACGTCACATTGATGGAAGATGACCTTGAAAGGCTAAGGCGAGCATCAGTCACCAAACCCATCCCAGGATGGCGCCACGGGAGGCCATGATGGCCTCATCAACCGGTCACTAGGTAAAATGGCAGCTTTAACCCGTCAGCTAGAAGGCCTGAAGCTGAAGGACCAGGAGGAATCCAACTACGAGGTGAAAAGGGCCACCTGTGGCAACAGTTGGAAACCCTTAACGATGAGGTACTGGACAAATATCCCTAACCAGACCTATCCGGCTACGACTCATCAAAGTATCTCCACCTCGAAGAAAATGTTCAAACAGCAATCATCAAACTCACCACTGTTAACAAACCTGTCCAAACCACCACTGACGAAGTAATAACGAGGCCAACATCAATTCCCTTACCTGCAATCGCCATTACGAAATTCAATGGCGATTACATGAAGTGGACTTCATTTGCAGATTTATTAAATAGAATCATCCATGAGCATCACAGGATGGAGTATCTGAAGAATAACGTGTTTGGTGAAGCAGCAAATGTTACTGGAGAAAACTACCAAGCGGCATGGCAATTACTGGAAAATCGCTATAATAATAGGAGAATTATGGTAGCCACCGTAATTAACAAACTACTCGAACAGCCATCTGGTGTCGGCTCGTTGAACGCGCTCAAGAGGTTGCATGATACAAAAGGCAATGCTTAGCAACCCTCTCAAACATGGGCATCCAGACTACGTCCTAATCCTAAGGAGCTACAAACCCTTAGCGATTTTCTAACCTACCTGGAAACTTATTTCAATGCTCTCGAAGCAATGGCTCATAAAGAGAAGCTTTCAACAAAACTTGCACACTTACCACTCAACCCCAACTCGAAGGCCGACAATGCATTAATTGCAAGAAAGACCATCACCCGTTATCTAAATGCAAGGAGTTGCATTTGCTTAACCCGAAAAACCGGCTGAACTTTGTACAAAAACAATGGTTATGTGTAAACTGCTTCAACAATAGTCACTCCTCTAAGTAGTTCACGATTTTAGGCCGCTGCCAAAAAAGTGGGGAAAAGCACCAAACGCTTGTTCATCTCGAACATTCTCTACAAGGTAGTGGCACATACACAAATCAAGGGGAACCTTCCACAGGACCAACCGCAACCAAAACAAATACCAAGCATCAGTCACCAGAACAAGCAGCTTCCCTCGTCACTACACCAGCAACTGTAGTACAAAGCGTGGCTGCAAATACCACTGCTCACAGGTCGTACGTTTTACTTGGAACAGCATTGGTGAAGGTTAAGGCCAATGGTTTGGAAACCGAATGCAAGGCGAGTCACAAGTCAACCTTATCACAGAAAGGTTGACTTGTGATAAAAAAGATATTCTGTTAGGAGCAGAATATTATCACCAGTTACTCGCTATTGGACAAATTAAACTCTCTGATAACCTTCCTGTCTTGCAGAATACAATACTTGGCTGGGTATCCGGCAGGATATCTGAACGGCAACTACCAACAGCAATATGTGGAGTCGTGACTGAAGAAGACCGCATGAGCCGGTCGATAGAGCGATTCTGGCAACTCGAAGAAGTCGAAGGCACTCAACAACAATTTTCGACCGAAGATACACAGTGTGAAACGCACTTTAATCAACACTGTGCACATAACAAAGAAGGAAGATTCGTAGTGAGACTTCCATTCTGTGCTGAACTGAACTCACTGGGAGAATCTTATATTATCGCCTTCAATCGCTTTCTGTCTTTGGAACAGAGATTAGCAAAAAACACCGCTTTGAAGGAGGAATATGAAGCGTTGGGCCACATGACCAAAGTAGATATGGACAAGGTGAAAGGACCAAAATACTTTATTCCTCACCACTGCGTGCTACGACCCGAAAGTAGCACCACCAAGCTGAGAGTTGTATTCGACGCTTCATTAAAAACATCATCAGGGATATCATTGAACGATATTCTCCATACAGGACCACCTCTACAGAGGTAGTCGTCAGGGCAAAAATGTTCGTCCAAGTGTTATGGAGTTTGAATCTTGCATGGGATGAAGCTGTGCCTTTGGAATTTGAATCACTATGACGAAACTTTCGAGACAATCTCAAAGAACTCGAAACCTTTCAAGTAAATCGACATATCTACAATATAAGGGTTATATTTCTCACAACACACACCTTCTCGTCTTTACGGATGCATCAGAAAGAGCATATGGGGCTGCAATCTATATAAGAATGCTTTTACCAAATAAAACGATAATTGTGTACCTATTATGCGCAAAATCCCGTTTAGCGCCTCTGAAGCAACAAACACTTCCAAGATTAGAATTATGTGCTGCCCAGTTAGGAGCTAACCTGTTGGTAAAGGTTAAACACGAACTGGATATGACCACAGTACCAACTTTCTACTGGACTGACTCAACAATAATGTTAAACTAGATAAACTCAAGGCTATCCTCCTTTCACACATTCGTTGCAAATCGAATAGCTTCAATTCAAGAGAACACGAAACCTGAGCAATGGAGACACGTAAGTTCAAAAGACAACCCAGCAGACATAGTATCTAGAGGATTGAATCCACAACACTTACAAAACACACCTCACTGGATATACGGCCCATTTTTCTTGCACGGGGACGAGAAACATTGGCCTTCTTCTTTTCGTTCAACTCCTGACGCAGCTATTATTGAAAGAAAACAAAACTCTCACAGCTTGCTGGTATCAGGTGAGTATGAAAATCTGTTGCACCGAGTAAACCACAGAAACTCATTGAAGACGCTTCAAAGAATTGTCGGATATGTTTTAGGATTTATCAAAAACGCTAAAACTGGAAAGAAAGATCGGCAAACAAGGTCAACTCTCACTCCTATTGAGCTTCACGATGCCGTGGTCATCATCGTCCGAACGACACAACATTCATCTTTCAAAAAAGACCTCCAACAATTGGAAATGCAACAAGAGCTTAGAACATCAAGTCAGATCAAATACATATCATAATTTCTAGATGAACATAATGTCATAAGAGTCGGAGGAAGACTAGAAAAATCTGCCTTAAGTTTCAATGCAAAACACCCTATGCTATTACCCTTCAATGACATAATAAGTCGACTAATCTTTGAGTCCATACACAAAGAAAATAAACACTATGGCCCTACTGCACTTCTTGCAACAGTAAGACAACGCTTTTGGCCCATTAAGGGAAGGCACTTGGCCCGAAACACTGTCCAAAAGTGTATACAATGCGCAAGGGCCAAGCCAAGACTACTTCAACAAATTATGGGAAATTTGCCAGAAACGAAGGTGACACCTGCAAGGCCCTTTATCAATGCAGGAGTTGACTATTGTGGTCCAATTTGGGTACATTTTATAACCAGAGGAAACTGACCCCAGAAAGCGTATATAGCTGTTTTTTGTTGTTTCGCTACAAAGGCAGTCCATTTAGAGCTAGTAACGGATCTCTCAATCGATGCATTTATTGGAACACTTAAGAGGTTTACAAGTCGAAGAGGACATTGTCAAAATCTTTATTGTGATAACGCTACCAACTTCGTGAGAGCTCGGAGTCAACTTGCAGAACTATCAAGTGCCTTATTTTCTACAACAACTCAAGAAGCTATCCAACGAGAATGTGCAATTAAAAACATTAATTTCCATTTCATACCTCCGCGATCCCCGCATTACGGTGGACTATGTGAAGCTGCAGTTAAATCCGCTAAAGGTCTTTTGATCAAAGAAATATCAAGCGCATCCTTGACCTATGAAGAAATGGAAACTATTGTCATAGAAGTTGAAGCTATTCTGAACTCAAGACCAATTGCACCAATTCGTAACAACCCGAGTGATAACGCCGCATTAACTTCTTGTCATTTTTTTTTTGATTGGAGAGCCTCTCATGGCTCAGGTTGACGCGACTGCACAATCGACATCATCCTCCTTGGCAAAACGTTGGGAATTAGTATCGCGAATAAAACATACATTTTGGAGAAGATGGTCGCAGGAGTATCTCAATGAACTTCAGCAACGCAACAAGTGGCAAACTAAGTCCCAAAACCTACAACCCGGCACTATGGTTGTAATTAGGGACAATTTACCTGTCATGAGCTGGCGTCTTGGAAGGGTCATCGAAACGTTTCCTGGGCCCGATGGTTTTGTCAGGGCAGCTGAGGTAAAAACATCAACTGGTGTCATCAAGCGAGCCATTCACTTACTCGCTCCTCTCCCTTTGGAACCTCCTGACAATGAAAAAGAAGATGATCCAGTACACCTCAAACGAAGCGGAGCGTCCAGCGACAAGAACGAAGGTTCTTCACCACCAAAACGCGTCAATTTGAGCAAAACCAGCATACTACTGATCTTAGCATTGCTGCTTCCCCTATTGACGTGCCAACATGTCACTTATACTCAAATTAAAGGAAACTCTGGTATACGGTAAAATCAAACCAATTCTATCAAAGTGGAAACTTCTGATATATTTTGAGCTGGCACCATTCCATAATGAACTGCAGCTTCTATGCAACGGAGCTTATGCTTTGGAAAAAGCCTGGAATCATTCCCTTTTCAACACTCAATGTACCGGTCTGATGTCCCATTTCCGCAATATTCAGGATGAAATGCAGGCTGGTGTAAGAATCTTGTTAAACGAAAAAAACGAGGTGCAATAGATATAGTTGGCAACTTAGCAAATTCCTTTTCGACGTTCTGGATTCAAAATATGCTGAGCAAATGACTGACACCATCAACACCATCAAAAACGATGAAGCCCGACTGCAAGGACTACTGCGAAATCAAACATCGTTCCTAGACTCCACCCTTAACCTTATGAAGCAAACTCAAGCTCGAACTCGGAACAGTTTCGAAGAAATCAACTTTAAACTTAACAGACTTAGCCTCACAAATAATGAAGATAACCAGCTAATTTTATCTATTAGGATCCAGTTAATTGTAATTGCAGACAACTTACTGATATATTTTGAGCTGGCACCATTCCATAATGAACTGCAGCTTCTATGCAACGGAGCTTATGCTTTGGAAAAAGCCTGCAATCATTCCCTTTTCAACACTCAATGTACCGGTCAGATGTCCCATTTCCGCAATATTCAGGATGAAATGCAGGCTGGTGTAAGAATCTTGTTAAACGAAAAAAACGAGGTGCAATAGATATAGTTGGCAACTTAGCAAATTCCTTTTCGACGTTCTGGATTCAAAATATGCTGAACAAATGACTGACACCATCAACACCATCAAAAACGATGAAGCCCGACTGCAAGGACTACTGCGAAATCAAACATCGTTCCTAGACTCCACCCTTAACCTTATGAAGCAAACTCAAGCTCGAACTCGGAACAGTTTCGAAGAAATCAACTTTAAACTTAACAGACTTAGCCTCACAAATAATGAAGATAACCAGCTAATTTTATCTATTAGGATCCAGTTAATTGTAATTGCAGACAACTTACAAAAAATGCACACCTCCATGATTAACTTGTTGGCTGACACTTATCATGGTCGGATCGGCCCTATTCTACTAAATCCACAACAATTTTCTATTGAAGTAGACAACATAAGGGCTAATCTTCCAACAGATTTGACTCTACTGGTGGTCGATATAATTCAAGTCTATGGCCTCGCGACAGCTCACGCTTTTATCTCAAATGAGCACATCATTTGCAAATTGTTCATTCCGCTGTCAAATCAAAATGAATACGACCTGTTTTACCTTACTCCAGTTCCTATTCTTCTCGATTGCAACACACTTGAGCACAATACCTTCTTAAGCCCAAATGTTTAGACCACTTACCACAAGGGTGCACCAATATGCAGCTGCGAGATACATTTATATAATAATGAATCTGATTCAAACTGCAACATCGAGGTAATAGCCAACAACAACGTTTGGTATCGACTAATTAAAAAGAATCAGTGGCTGGTCGCAACCTATAAACAATTCAAATTAAGTACTGTTTGCAACGGAAAGAGCAGTTATCAGCTTCTACAGGATACTGGATTACTCACACTGACTGCAGGGTGTACTATGAAAAACGAGATGATCACGATAAGCAGCCATAAAACTATGGCATCAACCCTCCATCAATCCAGCTCAACCAATTGGATGTCATTTTTCAATTCTCTGCACGATGTGGCGAATCTGACAGAATCCTCGATATACAGGTCGAGTATTGAGGCAATTGATCGCCTGCAGGAAGAAGTGAGGTGACAGCTACGCGATATCCCACCACTCGTCATGAAGTACAAAGTTTAGCAGTTATTTTGCATTGGCTCTCTTTCTAATTTTAGTTATGATAATACTCAGACACTACATACTAAGCAAAATGGTTAACGCTCCCTGTTCAGTCCCGCAGCCTGCTACAAGATCAACATGGGACATCCCAGTAGAATCTCCAGCTTGATAGCACATTTGGATTGAGTTGCCGTAGTTGCTAATGTGATGTCTCACTAATCCTCACAGTTCCCCCTGGGGGCCGCAATATGTTAATTCTTTATGATTTTTTCATTTGGCAGCAAAATAAAACAAATCGTAAATAGAATTGAATATTGTTTTTCCTCAAAATTCAGCCAATCATAAGAATCGATATGTCAGCTTTTCTATGGATGGCACACACAAATTAAAGGCACAGCAAGGAATTCGATGCTTTTGTTGGTTGCCGGTGAGAATGTCTGCATAAGCAACTTCGGCACAATATCTTAGTCTGCAATTTCCCCTTTTTTCTTTTGGTTCTTTTTGTATTCGTTAAAATGTCTTTGCATTGCAATTTCTTTTTTGTATATTTTAGTACAAATAGGGACAGATTTTTAATAAAGAATCGTAGTACAAACAATCAACTCTAACTGTATTTAATTAAAAACAACAAATATTGGGTTGCCCAAAAAGTAATTGCGGATTTTTTAAAATAAAGTAAATGCATTTTTAATAAAACTTAGAATGCAAACGAGCTATCCTCAACAACAAATATTGGGTTCCCCAAAAAGTAATTGCGGATTTTTTAAAAGAAAATAAATGCATTTTTAATAAAACTTAGAATGAACTTTAATCAAATATACTTTTTTTACACTTTTTTTCTAAAGCAAGCTAAAAGTTACAGCTGATAACTGACAGAAGAAAGAATGCAATTACAGAGTCACAAGCTGTGAAAAAATTTGTCAACGCCGACTATATGAAAAATCCGCAATTACTTTTTGTGCAACCCAATATATAGATGGTTAGGTTTAAGACTCACTTATACGTTTTCGTCCATTGTGATACCACAGGAATATATATTAAAGAAATAGTGCATAGTGCATAAACCCGAAAAATGCAGACTCAAACATAGAAGATCAGCTATTGATGACCGTCGACTTTGTGATATAGCGTCTTTAAAAAAGAATCCAAAGGGATTAAATCTGACTGTAATTGGTCCCATCATTCCCAAACTTTTGTTGGAAATGAACTTATTAGCAAAAAGTCTATGAATAGTATCATTGCTGACCAAGAAGTATACAGCTAATTTCGCTAAAGGACATCTTGATTGGCCGATTGAAAAATGGAGCACATACTGTAGACCGACGAATAAAAAAACATTATTATTTGGTGGAGCAGGGTTGTCTTGGCTAAACGACTTGTACAGAAATTTAAAGTCTCGTATAACTGTTATACAAAAAAGGCTAACTGTGTAGATAGAGTCCTCTCATTAAGTCTTGTTGAAAACTGTTATAAAAAGAAATTTGTACACGGGCTTTTTGGCAATGGGCGGTTTGAAACTGTCATCAAAATTAATGTTTACGATGATTGTTCGGAAAAAGCCAATAAATAACAAGTAAAAGCGCGCTAAGTTCGGCCGGGCCGAATCTTATATACCCTCCACCATGGATCGCATTTGTCGAGTTCTTTTCCCGGCATCTCTTCTTAGGCAAAAAAAGGATATAAGAAAAGATTTGCTCTGCTATTAGAGCGATATCAAGATATGGTCCGGTTTGGACCACAATTAAATTATATGTTGGAGACCTGTGTAAAATGTCAGTCAATTCGAATAAGAATTGCGCCCTTTATGGGCTCAAGAAGTCCAATAGAGAGATCCATTTATATGGGAGCTGTATCGGGCTATATACCGATTCAGACCATAATAAACACGTATGTTAATGGTCATGAGAGAATCCGTCGTACAAAATTTCAGGCAAATAGGATAATAATTACGACCTCTAGAGGCTCAAGAAGTCAAGATCCCAGATTGGTTTATATGGCAGCTATATCAGGTTATGAACCGATTTGAGCCATATTTGACACAGTTGTTGGATATCATAACAAAATACTACGTACCGTACTTGGCACAGTTATTGGATATCGTAACAAAACACGTCGTGCAAAATTTCATTCCAATCGGATAAGAATTGCGCACTCTAGAGGCTCACGAAGTCAAAACCCCAGATCGGTGTATATGGCAGCTATATCAGGTTATGGACCGATTTGAACCATACTTGGCACAGTTGTTGGATATTATAACAAAACACGTGGTGCAAAATTTCATTCCAATCGGATAAGAATTGCGCACTCTAGAGGCTCAAGAAGTCAAGACCCATGATCGGTTTATATGGCAGCTATATCAGGTTATGGACCGATTTGAACCATACTTGGGACAGTTGTTGTATGTCATAACAAAACCCGTCGTGCAAAATTTCATTCCAATCGGATAAGAATTGCGCACTCTAGAGGCTCAAGAAGTCAAGGCCCAAGATCGGTTTATATGGCAGCTATATCAAAACATGGACCGATATGGCCCATTTACAATACCAACCGACCTACACTAATAAAAAGTGTTTGTACAAAATTTCAAGCGGCTAGCTTTACTCCTTCGGAAGATAGCGTGCTTTCGACAGACAGACGGACGGACAGACGAACGGACATGGCTAGATCGACATAAAATTTCACGACAATCAAGAATATATATACTTTATGGGGTCTCAGACAAATATTTCGAGTAGTTACAATCAGAATGACGAAATTAGTATACCCCCATCTTATGGTGGAGGGTATAAAAAAGTTAAATTAAATTAAAATACAATAGTAAAAATATACAATAATAACAAACATTTATTTTTCTACATCCGAAACGGGGTAATGTGCAACAACTAATTAAAACACATATGAGCTCTGAAATTTGAATTTATACAATATGGGTGAAATAAGATCTAGTGAGGGGACCAAACATGTATTGGTTGGAAGCATTTAGGCCCTTGGTGAGGTAGGCCTTCGGGAGCCGACAACAGGCAAATTCGCTTGATATAAGACCTTTATTTCGAATAAGTTTTTTTATGGGCTAATAAGGTTTAGTGAAGAGATCAAATATGCATTTGTCGAAAGCATTTAGGCTCTAGAAAAAACCAAAAATTTCCTTTGGTGAGGCAGGCCTTGGGAACCCCACACCAGGTCAATTTCATATAGCTCTATTTCGAATTTATTTTATATGGGCGAAATAAGGACTAGTAAACATATAGATTATTGGATGGGTGCTGTGGGTGTTTAGCATCCGAATCTGAAGAACTTTCGTTAGTATTTACCACCGTTGACTATTAACTAGTAACTAAATACTTCTCTCATATCAATTAGTGCAGTCCGATTAAAGTTTAAAACTTAATGGGCCTCCCCTTTTATAACGAGTCCGAATGGCGTGCCGCATACACAGAAAAAATATAGATCTATATTGGAATTGATTTATGACTAACTTTTCAAACAAGATGTTAATTACTTTAATTATTTTTGACATTGAAATCCGATTTATTTTGGATGATAGCAAGTGATTGGTAAAGCAGGTATAAGTTGAACATATTTTTAATTGTACGAATTGAATTGTTATTTAATAATACATATTGCGAGTATCTTTTTTTGAGTTCTCTTTCACACATATGTTTCTATCATATACAGACACATAGTGGCGTGGGCAATTGTAATTTCAATTTCAAGAAAAATTTAAATTGTGGTTTTATGTATCTCTTAACAAAATAAAATAATTTGTTAAAAAATAATTGTTAAGTAAAAGCAACATATTTTAAAAAGTGTTTTGCTGAAATAATGTAAAGAAGAAAAAATTAGATGTGAACAAATGAAATAGAAAATTCAAAACTTATTTGAGGACATGGAAGAAGATATACTTGGTATTAATAACTATTATTTTATTTTAATGTGTTGTTATCCCTATAGAGACTATATTAGCTTGTAAACGACGATGGTGACGGCTAATAACAAATAGAGTATTCCTTCATGTGGATCAAGAGGCCACCGTAGCGCAGAGGTTAGCATGTCCGCATATGACGCTGAACGAAAGGGTTCGAATCCTGGCGAGACCATCAGAAAAAAATGTCAACGGTGGTTTTCCCCTTCTAATGCTGGCAACTTTTGTGAGGTACTATGCCATGTAAAACTTTTCTCCAAAGTGGTGTCACACTGCGGCACGCCGTTCGGACCCGGCTATAAAAAGGAGGCCCTTATTATTGAGCTTAAAACTTGAATCGGACTGCACTCATTGATATGTGAGTTTGCCCCTGTTCCTTAGAGGAATGTTCGTGGGCAAAATTTGCAATTTTTGGTTCAAGATTTCGTGGTATTGTGCACAAAATGCTGAGATTGGTTTTTATTACGATTCACTTTAATATGTATATAAATTATTTTGGTCATTATAATTTTTACACGCTTGTTTTCTTTAAAAAAAAAATATGAATTAAAAAATAAAAATTTTGAAGCAATGTATTACATGTTTTATCCTCAATTTTATCCAATGGAATAATTTATTTTTTATTAATGCAAAACATATCAACTATTTCCTTTTTTAAAGTGTTAAAAATGTTATTTGAGGGAAGGGCAACTTTCAAATAAATTGGTTTATTGAGTTAATAACCGCATTAATTGGATTTTTGAGCTTATCACAAATCTAAAATACAAAATTGTTTATCAATTAACAAATTCATTTATAGGTCCGATTTCAGCGAATTTATTAATTGAATATACAATTTTCTTAATTGAACCATGTTTTTTTATTTTTTTCTGTGTAGCGAAACCACTTGGTAGAGAAGATTTAACATAGCGGAATACCTCACAAATGTAGCCAGCATTTTTAAGGGGATAACCACCGCTAAAAAATTTTCTGTAATTCTTTTATTTGTATTCAATTGTCTTTTAAACCTTCCGATTCTAAAAATAATTCGTTGAGGAAAACTTTATTTGTTTACGAAAGTCGTTCGCGTACCTTATATGTAAAGCAATGACAGTGTGACGAATTGAGAAGCTTCATTATTTACTAGAGGTATTTTTCCATAGACATAATTAAGTATTACATTCTAACAATAAGTACTCTGGCATAATTATACATAATTTTGCAATTTGGGTCTTAAGGAGAGTGGAACTAAACATTTATAGTTTTTAGGGTCAATACCCAAACCGGACTCCTTATTGCTGACTTTTGCAATAAGGAGTTTAAATGAGATTAGAAAACAAATTTGATATCGAATTTTGAGGCCAATTTTCCGGGGGTCTACCCCTTTCCCAAAATACCCCACTAACAGCAATTTTTTACTGACCACCGCAATATGGGACTGAAATATGTAAAGGTATTTGGGAGTAGAATACGAATTTGATATCCAAATGTAGGACCATTTATTTAGGACCATTCCCAAAACACCGCCCAAAGGGTAAAATTTTTCGACCATGTCAATATGTGGCTTTAATGAAAGGTATTTGAGATTAGAAAACGAATTTGCTAACCAATTTTGGGGCCATGTATTTGGGGGACGCCTCATCGTGTAAACTCCCCTTAAACCAATGGCAATATGGGTTTTAAATAAATGGTATTTGAGAGAATAGCACGATGCTGATATTTGATCAGGGTCAAGTGTCTGGGGGACCACCTCACCCCCGAAAACATCCCTAAATCAAACAGCATGAGAATATCGGGCTGAAATAAAGTATTTTAAGAATGGAGTACCTCTTACATCCAAACTTAAATTCGCAGACCAATAAAGATCATTTGGGATTCAGATAAAGGCATTTATATTGTTAAACTGTTTGTCAAGCGATATACTATCTTCGTAGCATGGTATTTCACTAAAAGCTCTTTAATTGTCGAAAATAAATCATGAAATTCCCCTTGGGATACAAAATGTTGTATTATAAATTCTCCTTCAAAAGGGTATATTTTGATTCGGAGGTTATAATATTGCTTGGAGATGGTTCAATGTCAGTTAAATCTGGTGATACTCCGTTAATGACTTTCGGAACAGCCTCATTTTCCTTACGCGATACAGTCTTCAATGCACTATCAACATTTGCATATTTAAAATGTTGCCTAATTTTGAAATGATATCGTCTTGCTTCAGTTAAACAGAAATAGCAACTATTTTTTCTATGCCCACGTAGTGGAAGGCCATTAACCGGTTCATGAAACGGCAATTCAAAAGAACAACGTGAACATTTTTTCCAGGATCTAAGCGTTCAATACCAAGAGGGACAACAAGCCGATGGTATATAATATTTTGCATAGACTAAGGGTCGTTTAAAATATTCTTTAGAAAAAGAAATGATATGCTTCATTACCGACACATCTATTTTATGTCGTTTATCTGCATTCAATCCACATATATTGGGTTGCTCAAAACGTAATTGCGGATTTTTCATTTAGTCGGCGTTGACAATTTTTTTCACAGCTTGTGACTCTGTAATTGCATTCTTTCTTCTGTCAGTTATCAGCTGTTACTTTTAGCTTGCTTTAGAAAAAAGTGTAAAAAAGTATATTTGATTAAAGTTCATTCTATGTTTTACTAAAAATGCATTTACTTTCTTTTAAAAAATCCGCAATTACGTTTTGAGCAACCCAATACAACAAAAGGTGTTTCTTTTACTATACATTTTTAAGGTAATTTGATAATATCTTCGATCTTTTTTAAAATTTAATAATACGACACTCTATTACTTCACTTTTTGCACCAAAATCACTCCGATGTTTATTGTTCACTTACAGAAATTATAATGTATCAGTTTCGCAAGCACAAGTTATCTATTTAACCCATTAGCGTTTACCTGTTTAACCCACAACAACCAAGGCCATAAAAAATGAGAAATTTTTAACTTCATTTGTATGGATTATTAAAAACAAACAGGTGAAGGGCTTAAAATGACAGTCCTTTTACACCTTTTTAGCCTCTACATATTTAACCCATTAACATTTACCTATTTGACCCATAAGTAAACCAAGCCACAAAAAACTGTTTAATTCTTACATAAGGATCATCCTGTTTTTTTTCTGAATGAAACACTTTTTTGAACCGTTCCCTCTACTGTACTCAAGCAGGTACAATGGTCATTATTGGGTTATGTCGATTTTTTAGGGTTGATCTTGTTTGTTGTTGGTGGGTGTTAAAAAATGTTTTACCATGCATGTTTTCATTCATGCATAAGTCATTCATTTCAAGAAATTTCGAAGTAAAGAATAGAAGTTAAAACATAAAAAATTGCATAAGTCATTTAT
Organism: Stomoxys calcitrans; assembly: GCF_963082655.1. NCBI lineage: Eukaryota > Metazoa > Arthropoda > Insecta > Diptera > Muscidae > Stomoxys > Stomoxys calcitrans. The sequence goes on along the minus strand of NC_081552.1, from coordinate 136,058,006 downwards.
TTTGCAACCGATTTTATTGTTATTAACGATTTTGGAAAGCTTATTTATTTCTTATTTCCTTTTTCACAATAGTAAATATATTCATTGTTTGGTACCTTTTAAGCAGAATAGAGACCGAGAAAAATGTTGTTCTGTGTTTTTAGTGCGTTTTTTCACTGTAAGATTGCGATTTATTGGCCAATTAAAAATAAATAAACCTTATATGAAAGATACTATGTAGCCTTCAGTAGAAGGTAAGATTCATAGAAATCCGTTGTGAAACAAATGTTATGCCTGTTTTTAACTTAAAATCTACGAAAACGTGCTTTTCTCTACTTTTAGCGAAGTGATACAGAAAAATTAAAGATATTTTCGTTTTTTATGGACTCCAACAAAACAAATTTGGTGCACTAGAACCCCTGCATATTTTTTCTCAAGTTTTGTATCACAGTGTGCGTAATCGACCCATGAATCGTTTATTTCATAATTATGATGCAATGCATGCTAACAGTTCATTGGTGAGTTGGATTTGGTATATGGGGTTCACTATGGGATTCACATATAACTAGTGAGCAATGAACAAGAACAGTCTAGAAATGTCGGAAGAAGCAAAAATTGTGCAAATACTTTCAAGTCAACAAGATTTATTAATCAAACTCACACAACTCATTGCAAACCAAAGTAGAGATGTTAACCCAGTCACGTCATTTATTCCAATTGGATAATCACCAGTGGAAAAAGCTCACCTTATGGGGTCTTCAGTAAACTCCATGCTGGATTTTTACTATGAGCCTAATAGTTGTTTATTATTCGACTCTTGGTACAATCATTACAGACACACCTTTGAAAGAGAAGCAATCAGAATCCTTTTGTTGAGACGCCTCAATAAGAGCAGTGATGTAGTCAAATTGGAAAAACAGGCCGATAAGCCAAAAACTATATTCGATTTGAAAATTTAAGATTAATTGAAGAGAAGCCGAAACAGTGTAACAGGATTATAGCACAAACAGAAACAGAAAGTACCAAAAACTTCTTGTTGGTATTGTGGAAAAACGCTAAACATTGTCCACACTCCAATAAGAAATGTCCAACATATCAACTGGCTGGACACAAAGCAACAGCGCTAACAAAGTCAGCAGAGCAAATCAAAACAAACAAACATAAACAAAGCATCAAAATTCCAACATAAACAGAGCAAAACACAGTGCGAGATCAGTGTTTGCTGTAAATCAAGTTCATTTCATGGAATTACGAAAATATGTCACAGTGATATAAATACATAACAATGGAATTTAAAAGTGTACACGGCCTTTGCCATAACGACTATTTCTCACCGTGTAAACGTACTAGAGAGCCAGAAGCATTTACTATGACAGACACAGCAACTGATTCAAATGCTAATAAAATCAAACTGTTAGCAAATTTTTTAACAGAAGTAACAATAGGTGAAACACCCAAGATTGTGGATTGCTATATTTCAAATATAGAAAACCGGTATATCCTTGGCGTAGATCAGATTTCATTTGTGCATGTCATCATTTCAGCATGTCATCACATAAATTTCGGTGATGAAATTTCAAATTTGAAGACAACAATCAAGGAAGTGTTTGACATCAGCTCTTTAGGCCTTGCACCAATACAAAAGTACACATGAAGTTACTTATAAATGCAGAAGAAGTTTTTATACCCAAACGTCCAGTTTCATATACGGCACGATGTGGAATTGAAACGGAACTACAACATCCGGAAAATGCTGGTATAATTACTCCAATGAACCTTTGAGTGGAGCGGACGTTTTGTTATTTCGCTTCGCAAGAATTTTCCTGTAACTCGTAATAGGTCATTATTTTTGGATGAAAAATTTAAGTCACTCAAGGATAGCTAGATAGAGGTAGGCGGTTGATGATCTGCGTCTGTTTCTAGTGGGGCGGCAAATCTAGAGCCCCGGAGTAGGCTTGGAATGGACTCCAAAGACCCAACAGCTGCGGTGGTGGTATCAGGCCGTAGCTGTTGTCTGCTACTGAAACCTCGACTGGTGGAGCGGTGGCGCCAGACTCCACTAGCCGACAGATGTTTGGTCAGCAGGGGGTTTCGAAGACACCTGAGTCGAGTCTTAAGAACAAGGCCGAACCTGTTTTATCTTCGCATGCATATAATTTGTCTACGTCATTGGCCATCTCTGGCAAAACAATACGTTCTTGAAGAGGTTGGAATAATAGAAGCCGCATCGCTTTCAATATTATAAATAATATTAAATCACTAAAAGGAACAACAGAGACAAATATCAAAGTCCGCCGGCTGAATACTTTGTCAACAAATTTGACGGTATCAGCTGTTCTTTTCTACGAGTTGCATTTGCCCAACACCTTATTTGACAGGGTTGCATCTGAAAGTATTTGTCGAGATATATATCGGATGGATTATGTAGTATAAATGGTGTTTGTCCTTGCCATACAAATTACAAGAGTTCGAAAAGAAAATGACGAACTAACTGAAAGATATGAGACTCCAAACAAAAAGTCGAATCTTTAAAGTCCAAACTGAACAAACAAACTGAATCATTTGAAACACATGAAGAAGAGCTTCAACAAGAAATATGTCTTTTTGATCCACAACCCCAAAACTCTTCCAAAAACTGCAACAGTGAGGTAGTATCGACCTATACCCAAAAAAAAAGGTATACCAATACCAGTACCACACGGTATTGATAGTAAAGCAACACCGCATGGTACAAAAACAATACCGGATGGTATAAATTAAACATAGAATGATTATCACTGTTTGGTTCTAGTCTTATTACAGAACTTGCTTAAACCGTTGAGTGGAGCGGAAGTTTTGTTATTTCACTCTGCAAGAATTTTCCTGTAACTCGTGATAGGTCATTATTTTTGGAAGAAAAGTCAATCAAGGATAGCTGCGATACAGGTATCCGTTAGGCGGTCGATGATCTGCGTCTGTTTCAAGCGGAGCGGCAAATCTAGAGAACGGGAGTAGGCTTAGAATGGACTCCAAAAACCCAAAAGCTGCTGCAAAGACACATGGTTTGAGTCTTAATGACAAGGCCGAACCGATTCTTTCTTCGCATGCCTACAATTTGCCTAAGCCACCGGCCTTTCCCGGTAAACCAACACGCTCTTTATGGATTGGAATAATAGAAGATGCATCGCTCTCAGTTTTATTGAGAGGCTTGGTGCGAATGATCCTAAGGCTCCCATTAATAGGGAGAGAGACTCCCTAAACTTGGCTCGGGAATTCGCTTCACAACTACCCCAAAGACTTGATTCGGAAACTGCACCACAGTCAGCCCAAAGGCTGCGGTCATCTTGAGGGCATCCTATGCCTAAAAGAACTAAGGCGAACAACAGTAAGATGGGTCCAAGAACCTTTGCTAATGTCGCTAGGGACAGTTTGGTGAAGGCAGTTATCGACAAGGGGAATGAACAGGGCTGCATACCCATGAATAATTGCTGTTGGATAGTCAATGGACTGTCGTAAGTATACTTCGATATCCTTTCGGAATTTTCTGATTATCCTCCAGTTTGTGACGATGCAGGATGGAATCGGGGCTGATACAAACTAATTGCTTTCGGCGATCAACGCTCAATTGAAATGTAACGTTGTGCACTAAAAAAGATTGGTGAGCTCTGGCCAATTGCAGTACTAGACTTTATCAAGAAGGAAAATATTCCTTCTCGACTAATGGCGCATGCTTGGATACCACGGATTCCCTCAGATCCTGAATCCCAATTTTTCAACCACTGACTGGAAGACTGGTAGATTGGATGAAGCTGATGGTAACCGGAGACATGGAGTATTCGTTCTTAACTCCGGCCGTCTCGCAGAACTCAGACCTTTTTGAATCCGTAGCTGAAACTGAAGGTCATAAAAGCGGTGGGGTTATGGAATCAGGAGACGACTGAGCAGTTGTTCCACAGATAAATCTCTGCCATTGTAGGGCCGCTTCGGTAGCACTAAAGGTCCTCCTGATAGCCAACTCCAACTCAAAAAGAACATATTGGAAAGCGCTGTCTAAATCTGTAATAAATATTGAAATTGAAGTCAGAGATTTATGGAACTAAGATTACTTACGCAGATTCAGGCAATGATCTAAATCCACGGATTTGCTTTCATATTTTGGTAATTTTTTTATCATCCTCGTCCTCCGAGGAAGATGTAAACAACAAAAACGACGTGTCCATATTGTTATGTATGGATTTCTAAGTTTATTTCTTGTATTTGTTTGTTGTTTTCATTGTTTATAGTGTAAAGCAGTATTTTTAAGCCAATGAAAATTAGTTTTGTTTTCTGTGGGATGGAAAGTATATGGTGCGAATAATCGATTGTTTCTCAAAAAAATCGGTAACCCATGAATAATTACGTTCCTATGCCACCATCCAACTGATATTTACGTCACGGAATTAATTTTCGAACAAATACTCATTCGTATTCATATGCGGAATTAGGCCCCTGTTGAGGCATAGATGGAGTTAAGGCATATATCGATTATATAATGATTACCAGTTCAAATATTGCCCAACAAATTCCACACACATTAATGGGACAATTCAAAGAGTTGTTTTTGTCTAAAATTTCAGATATGACAGTTTTTCAAGAACCAGATCAAGAACTTGGAACAAATAATCGATAAAACAGGTATACGTCCAGATCCAGATATGATCAGAGCAGTCCAGCAAATCAAAGCTCCGGAAAATATTTCTGAGGTAAGGTCCTTATTAGGTTAAATAATTCACTAAGAAAATATGTTCCCAATACGATAAATATATTGTCAATATTGTCCGTCGTCCGATGCATACGTGTTTGTTTGTCTGTGGTCCGCGTTTACGTATTATTTCATTACGTTTTTTTCGAGAATTTGTGAAAAGAAAAACTAAAAAAAAACAATAACTACAACAGCTCAGGGAAAGACTGAAGAGGCACAAGCAGACAGATGACAAACCATTTGGTATCCTCAATGTACTCACTCAAGTGGATTTTGCTTCCGGGGCCACGCAAGCCACCCAGCCAGGTACTGATAATAAAAATAAAAACAATAATAACATCATCAACAACAACAATGGTGCGACAAGGCAAAAATGGTGTCCACCAAGTTTTATTTACAATGTCAACATTAAGGCGCTTTTTGACTCCTTAAGGGAGACAATACCAAAGTTTTCTTTCAAGGTAAAGAATGTGAACAAAAACAAAAGTAAATTGTTTTTTCCGATCCGTCTGTCCACTCGTCAATGATGGCCCTTTTGCGTGAGAAGGGTGTACATTCATATTATTTTACACCGAAAGAATTAAAGCAGCCGTCCTTTGTTTTACGAGGGCTTACGGCGAACACTGAAATAGAGGATATTAAATCTGAATTAGAGGAGGTCATTCCAAATACAGTTGCAAATGTTGCAAAATATAAAACACCAAAAAACAATGAGACTAGCCTCTTTTTGTGTCATAGTTGCCAGGAAAAAAACTCTCAGACATTTCGAACATAAGAGCTTTGCAAAGTCAAATCGTATCCTGGGAAAAACCAATAAGGAAGGACAATGAAATTCAATGTAGGAGGTGTCAGCGTTGGGGCCACATTGCAAAAAATTGTAGTTCGTCATACAATTGTGTCAAATGCAACCAAAAACATGGCCCGGTTGAATGCCAACGTACAAAGGAGGATTCATCAAATCCCTTTTGTAATAATTGCGGTGAGGAGGGTCATCCAGCGAATTTGCGGGGATGTCCTACTTATAAGAAATATGTTGCTGCGCGTCAGCAAAAGATAGTGAAGGCCAAAGAAGAAAGGGCGCTTGCCAAGGCAAATGTTCACAAAGCTGTAAACATGTCGATGGTTACTCCAGGACATACGTTTTCCAATTTGTTTCATACTCGTCCCTCTGAGCAAAATACAGTGCAACAAAAACCTGCCATCATAGATCAATTTTTAAAATTAGCATCCCTTTTTCTGGAACCTGAGGATTTGACTTTGGAACAGGAAGTCAACATCTTTCTCTCTGAGTATGCGAGAATGTCAAAATCCGAGGCCAAAGCTGAGTTTTTGCGCCTGTTAAATAAAGTTAGAATTAATTATGGTCCATAAGATCTTAAAATTACTCACATACAACGTAAGATCCCTTAATGATGTTAGTCGCCAAATTGGTCTAAAGGACACACTGCACAGTAATAAATAGACATCGGCTTCATACAGGAATGCCATCTGAAAAGGAATAAGAAAGTGAAATTAGATGGATATAACTTTATTTATGACAATTCTTCTATTGGTGTTGCTATTGTTATAAGAAATAAAATACAATTTAACAGGATTTTCTTAATTTAACAGGCCCTTCTTTTTTGGATCATTTTTTAATTAGCCCTCACCTTTTAAACAGGATTTCACCAAACTTTGAACTCATGACACTGCCCTCTTTCTCAGGATCACTTCGCAATAAAGTTATCTCTCCAAATAAAACATCCAGAATTCATAATGAGAACTCCGAGGACATATACCTCTTATAAAGAAACAGATTGGATATGGATATCGCTGCATGTCGAATGATGCCTCTTTCCACTGTAAATCTTGAGAATGATGAAATTGATGACCTAATAGACGAATTTAAAGCGTCTTTCAATATCATTCACAACACACATACATGGCAAATTTTAATACAAGGCAATAAATCTCCATTATCGGAAAGAACCAAAAAGTTATATAAAATCAAATATGCGTGGCAGAAGGAGCTGAAGAAAATCATTCATCGCACCGGGAACCGCATTAACAGTGAATATGTGGTCCTATCTAAACAAATACAATTGCTAAAGACTATAATTAAAGAATCGGTTAACATAGAACAAGCTGATTACTTTAATAAAAGACCACAAAAAATTAAACCTGGTCCATCCGCGTTTAAAAGAATTTATCAAATTACGGGGAAGTCTAAGTTCCCATTTTGTCAGCATATAGTCCGCAACAGTAACATAATTACCAATAGCACAGATATTGCAAACGAGTTCCATGAATTTTGTACAGAAACATTCCGTCAGAAACTGCCTCGTTGTCCAGTTGAAGACTTGCAACAAAGAGTAGTAAATTGTGTAAATACCATTCCCCACCATATTTATACTTTTGACGATCATTTCAATGCATCACAGAATCCAGATAATTTTCATTTTACAAACACTGAAAAAGTCAAGGATATTATTCATCGTATGAATAACAAAAAACATCCTGAAGGAGAAAATTGAAAATGGTTATATTATTGAACCTGTATCAAACTTCCAGTTTGGCTTTAGAAAGGCGCACTCCACTCAACATGCATTATTGAAATTTCATAATGACATATTGGGTTGCCCAAAAAGGTAATTGCGGATTTTTAAAAGAAAGTAAATGCATTTTTAATAAAACTTAGAATGAACTTTAATCAAATATACCTTTTTACACTTTTTTTCTAAAGCAAACCAACAGCTGATAACTGACAGAAGAAAGAATGCAATTACAGAGTCACAAGCCGTGAAAAAATTTGTCAACGCCGACTATATGAAAAATCCGCAATTACTTTTTGGGCAACCAAATAACTATCAATCTTCGAAGACAATCCTGTACGGTAGCAATATCACTTGATATAGAGAAGGCGTTCGACTCCGTCAGTCATACAGGCATATTGTACAAATTAATTGGGTTAGAATCGGATCCGTACCTGGTAAAAATTCTTCACAGTTATTTCACAAATAGAAAATTTTGCGTAGATGTCCAAAACACAGTGTCAGACTTTGGATCTGTTTGTAGCGGAGTACCCCAAGGCAGTGTTTTGGCGCCTCATCTCTTCAATATATTTTTACACGATTTCCCTCATACATATGTCTCAAGATTCGCAGGCTATCCTTTACGCAGATGACTGCCTTATTTATGCCCATGATAAGTCCCCGGAAATAGCAATGGCGAAAGTAACAGCAAACCTGAAACAAATTGATGACTATTATAATACTTGGGGTATTAATATAAATGCCGCCAAATCAAAAGCAATTTGCATAAGGAATGTATCTGGTAAATGCCCCAAACATGTCGTACCGCAGAACAAAAAATTGAAACTAACCCTTAATGGTGTCAATATTCCGGTGGAATCCAAAGTTAAATATCTGGGCATCACATTTGATAAGATGCTGAAATTCAATCCGCATGCTAGATGTTCAATAAAAAGGGCTAACAGAATTTTAGGTTAATTTTCACATTTACTCAATAGTAAATACTTACCACAGTCCACTAAAATGTTGCCTTATAAAGTGGCCATTAGACCCATGTTGATATACGGCTTTCCTATCTGGTTCACTGTATCTCCGATAGTGGCCAAAGAGTTGGAAATCCTGGAGGGAAAATTCCTGAGAAAATGCACAAACAAACATTACCAAACTCGCACAAAAAAAAAAATACTCAAACACTTACATCTACAATATTTTAAGCATTGAACCATTATGTGCATATGGGTTCAAGCACCTGAATATATTTGTACAAAAAATGGCCACACATGAAAACGATCTGACAAGAGAAATTTATGAGTTAGAGGAAAATTCATCATGGGCTGATTCAGCTTACCTTTCTCCAGTTGCCGTTATCAATAAAACCATCGACAACGAATCAGCCCCGTCCACTTTGCCAGCATTTTTTAACAAGACATCGCCTGGATCTCATCTTGGATGATAGAAGAAACTGTTGATATATTACCTTTTAATTTTAATATATTACCTTAAAAAAAAACATAAACACGATTATTTTATGTAATTTATCTTAAAATACTTACCACGAGCATTGCTCAATTCGTTTTACATATTCTTCTAACTGATAGAAACAAAACATATGTTATATGTATATAAGCTTTTAACTACATATACAATCCCGTAAACTGTGATATTTACATTCTCATTCATAAGTGGTTATTCCAATTCGATCTGTTAGCTACTCTTATTAACAGACTAATTTGTTATTTTTTTTTTTTTTTTTTTTTTTTTTTTTTTTTTATTATTCTTAAGTCTATAGATTATAATCCTTACAGACTAAATTATATGCTAAATATTTACGAATATATACATATTTTAGATTCAAAATAAATAAAACTATGTGTTTAAGTGAAGTATTAATTTTCTTTTAACAGAATCACGTTTTTCAGAGAGATCGATGAGGCTATAAAATTTATTAAATTCAACAAAGAGGCGGCGTAAAGGGTCGTTGTTTGCATAGTTTGATGTGAAATAATTTATTTGAAATAGCTGATAGTTTCGGGATGGCCTTAAGGGAACATTTATGTAAATTCTATTCAAAATAAAATCGGAGATTATTTTGCCTTGCATTATATTGATAAGGAAAGTAACATTCAGCATTATTCGTCGGCTTTTTAATGTTGGTAATTTTATTAAGTTTAATCTGTATTCGTACGATGGTAGAGCCCGAGGGTCCCAGCCACGCCCCTTAAGGCAAAATAAAAGAAATTGTTTCTGAACTGACTCAATCGCATTCGAATGAATGGAATAGGCTGGATCCCATATAATGGACCCATATTCCAAAGTAGAACGTACAAAAGAAATATATAATTGTTTCGTTACTAAGGGATCTGAAAATTCTTTACTCCAACGCTTGATAAATCCCAAACTTCTATAAGCTTTGTTCGTAATTAAGGAAATATGTTTTCTAAAATCCAACCTGTGGTCCAACAGAATCCCCAAATCATGAATAGAGTCCACATACTCCACCATACAATCATTCAAATAGTAACTCGTATCAATTCTTCTCAGCCGAAAGAAAGACATATGTTTACATTTTAAAGTGTTTAGTTCTAGCAAGTTAGCATTGCACCATTTATAAAACTCATTAAGATCGGATTGCAGTATACACTGGTTTGCTTCCTCATTAAAAGAGTAGAAAATTTTAACATCATCTGCATACATTAGAACCTTTGATCGATGTATCACGCTGGGCAGGTCATTTATAAACAATGTAAATAAGACCGGTCCAAGATGACTTCCTTGAGGAACACCGGATGTCACAATTATCTTGTCAGAAATAGCATTTCCTACTTTCACCATCTGAGCTCTGCCCATTAGATATGATCTTATCCACTTCAATAACGCATTGGAGAAACCCATAAGATGCAACTTCAACAACAGTAATTCGTGATTGACCTTATCAAAAGCCTTACTAAAGTCTGTATAAATACAGTCAGTTTGATATCGTCTTCTAAATCCTTCATTTACAATCGTAGTTAACTCTAAAAGATTCGTCACTGTAGACCGATGCTTCCGGAAGCCATGTTGAAATTTACAAAAAACAGATGAGACCTGAAAGGATAATATCTCAGTCACAATTTTTTCAAATAATTTAGGAATTGTATTCAGTTTAGCGATTCCTCTATAGTTCGATGCATCAATTCTACTACCCGATTTAAATAAAGGTACAATAAACGATTCTTTCCATATTGGTGGTAAATAGCCAGTATCCAGGGACTTATTGAACATTATAGAGAGAGGAAGAGCAAAATTCTCTGCACAGTATTTAAGAATGCATGAAGGGATTCCATCGGGACCTGGGACCGTTGTGTCCTTTAGACTCTTTAAATTGGCCAACACCGTTGTAATATCCAATAATGGAATAGTAACGGTTGAGAATTCCTCAATATAGTAGGGATATTGGAAAGTGGAATCATATACATTATCAGAGTAGGTAGTTTTAAAAAATGATGCAAATATATTGGAAATTCCAGTATCATCATCTGCAACATCAGATCCAAAATGTAAGCTCTTTGGACAATCATTAGATCGACGCTTAGACTTTATGAATCCATAAAAAGATTTCGGGTTGGATACCAATTCATTCTTCATTCTCGATATATAGCCCTGATACAGTCTTCTATTTAAGATGGTGTATTCCGATCTTGTGGCTGAATAATTTACAAAGTCCAAAGAAGAACCACTTTTTTTAAACTTTTTATAATGCTTATTCTTTCTATTCTTTAATCCTGATAAAGCAGCCGAATTCCACGGAGGACCAGTATTCCCACATTTAATCATCTTCGGAACAGCTATAGACAATCCATCTTTCAAAATAGAATAAAACATTTCAATCATCTCATCCAGTGAGTTTAGTGATTTAAGTACAGACCAATCAATCGATCTTAAAAATGAATTCATCTGATTATAGTTTGTTTTGGAGAAACAATATCTTGTCTCCTCTAAATAAGAATTAGCAGAGTCACTAGAGCATAACAATAAGGGAACTTGAATTTTTATGGTGGGATGATATCTATCCTCAGGGTGGACTAAAGGATCCCATGGACAAACAAAAATGTCGTGAGGTTGACTTACGAATACAAGGTCAAGAAGTTTACCAAAAACGTTGTGAATATTATTAATTTGTGACAAGCCGGAACCAAATAATGGACCAATACATTGGTTAGTACTCTCACTGATTGCAGTAGGCAAAAGATCATTACTATCTTGACTAAAAGTCCAATTAATACTTGGTAAATTAAAGTCTCCGAGAACAATTAAAATATCGTTTGGTTTTGCTGACTCAAATGCACTTAAAATAGACGACGTGTGGTTGGTATAAATATCAACGCTCGAACTAGGTGGTACATACGAACATGTTACAAAAAGTGTTAAGTTCTTAAGAAACACTTTAACAGCGACTATTTCAGTACCAGTAGACAATGAAAGAGGAATTTCTTCTGCCGTAAATCGAGAAGCTACAGCTATAAGAACCCCGCCACCTCTAGTTTTGGAAGTCTCATTGCGATCACGTCTAAAAATTTGATACTGTTGACATAAAATTTCCCTATCATATACATTATCTTGAAGCCATGTTTCGGTGAAAGCAATTATATCGTAATTAAATTCAAAACTATTAATAAATAAGGAAGATAACTTAGAATTTAAGCCTCTAACATTTTGATATACAAGACTAATGTCTTTAACGGAGGGTGTTGCAATTAGTTTTTTGAATCACTGTTTGGCAAATAAACTACATCAGTTCTTGGAATATCCCTATAAACATATTCGTGAATTACAGCTTTAGGAGGCCAAAAAGATGGGTTTACAATTGTTTCAAAAATATCATCAGGAACAATTATTTTAAATGAAATTTTACTTCTTTTTTCTGCATATTTAAATTTAAAGACCTTTATCTCATGATTAGAGCCAATTTTACTATTAATATATGAAATTATATCGTTCTCAGAAGTTTCAGCCGCAAAACGGGCAGCAAATATAGTTTTCTTCGGTACGACAACACGTAAATTGGGACTAGCCGGAGTATTCGGAGCATTTGGAGATTTCGGCGAAGTTAGAGGGGAATAAAATTGATTAGTTCCGGATGGAATAACTTCCGCTGTTAATTTGTTTGCATCGGTAGGTTTTGACGAGGATACACTTGTAGAGAAAGTATCCGGAAGATTGATTTTCGGAACAGATATGACATTTGTTTCATCGTTTGCTGCAGTACGGACAGTAATATCGGATGGCTTCTTTCTTTTGCGTAAAGAATCAGAAGGAGATTGAAGGAACTGATCCAAACGGGATGAGTTATCAAATACTTGTTTGTATTTATTGAACTTTTCCAAGACAGAGTTGAGTTCCAGGGATATTTTATTAAACTCTATACGTGTAGTTTTGAAAAAGGAATAAAATTCAGCATCGTACGCACGACATTTAATACAGCACCAACGTAGACCTTTATTTTCTCTTAGATTATCAGCAGTTCGGACGGATAATTCTACACATTTGTCGTGATAAGAGTCCAGACAGAGCCAACATGATACCATCGAATCCCCAGACGTCGAACTTTTGCAGTTAACTTTTGAACAGCCCATTTTAACAAGTTAGTTACCTTGCCTGCAGGGAACTTGAATGTAATTGTTATAAAAGCTTTAACACGTTCGGAAACCACTTAGTGAAATGTGTTATAAAAAGCTTTATCACGTTCAACAACCAAACTTTAACACACTGTAGAAAATATAGCTTTTATTTAGGAAGGAACAGCTGCTATGTTAACAATATCAGCAAAATATGCGAAGAGATGTTTAAGGTAATGTTGGTTGACAAGTGTGGATCAAAGCTTTTCGTGATTTGTTACGAACAAAGCACAAAAGGTAAATGGCCAATGAAACACAATGTTCTTTAGTTTATTTGTTTTGTCGAAAACAACTTAAAAGCACCAAATAACAGATATGTTTATAGTCACTTTAATGTAGAAACACTTGCAGGATTAACTTAATCTGTTTTTGTAGTGTAAATTTATCGTTTAATACGAACAATTTATTGTTTTTAAGGAGCGAATAAAAAACACGTCCACACAGTATAGGCTCTGTTCACTATTTATCGTTATATCGTTGTATCGTTGTTGTCTAGTTATAACTTATTTATTATTAACAGACTCTCTTTGCTCTGTAAGTTACAGTAAAGGCCGAGAGCAAGCCTTTTCTTGTTTTCATTTTGGTTTGTTATTCGCAAACGTAGACTCTATACTCTAATGCTAACAGTATCTATAAGTACCGTATATTGGAACGCGACAATAATAGTTTCAAATATTATATTAAGTAATCGATAATCACACTGCCATGTAATCGAAATAGAAGAAGATTCAAATAAAAATACATACATACATACATACATTTTTGATATTTTAAGTTGACGTTTTTTAGTTTATCGTCCCCGCAATGTTTGTCAACGTTGATGTCATTTGCGTTGTGAATTCAAAGAGAAAGGATGGAAAAGTCTGCGGATGAGCAAAAATTTTTATTACGTTTCATCGAAACGTATGATTGCCGCACACGCTTACAAAAGTAAATCATCTTCCGATGATTTCAAGTAAATCATCTTCGGGTACACGACATAGTGTAACCGAGCTTGACAAAAGCAAAAAACAAAAGACAATTGACGTTCTTCAGTTTGACGTTTACGGGCAAGACACGAAAACAACGCACTCACACAATCAAAGCGTTGATGAAATTAGTTGATCGTCCCCAGAGGCCTTTAAAATGCAGCCGAAACTACGACAATAACAACAATAAACCATCCATCGCTACCTGCGCCGGGGCAGACCGGCAGCACTCGTGAATCGCTTGTTTTTTTTTTCACCACACAAAGGGCTTCCATGTCTTTCCTTTCCCGCTTCGTGTGCAGTGGCTGACGCGCTTGTTCTCTTGTCGCTGTCCTGTCACCCCGCTGTTTAAGGCATAACACAAAACAGTAGGGATATTCACAGCGATAAAAGATCAGTTTTGAATACACTGTACACACTGATAACGTTAAATATTTCTGATTGGCATATTGTTTGGTAAGTTTAGAGGATATTCGAGGGAGGGATACGTTCGAACTTTTTCGTGGTATATTCCCATGTTCATTATCATCGACCTGAAGTCCTCGCTAAATGTGAAACCGAGGTGGGTGAAGATTCTGATCCACAGGATTTCCACATTCCGGGTATCACACTCTATCTCTTTTTATCCCTCACATAGGCCTTGTGCTATATGTACGTATGATATAGTGTTCCATAGGCAGCAACACTTGGGCTCACAAGATCCGGAATTTAATTCCATTTGGGGTAAATTTGGGATTGGAACACACGTACTTTACTTCGGATTTAGAGCAACTAGTGAAAGAACCGACATTAATTACATGTGTCGAAGGACTCCAGCATAGTGCTATGCAGGACCTATTCTTAACTTCGCACCCTGAGAATTATAAAGTTAATGTCCCTGCACCTCTTGGTAATTCCGAGAACTGTACCATTTCAGTGTTCTTTTCATATTCTGCTCTTCGGGCCGCCTCTACCCTAGCTCCGAACCGGCCAATTTTTGTATATGAAAGAACACGTTCGGCTGAGCTCAACGAATTTTTCCAGCATTTTAATTGGAAACTTTTTTTCTAAACGGTGACGTAAATGCTGCAGCCGAAATGGTGCAGGAGGTAATATTAATAGGAATGATATCGTTCATTCCGACTTAGAATCTATCGGTTAAATCAAGAGATAAAATTTGGTTTAACCGGGAATGCAGAGATGCTGTCAGATCAAAAGAGGATGCATTTAGGACTTGGCGTCTGAACAAAAATGCCAATACCGAAAAGCTGCTTAAAAAGGCAAGAACTTCGTGTGCCAGAGCCAGCGTCTTCGTGCCAAAGTTATTGCTTCTTCGAGAGGAAGCAAAAGCTTTTGGTCATTCGTAAAACGACTAAAGGGCAACGCATCGGCAATCCCAACTCTTGTTAAGTATGATCAGCTATTCACTGACCCGGTTGATAAGGCTAATCTATTGGCTTAAATGTTTGCAGGAAATTCTTCTTTGCTGTTTAGCAATCAACTACTCCCCGTGATTGATAGTGTACCTAGTTCGATACCTCAGATATTCTTTCGAACACGTGAAGTTAAAAGGGTCCTTGCGGATCTCGACCTTAATAAATCTCCGGGCCCGGACGGTATATCAACACTTGTCCTTTCTAAGTGTTCTTCGATACTTGCTCGTCCACTACGCAACCTTTTCAACCTTGCTTATTGTGCGGGTGTTTTCCCAGCGCGTTGGAAGGTTGCGAATGTTAAGCTCATCTCCAAGAAAGGTGGGGCAAACAACCCTGCGAATTACCGGCCAATTGCGATATGCTCCGCGCTCTCCAAGGTTATGGAGAGTATGGTTAACCATCATCTTGTCAGATACTTAGAGTCAAATGGCCTTTTTAGCGACAGACAATAAGGGTTCCGCAGAAATCGCTCTACGGGAAACCTAATGGAATTTTTGTCGGAACGATGGAGTCTCGCTCTATCCACCAGTCAAATCAAAGCTTGTCGCTTTTGGTGTCGGTAATAACTTCGTTCGATTTATATCGAGCTTTCTCAGATATCGCACTATAGAAGTTGTTGTGGATGGGTTCTCATCAGATGAGTATACATTGACCGCAGGTGTGCCACAAGGCTCTGTCCTTTCCCCTTCCCTTTTTATACCCTCCACTATAGGACGGGGGGTATATTAATTTCGTCATTATGTTTGTAACTACTCGAAATATTCGTCTGAGACCCCATAAAGTATATATATTCTCGATCGTCGCGACATTTTATGTCGATCTAACCATGTCCGTCCGTCCGTCTGTCTGTCGAAAGCACGCTAACTTCCGAAGAAGTAAAGCTAGTCGCTTGAAATTTTGCACAAATACTTCTTATTAGTGTAGGTCGGTTGGTATTGTAAATGGGCCATATCGGTCCATGTTGTGATATAGCTGCCATATAAACCGATCTTGGTCTTGACTTCTTGGAATTTTGCACGACGCGTTTTGTTATGATATCCAACAACTGTGCCAAGTATGGTTTAAATCGGTCCATAACCTGATATTGCTGTTATATAAACCGATCTTGGGTCTTGACTTCTTGAGCCTCTAGAGTGCGCAATTCTTATCCGATTGGAATGCATTGGAGGCGCAATTCTTATCCGATTGAAATGAAATTTTGCACGTGGTATTTTGTTATGATATCCAACAACTGGGCCATGAGTGTTCAAATCGGTTCATAATCTGATATAGCTGCCATATAAACCGATCTGGGATCTTGACTACTTGAGCCTCTAGAAGTCGCAATTATTATCCGATTTGCCTGAAATTTTGTAGGACGGATTCTCTCATGACCACCAACATACGTGTTTATTATGGTCTGAATCGGTCTATAGCCCGGTACAGCTCCCATATAAATCGATCTCTCTATTTTACTTCTTGATTTCTTTTACCCTTTGTTTGTCTAAAAAGAGATACCGGGAAAGAACTCGACAAATGCGATCAATGGTGGAGGGCATATAAGATTCAGCCCGGCCGAACTTAGCAAGCTTTTACTTGTTCTTTTTGGGTCAGACTTCGAATCCAGTCTACTCATTTGCCGATGACAATAGTTTGTGTCATTCATATTAATTCGACCATAGGCCCAGTCCTCAAGAAATTGTGGACAGGAGGCGCATTAAGGATGAGACGCTCTTCCAGGATTTGTTGGCCATTTCCGAGTGGGGTAGAATGAACAGAGTAGACTTTAACGAACAGAAGACGCAGTGCTGTTTCTTGTCTTACAAGCGATTCACTGACCCACTTCAATCGTCGATATCTATCGACGGTATAGATATTGAGCACTCAGGTGCTCTTGATGTTCTGGGCATGAAGATACAATGTGATGTCCGTTGGTGAAAACACGTATTCGAAGTGTCGAAAGAAGCATTCAAGTGTTTGGGATTTCTTAAGCGGTGCAAAAAATATTTCACCTCTTCTGATCTTCTCAATATCTATACTACCTACATCAGGCCGAGAAAGGAATATAACTGTCATATATGGGCAGCAGCTCCAAAATCATCCTTGGAGCTACTTGACCGGGTTCAACGGAGAGCGATTTTGTTGATTGGGGACAGAAGGGCATCCAACCCTATTGCTTCCCTTGAATATCGTCGGAATGTGGGTAGCGATGTATTGCTCTATCGTTATTTTCATGGCGTGTGTTCCAGGGATATTCGTCTTCTTATCCCTGACGTTAGGGTGTTCACCAGGAATACAAGACTTGCCAGGAACTCACACCCGTTTGTAATCGATTGGCCAGTCGACCAGACCATGCATTACCGAGAAATTTATTTTTTCGCCCGAAACATTCGTATGTGGAATCAACTTCCAGCTAATGTCTTTCCCACCGACAATGAGTTCAGAAATTTAAGACTAATATCAATAAACACTACTCCCTCTTTCGCCCCCCCCCCCCCCCCCACCCCCCCAACCCTTAACTTTCCTAACTGCTAACGCAATGCACTGCATATATAGGGGACATCCGTTGTACTTAAGAAAACCTTTAGATGACCTTTTAAAGAAGAAAGCTGATTTCAAGTGGACAACCGAATATAAACCAGTTTTAGACAAATTCAAAGCATTCTTTCATCAGAACTACTTCTTACACATTATGATCCGAGTTTACCCATTCATATATCGGCTGATGCCTCAAGTCGTGGCATTGGCTCAATTATATATCATACACTTCCGAACATAAGTATGATAGCGATATCTCATATTTCGAGGTCATGGGCTCTCGCAGAGAAGAGTTCTACTTGGATATTATTTTCATATCAAGTATTTCGGTCATTCCGACGCGCTTTAAAGATTAATAAGTTTGCATGAGAAGCCCGCAGATGATTTCATAATTGTATCCAAAAGTTTTCAGAAAGATATTCAGAATGATTTAAATGAATGATTTTCATCACTTCCTGTTACGCACAACATGATTTCATAGGCGACAAAATCAGATATCCCTTTTAAGCTAATTTCATCATATATAGCAAATGGATGGCCAGAAAAGCAAGAAGAGGTTGAACTTCAGGTTCTACCATACTTTAAAAGGAAGGATTCACTATCATACGTGGACGAATGATTGCTTTTCAACGCTAGAGTAGTTTTTCCACGAATCTACAGAAAACATTTTTTGAAACAACTCCATCGTAGACATTTCGCAATTGAAAAATGCAAAACACTCGCAAGGAGTTAAGTCTGGGGCTAACATAGATAAAGATATTGAGAACTATTAAAAGATGTCAAAATTGTCAGCTAGTTATTCAAAATCTAGGAAAGACGAAACCTTCACCATCACTTCAAGAAAAGAACCTGAAAATGGAGAATCAGTACAACCCCAAACATGGAAATAAGTCAAAATCATTCAAGCATGGAGATCTTCTTAGTGTAAAGGATTTTAAAGGAAATAAGTCATTTTGCGTCCCGGCCGACAATGCGCAACTATGAGCACCACACAGGCTGGAACTTTGACCTACGACTTGTGTGGTGTCCATCGATGCCACGGGAAGCTAAGCTAAAAATTATCGGGCCACAGGTTGCCGATGGTGGAAAGCTCCGTAATTATGTGGAGTAGCTGCAAATGCGGCCGCGGGCAGTCAGCGATTTTCGAGAGGAGAGTCTCAGTGAAAAGTTAGGTGGCACTGGCTCTTTATTAAATACTGAGTGCCAATAATACTCGAGATGACAAGGCGAGTTAATGGCGCCTTCAAATAACCAATGGCCAACATCAGCTTCTGTTCCCAGGTTAGGGGCGGCTGGGGGCAGGCGTCGGATCTTGGAGCAAGCGGCTCGCCACAACGAGGGATACATGTGCAATCCCACAAAACCCGTGCGGTTGGGGCGCTGGGCCAGTAACCCGCCCCCGGAAAACTATGAGAAACAAAGGTATACAAAAACCGGACCCCTCAATGTTGACGACCCACGCAAACGAAAAAAGGACCATGATTTGCGGAGAGAAGGTGCAGTATACGCCCTGACATCCGCCAGCGCGATGTCAGCGATTAGAGAAGTACAAGGCAGATATTACCGCCTTACAGGAAATGCGATGGACTGGAAATGGCGGCACTACAACACCAAAAGGTGACGAATTATACTATAGCCGCCATAATACGAGACATGCATTTGGCTGTGGATTTGTGGTTAGTCGGAGACTGAAACACATGGTCTCCAGCTTTACTCCGGTAGATAAGAGGCTAGCCACAATCCGCATAAAAGCCAAATAAAAAAAAATCCGCATGAAAGACGGAAGACATGGACGAGCAGACCAAAGATATTTTCTACGAGCGCCTAGAGAGATTATGACCGCTGCCCGGCCCATGATATTAAAATCGATCTGGGAGATTTTAAGCGAAGATAGAGAAGGAAGACATTTTTGGTCCAACAGTTGGAAAGTTTAACCTCCACGAGATAACGTCCAGCAATGGGTTGAGGCGGATAGATTTCGCTGCGGCAAAAAACATGGTAGTTAGTAGCACCAGATTTCAACATAAAAATATTCACAAAGTCACACGGCTGTCACCCGATCAAAGCACGAGGAACCAAATTGATCACGTTGTGATAGAAGGAAGGTATTCATTCAGCGTGTTAGATATACGATCGATCCGTGGAGCGAATATAGATTCGGATCATTACCTTGTTGCAGCAAAGGTTTGCACCCGACACTGCATTGAAGCTGGACATTGAAAAGCTGCAAACACAACAGATGGCAGCGACATACTCCACTCGACTGACCCAACTGCTTGATGAAAGCACTCCTTGTTCCGATGATATATTAGCGCAGTGGCAAACTATTGCCCACCTCATGGAAATGCCGCGAAGTCCGTACTTGGGTTCCGGAAGCTTCCTCCAAGAAACCATTGGTATGACCAAGAGTGTCGAGATGCTACTGCAGCCAAGAATGCGGCATATAGAGCAACCCTGCAATCAGTAGCAACGGAGAGAGGAGAAACGTCTATTCCGCAGAAAGAAAAAGGAAATGGAAAGACGTGAGTGCGAGCGAATTGAGATGTACAGATGAAATTCTACCAAAGATTTAAACATCAAACCGATGGCTTTGGTTCAGGCACATCCTCCTGCAAAGGAATCTGGTAACTGACACAGATAGCATGCTGAGAATATGGAAAGAACATTTTACCCAAATGCTAGTGTCCGATGTTGGCGGGGAAGAGGATACCGCAGAACCAATCAAATGATGTCCAAGTAGCAGTGACCCGACTGAAGAACAACAATGCAGCAAGAGCCGATGGGTTACCGCTGAACTATTTAAGACCGGAGGCGACACGCTGATAAGCCTATGCATCAGCTTATCTGACTATCTGGCTGGAAGAACGCATACCCGATGATTGGAACCTCAGCATACCATGTCCCGTACACAAAAAGCAGACAAGACTGAATGTGCCAGCTACAGTGGAATAAGTCTCCTCCCCATCACATACAAGATTCTCTCGAGCGTACTGTGTGAAAGATTAAAACCTAAAGTCAATGAGATAATTGGGCCCCATCAATGCGGTTTTAGACTTGATAAATCCACCCTGGACCAGATATTCACACTGCGCCAAATCCTGGAAAAGACCCGTGAAGGACAAATCAACACCTACCATCTCTTTGTTGACTACAAAGCCGCTTTGCAGTAAATAAAGATAAGACGTTCTGAGTTTGGTATTCCTAAAAAATTAATAAGACTCTGCAGGATGACACTTGCTGATACGCGTTCCTCAGTAAGAATAGGAAAGAATCTCTCCGAACCATTTAATACCAAACGAGGTTTCAGACAAGGGCGCAACCTATCATGTGATCTCTTTAATATTCTGTTGGAGAAGATTATACGAGATGCAGATGTGAATAGATATGGCACACTAATCACAAGAGAACACATGCTACTCGCCTATGGACATCATAGGTCGGTCACCGGAGGTAGTAACTGCTTCCTTTGAAAGAATCGAAAGAGAGTCAGTGAAAATGGGTCTGGCAGTAAATAAAGATAAGACGAAATGGATGGTTTCAACTCCCAAAACACCCTGTACAACCGAGCAGATAAAGAAAATGGAGAAAGTTGGGAACCACAACTTTGAGACAGTCAGTAACTTTATCTAACTCGGCACCTCCGTAACCGAAACAAATGACACCAGTTTTGAGATTAAGCAAAGAATAATACTGGCAAACAGATGCTACTTTGGACTTAGTAAGCAGTTTAGAACAAGGCCACCTCTCGACAGACGAAGATTACACTATACAAGACACTGATACTACCCGTGCTGTTTTATGGTTCTGAAGCGTGGGTACTTGTGAAAGCAGATGAGGCCGTGCTTGGAGTATTTGAGAGAAAGATTCTTCGTAAAATATATGGACTAGTTTGCGTTAATGGAGAATATGGCGACGCATGAACCACGAGCTGTATAAGCTGTATGACGACGATAGCATAGTTACACGTATTAAAATACAAAGGCTGCGTTGGCCTGGTTATATTGTTAGAATGGATGAAGAAGCTCCAGCAAAGAAGTCTTTTGAAGGCAAACACGGTGGTACACGCAAACCGGGAAGACCGAAAGCCCGATGGAAAGATCAAGTGGTGGGAGACACCTCGAAACTTGGTGTCAGAGATTTTAGAATGAGTGCAGAAGATCGAGACGCTTAGAAAGCTTTTCTACGTTCGGCTAGTGGACCAAATGTTCTGTCAAATGTTGGGTATCTGGGGAAATTCTAAGCAGAATGGGGAACGTCACCTACAAAACATTAATATGGATAGGAAGTTGCAAGAGTACAATTAGAGCACAGATCGGATTCGAATGAGGATAACAGATGTGCCGCCATCACCAGACAACACATTATCTCTGGACATGCAACTTCAAGATTTCGAAGTTCGACCAACATCAGAAGACAACTTACCTCTTGCATTACCTTCTAATATTTCAACATCATCACCGTAGCCAACGGATGACTTTATTACTCCGCCAACTTCATCAATCAAGAACCAACCAAAAAGAATCACTCAAAGAAGACAACTTGCAGAACCAATCTGCAGAAGCCCGGTTCAAACTTAAAAGGGGAGATGTGACCGTTACCATAACAGTCTTTTTTTATTATAATAATCTGGCAACTTCATAGCAGCGCAGCTAGGCTCAACAGTTTTTGCTTTTCTGCACACGCGCTGAGTCAAGATATAACTGTCACTAATACACATCTCTTAAAGACAAATTCACCATGACATCAATATGACAAGCGAGTTTTTGGCGACTTTACATAACCAATGGCCACCTTGTTCCAGCGGCGATCAGACCTTTGAACCCGAACGAGCTTGCTCATCTACAGAAATTTGGCTACAACAATAACAATTTAATCATTCTTACTGAATTACTTTTTAATTTTTCATTAATATTAATAAAAGCATCATTTAAATAAATGAATTGATTGTATTGTTTTAAACGTCGACTTTAAATTAATCGACCGTCTCGTAAGAACATAACATAATCAATAATAACACAGTAGATTCGGAAATATAAAGTAGTGCATCAGTTTAAGTTCGGAACATCATAGTTTTTGAGTGATCCAACAGCGCTAGACTTCGCTGACATCAATTAAAGCACCGATGCAGCTATGTCTTGGTCAGAAGCCAGATTGATTCGTGGATAATAGACGGAAGTCGTTTAAGCATGGACTTACTTCGTAACTTACTTAGCCATATATCTAATCCCCATTTCGAGTTTTTAGCCCGTTTTATAGTGCCCAACATTTGTGAGCCTTCTCAGTACGCTCCTTAATGTGACACTTTCTGTTCAATTTCCTATCCATGATCAGACCAAGTATTTGACCCTTTTGGATATGAAAATAGTTCTGTTGAGAAAGCATAGCGCCTTAAATTGGTCGACCTGGGCTTCGTCGTAAACAGACAGATCCTTTAACAGACGTGTTTAAGAAGTGGCTATAATATGCCTTCCTGTTTCACTTTGTTGTTGTAACATAGTCTTGTACACTGAGGCGGCAGCCTCAAAGGACTTCATCTGGTCGATCCGGTACGTACAACCGGCTGTCATTTTGTCCCTTGTACTTATATCATGGAACCAATAATTCATCCACCTATTCTTTAGCATGTAGTTTGTCCAGTCTCTGAGGATTTAGTGAGGTGTTACAAACGGAATGAGTAGATTAGAATACCCCTATATCATATGGCGATGGGTATGATAACAATGTATTTTATGAAATACTAAAACAATTCGGAATTATAATTGTAGCCGTTGAGTGGAGCGGACGTGTTTTCATTTCGCTCCTCAAAGAAAATAAAATATATATCCGTATCTCGGAAAAGGTACATCTATTACGAAAAAATTTTAAAGACTTTTAGAGTAGGCTAGAAATGGATTCCAAAGACTCAACATCTGCGTTGGTGGCGTCAGACCGTAGCGTATTGTCCTCTCCTCCTATAGGTGTGGGTGCCTTGGCACATGTAGCCGAGAGTAATGCTTCAGCGCACAACTAGTCGTCAGACTAATTAATGAGGACGAGAGGGATAAACCCAGCCTTTAAAGGTGGTGTTTCTGGCTCGGATTCAGACAGCGAAGAAAAAGAAAAGAAGAAAAAGAGCTCCCCGCTTTCAAGTACTCTGGGAAAAACAAGCCAGTCATCCCGCAATGGAGACTTCAGGCGGTGTCCTGAGGAGGTAGACAAAGTCGGAACAGGAACGAAGGAAGCAAAGCAACGAAGGAAGCACGGCCCCTAAGTCTTCATGGAGGACTGTGAGTACACAGCCATCATGGAAGGGGAAGATGGTCGCTGAGAATGGGAAGTAGCCGCCCTCTTACGCCAGAGTGGCAAGGAAGCACAATAGAGGTGAGCTGACTTGTGTCATCAATATCGGCTGTGCATCCGAAAGGATTCCACCAGATCATCGGTCCCAAGTGGAGGATCTGGTTAACGATCGGATTTTCGAACATGTGTTGAATCTGTAGAGGGTCCACCCATACAAATGATGAGCTGCGAGTATAGAGGGGACATCTTTAAGCTGCGTTTTGCGTCGGCGAAATGTATTGATACCGTCAAACAGCTCGTCAGAGTTATCCATGCTCCCTGGGAGGGCGCAAAGCTCGACCTGGTGAGAAATATGGATATCCCCCAGCTCACAAGGGCGACGATCTTCATCAAGGGAAGGGGCAGTAAATTTGCGACGGAACGCATGTTGGGACTCTTGGGCCAGAAAAACCAAGGTTCGGTTACAGAAAAGTGGGAGGTCTTCGACAGGAAGGAGAAGGAGGAAGGAACTCTCCTTGTAGTTGGCATTGACCAAGTCTCCGTGACGAGTTTGGCTAAGACTAAGGGCATGGCGCAAGCAAAGCTGGGTTTTTCAGGTGGGTGACTCAACACCGCCCAACGAACAGGGGGTTGACAACGATACAATCACGGCCTCTCTCAATATTTCAAAGACTAGGATAAGCAAAGATCTTAATACTAAAATATCAGGCAGGGCAGTGGCGAGAGACCCACACAGCCTGTTAACCGCAAGTCCGGTCCTGTTTGGTTTGGCTGCTGCTGTTACCCAAAAATTGTATGAATAAAATTTTTTACACATGAATGCAGTTGCATTTTTGGTTGAAGTTACATTTTTGCTTTGATTATAACATTAGTTTTTTCGTTAGCAACAAGCAAGTCAATATAGTTGTTCAATTCAGAACTTTAATTTTTTTCGAAAAGTTTTTCGTGTTTCATTTTCGGTTCGATCAGCCTGTAGAAAATATTACAGACTCGAACATTGGTAACCCCGACGTTATCTATTCACTAGAAAAATCACTAGATCACTAGAAAAATATTGTCACGTCAGATAACATTTCTTTAATTTTTTTAAGTTTTTTGTGATATAAACGCGAATTTGTAAAATAAAAAAAAGGAAATATGTCAGACGCAGCGCATACTTACTTACGCAAGTGATGACGGAAATTCAAAAAATGTATTGCCCTTCATGACAAAGATTGCATCAATGCTGATGTAGTTAGAGATGTTGAAAAAATCACTTACGCCGACGCAGCTTGATGCATATGATGACGCTGCCCGTCCGTCTCGACTATGTGGAGCAGATAAGCGCCTCATTCGAAGAGGTTCAGTCAGCGTTGGAGGAGATGGTAACGGCCGAAATGGAAAGTGAAGAACAGTTAAAGTTTACCGCCTTGTATCTGGAGGTCAAGGCCAAATTAACTCGACAGATGAATTCCATCCGGAGCTTGGAGAAAAATCCACGTTCATCGACGGTGCGCCATTTTTCTGTTTATGGCAGTCCATTTTCCGAAACTTCATCTTCGACACGCAAAACCAGAGATACAGTTGCCGAAACTTAGTGGAGCTTATGCCGATTGGTTCTAAACAATTGTCGACAGCAGCACGGATTTAAGTGAGCTGAAGAAATTCCATCATCTGCGCTCAAGTTTAGCTGGTGCCGCTTTGGGCACAATTTCATCGTTGGAGCTAAACGAGACAAACTACATGGAAGCGGCAACATTTTTGAAAAATCGTTTCGATAATAAATTGTTCAATTTTCAGACCCACATAAAAGCCATTTTTTGCTGAAAGCTATTGAAGGTTCCCCATGCATTGGATTACGTCACCTTAGTGATAAATTTAATTCTTACCTGCGGGCTATGCAGACGATAGCCAGTAGGGATCAAATTGCAGATGGCCTCGTAATTTATTTAGCTGCCACTAAAATGGACAGAGATTCCCAAATAAAGTGGGAGGAGAGTCTGGCTGTAAATGAGCTGCCATCCTGGTCGTCCATGTCAAGTTTTTTGAATCAAAAATGTCGAATGTTGGACATTTTGGACAACTCCTTGTTTGTGCCAGCTCTTTTCGACAAAACAACAAAAGGCAAATAATTAAAAATCGTCATGTGCATGTAGCCTCTGGAAGTTTATCTCCGTGCGGCTTTTGTAATTCGATGGACCATTACATTGTCAATTGTTCATCTTTCAGCAACCTCTGTCCATTTCTCCGTTTCAAGAAGGCAAAGCGTTTGAAATTGTGCTCTAAATGTCTTCGGAAGGGCCATGTGTTGAAAAAATGCAATTCGAGTGCTTGCAGACAATGCTTTTCAAAACACCATACAATGTTGCATATGGACCAAACGCCAGAAACCCAGTCATGTGATGCAGTGGAACCATCAACATCCCAATCAGTGCCACTAGGGATCAAATTGCGGATGGCCTCTTAATTTATTTAGCTGCCTCTAAAATGGACAGTTTCCCAAATAAAATGGGAGGAGAGTCTGGCTGTAAATGAGCTGCCATCCTGGTCGTACATGTCAAGTTTTTTGAAGCAAAAATGTCGAATGTTGGAAATTTTGGACAACTCTTCGTTTGTGCCAGCTCTTTTCGACAAAACAACAAAAGGCAAATAATTAAAAATCGTCATGTGCATGTAGCCTCTGGAAGTTCATCTCCGTGTGGCTTTTGTGATTCGATGGACCATTACATTGTCAATTGTTCGTCTTTCAGCAACCTCTGTCCATCTCTTCGTTTCAAGAAGGCAAAGCGTTTGAAATTTTGCCTTAATTGTCTTCGGAAGGGCCATGTGTTGAAAAAATGGAATTCGAGTGCTTGCAGACAGTGCTCTTCAAAACACCATACAATGCATATGGACCAAACGCCAGCAACCCAGCCATGTGATGCAGTGGAACCATCAACATCCCAATCAGTGCTTATTTCATCAGCTGATTCATCTGGGAAATCAGCAACCACAGATGGAACCGTCCTGGTGGCCAGTCATTGTCCTCGCCAAAAATAAATTTGGGAATTTCGTGCCATGTCGTGCAATTTTTTGCATCCCAGTTGAACTTGATTGCAAATCGTTTTGCAAAGATTCTTAGCTTAAATTGCAATCGGGTTTCAGCCACAGTTTACGGGATAGGTGACGGAAGTATGATAGTTGAGAAATCTGTTGATTTTGTTGAGAAATCTTGCCACCACTTCGTTCGCTGCAAAGGTGGTACCAAACATCACAGATTACAAGCCAAACATAAATCTTGATACTTCCAACTGGAATATACCAAAAAAACATACAATTGGCAGACCCAGTATTCAACAAGCCGGATCGTATCGACAAGTTAATTGGTGCCGAATTGTTTTTCAATTAGATGTCAGTCGGGCAAATAAAGATTGGTGTCAACCTTCCTGTACTAGAAAAAAATGTTATTCGGCTGGGTCGTAGCAGGTGGTAGTTTTCATCCATGTCAATCCTGGTCACTTGCTGTAGCGTTTGCCGAGGTTAAGGAAGAAGAGAAGCTTTTACCAATCGTCAACTCTTTTTGGGAAATCGAAACCAACTTTTTGCATGATGAATCCAGATCTTAAAATGAACTATACTGCGAAAATCATTTTCTTAGCCACTTCGTTGGTTTGCCTTCTGGGGCATATTCAGTTCGACTGCAGCAAATCGAAAGCAGAGGAGTTTCATCACTTAGTGGTTTATACAAGCGTGCATTGCAAAAGCTGAAGTCCTTGAAAAGCCAAATGTCGTTAATTTCGCCAAAGGTACCAGATTTGAAGTACTATTTGCCACACCACTGTGTTCAAAAGCTGAACAGCACATCGACCAAACTTAGAGTGGTTTTTGATGGTTCGTCAAAAACTACAACCGGACTGTCGTTAAACGATCTTTTGCATTCCTCAGATATAGATTTTTCAAAGTGGCACTTAGGTATAGATTTTTCAAAGTTTGTAAAATGTACAGACGTATACGAGTGTCTCACACTGACTATTACCTCCAACTCATTCTGTGGCGAGAGAACGAGACGGATGAAGTAAAAACGTAGAAATTGAACACAGTCATCTATGACACAAAGCCCGCTGCGTTCCTGGCTATCCGTGCAATGCATCAACTTGTAATCGATGAAGAGGAGATGTCCAAACTTCGAGCTTGGACTTAGTTTTTTAGCGCCACTGAATTTCCTTTACTCTAGTTATGTATACTTGCCTTAGTCTTAAAGTCATTGTTATGAATTAAACTGAATGAATTATTGTGAATGACTACTTTAGTTTAAACGAGTATTTAAAAAACAAAGAAATTCCACAAAAAGTAACTATCTTGGCAAGTTAGGCTTAAGAACTCGTTCACTTTTGCATAATCGATCAACTGGTGAGCATCTCAACCCTTCTTGAATAAATACACCTACAAATCTAACCCCACGATTTTGTTTTATTTAACCAACTCTCATTATTCGTATCTGCCACTACTTGGAGAATCTGTGGTTACCAAAAACCACATATCTGTTCGCCCTCATCTGTTGTTCGAAGCTCCAGTCCATTTCAATTTTAAAACCAACATACAGTCCACTTCCCTCCTTGGATATTGGTGACATTTCTTCCCGCCTAACCGAGCCCCATCCATTCAGCAGCGTTAACTCCTCAAGGGAATGAACATGGTCCATTCGAGAAGAGAGAGTTCCAGTCAAAGAAGATCGCAGCCTCGTGACAAAAGAGAGAGCAGAAGGTAAAGCTTAATAAATTAGAAAATAAGAAAACTAGTTGAATCGGGATGTCTAAGAACAAACAACTCCAAAAGTAGTGCGGACGAAAATTATTAAAAAAAAAAAAAAAAAAAAAAAAACAAAAAGCGTGCGAAACGTAAATTTAAATAAATTTCGAAAGTAAAATTGGTTCTAAAAAAAAAAAAAAAAAAAAAAATAAAAACGAGGTAAAAATTCTAATCGGAAAGATGAATACATATATACATGTTTATTAGAAATCCACGTGTAAAATATTGGAAATTCTATACTTCGTCATCTAACAAGAAATGTGTTACGTCATGAATGCAAAATCTTTGGTTTAACCGCATAAGAAAAATCCGTTACGAATTGAAGAAACAGTGGAATTGTAAAATTCAAGGGCATACATTTCAATGTCAAATTTTGTTATTTCTCTTTCGCCGTTCTTTTCATAGTTCCCCTTACAATTCCCCTCACCTGTTTCAAAAGTTTGGTTATTTCAAGTTCCATTTGATTCTTTTTCAATTTCTCCCATTGCCATTGTTTTTAATTTAATTGCCATTGCCTCTATCACTCAAAGCTAACATAACCCCTCTCTTTAACATTGACGTACTGATACTCAACATACATGAAAGCTCATTTAACATAACTTGTTTCCAATATGTTTCCAGTTCTGTGGATGATATTTCCAGAGTGATAAGTAAGAATGAAGAAGAAATGACAATGTGAGAAACATACAATTAGTGTTTAGAAATAATAAGAAGATAAGCTGAAATTTATACGCATTAAAATAGAAGACATTTCGCGAACGGTATTAATGATTTGTGATAGTGAATAATTTGCAACATATGCCACAGAATTTACGCAACATCACATTAAGGTAACAATTGATTTTCAATTTCAAATTATCTACATAAAGATACCTTATTTTATGAATAAAATTCCTATAAAGAATAAAAACGAACAAAACAAAACGAAATTCATATGTAAACACTCCCATATGTGATCGTTCCAAGAAATTGAAATCCACATTGAAATATTAGGGTGGCCCGTAATATTATTTTTTTCCCAAATAATTCTAGTTCTTGTATTTGTACATATTGCAAAATTACACCAACGAAAAAAAAAAAAAAAAAAAAAAAAAATAAATAAAAAAGAAAAAATTTACCTTTTGAAATAAATAAAAAATTAAAAAACTATACTCATATGTAGTAACAACATTGCACTCCATGATTCTATTAAATTTGTTGCCAACTAACAAACAATTATAGACATCTACAAATTCTGAATAAAACAAACATATTTTCCACACGTAAAAGAAGGCATATCCTACATATAATGATTATTTCCCCAGTGAAGATGAATTTTTCGCTTTTTTTTGGAAGATACTTAATGTACTGATTGTACACCCCCGAGATAACAGAATAATACTAAAGTTATTCGTGTCGGACAGCATTGTTTCCATATCTCTGATATTGTGGATGAACTTATCCCTATCAAAACTTTGCCCTCTCTATCTATGATCAATTCCGTTTTTTTAAAGGTTTACAATTAACCTTTGTCAACTCCACAGCTTGGACTATCTTGCCTTTTTGATTTCAGCTGGTACTGCTTCTTCAGCGCAGATTGCTCCAGACTTGAAGTTTGACAGCCGGATATTTAGGTTCGATTTTTTAGAACTTAAAAGGGATATTCGATATATCTCTCGAACGAATCTTTCTTGAGAAATTTGTTAGATATATTATTTTTTTTTCTTCGTATAAGTAACTTCGACGACAATAATGGAACCCTCTAACCAGGCGAATTCGGCTACTGGCAGCTCTGCTGTGAAACCTTCCCCTATCCACGAGAAATTTTTGTTTGACTGTGATCATCTGATCAGCTTTTGCACAGCTTTTGAAAAAGTTGACGTTACGGACCAGACTGATTCACTTCTTGAAGTCAAGTTGGACGATTTGGAAGTAAGGTGGAAAAAATTGCAAATAGACTATGAAAGTCTAATGTTGTCTCCCGAAACAACCAATACAAAAGACTTCAAGGAGAATGCTAAAGTGAATTTTAATGTGACCTCAGAGGCATATTATGAGACTCGTTCCCAGATTGTCGACATTCTGAAGATATCAGGAGGGGCTGATTCCAGAACTATGTCAACTAGGAATAGTCTAGCCCCTCAGCACCTTTTCCAGACCAGTTCCAGTGCGCATGTTTCTGATACTTACAGCTCGTGCATAAAAGTCCCGCCATGTGACACGGAGGTATTTAAGGGCAGTTACGAGGAATGGCCCTCCTTTCGTGATATGTTCACGGCCGTTTACGTGAACCACCCTAAACTCACCCGTGCTCAGAAACTTTACCATCTTAGAAATAAGACTAAAGGTAGTGCTGGCGCTATCGTGAAAAGATATACTCTCTGCGATGATAATTTTGATCTCGCATGGGGAGCTTTGAGAACCCGATATGAGAATAAGCGCGTGCTGGTAGACCACCAGCTCAGGATATTATTTGAAATTCCCGTTGCCACAGATGAAAATAGCGAATCTCTTCAAAGGATTCACTCTACAGTTAGTGACTGCCTATGTACACTGAAGTCCTTACAGGTACAGGTAGAATGCTGGGACCCAATATTAATTTATTTGGTGTCTACAAAGCTTCCAAATGAGACTATTTCGTTATGGGAACAATCCCTCAAGTCCCATCGTGAACTGCCAAGTTGGTCTCAAATGGACGAGTTCCTTCTTAATAGATTTGAGGTCGTGGAAAGAATATCCAGCATTAAATCAACGAAGGATAGACATAGTCTCCCATCGGTTTCGTACTCCAAATCCAACGAAAAAATACAGATGTACACATCCCAGGAAAAACTTACAACCTCCTGTACTTTATGCAAAGAGAATCATAGCATACGAACACGCCCAGATTTTCGTAAATTTAAGCCCCAGGAGAGAATAGATTTCGTTTTTAAAAATAAAATCTGTAATAATTGCTTATCAGAGGCTCACATGAAACAAAAGTGCAGGAGTAAGAACACTTGTCTCTCGTGCAGGAAACATCACCATACACTCTTGCACTTAGACCAACCACCGATTCGAAAGTCTGAATCTGGTTCTCAGACTTTTTCACCGAAGCAACAAATCTCGGCAAATAGTATCTCTTCAGAACGACACGAGGATATCTCACAATCGTCATCGGCAGAGTCATACTCCCAGGTACAGGCCAATTTTTCTTCTAACAGTGAAACAATCTTGCTTAGAACAGCGCTTGTTCAAGTCGAACACAATGGTGAACTTTTCACAATTAGGGCTTTAATAGACCCAGGATCCCAAAGAACATTTCTCTCTGAGAGAGTACGAAATATGCTCCAAGTTTCATATCGAAAATCTTCGTTCGAGATATTTGGTATAGGCTGCAAGACACAAAAGGCTCACAAAGAATGTGAACTTGTACTTTTTTCTCGAAGATATAACACACGATGTAGAGTTAATGCCATTGTCTTGCCAAAGGTTACACAGAAGCTTCCTGCTGTTTCTTTTGAAATTCCAAATTCACCAGAACTGCGAGACCTTGATTTAGCAGATCCCAACTTCAATAAATCGTCGAATATCGATTTAGTTCTCGGAAATGACGCTGAGCGATTCATTAATCTCGAGGGTGTTAAGAAGAATATTTGTGGTCTGGCTTCGGCGTACAACACAATATTCGGTTGGGTACTAAGTGGCCCAATGCAGGGTGAGAAGATTCAAGCGTTCACAACGAACGTAATTCCCACCGAAGATGAGAATCTTAGCGAAATTCTTCGAAAATTTTGGGAAATCGAAGAAATCCCATCCATTTCTCCTCGTACAGAATCCGAAATAATTTGTGAAGAGTTCTACCTAAAGACGACTACGCGTCTTCCCAATGGTCGATATGTCGTTAGACTCCCCTTTAAAGAGGAATTTCCAAACTCCATTTTTCTTGGCTCTTCAAGATTTCTCGCTCTTGGACAGTATACAAGAATGGAGAAGACACTGATCAAGGATGCCGAGCTTCGAGGGGAATACAGGTCTGTCCTTAAGGAGTATATTTCATTAGGTCATATGGAAGAGACTTCTTCTCTCGAACTAGGCTCCGAAGGTAAATTTAACTCCTTTTACCTCCCTCATCATGCCGTAGTGCGACCGGATCACAAATCAACCAAGGTCAGGGTTGTTTTTAACGCTTCACGCAAGACAAAATCCGATTACTCCCTCAATGATGTACTTCATACCGGTCCCACACTACAAAACGACTTAATTTCCATAATTCTCAACTGGAGAAAATATAAGTACGTATTTTGTGGAGATATCCAAAAAATGTACCGCCAAATCCTGGTACATCCCCAAGATAGAGCGTATCAAAGAATTCTGTTTCAAAATCAAAGCGCAGAGCCTATAAGAGATTACCATTTGAACACGGTCACTTTTGGCATAAATTGCGCTCCCTTTTTGGCAATACGCACTCTACTTCAACTTGCATCTGATTCAGAAACAGAATTCCCCAAAGTCGCATCCATTTTGAGAAAAGAAACATATGTGGATGATATTTTATCTGGTGGATTCACCATCGAAGAAACCATCGAAGCACGAAATGATTTGATCGCTGTCCTCAAATCTGCGGGTTTTCCATTAAAGAAAATTACTGCCAATGCACCGGAGTTATTATCACATTTGCCTCCTGAGGATTTATACGATATGGACTTATTAAAATTGTATGAATCAAGCTCCACTAAAACTCTTGGTATAAAATGGAATGCATTAACAGACTGCTTTTCTTATGCATCCATACCCATAGAGAAAAAATCCCAGGCGACTAAACGTCAAGTTCTTTCCACAGTCGCGAAACTTTTCGACCCCGCCGGTTGGATTACTCCTGTTATTATAAGGTCAAAAATTTTAATGCAGCAGCTCTGGTTGGAAGGTTCCAATTGGGACGAAACGATAAGTCCTGATTCTCTTGATACTTGGAACAACTTAATCGATGATTTAGCACACGTAGAGGATGTCATTATACCTAGATGGATTAAATATTTGCCTACAGATCTCATACAAATACACGGTTTTTGTGATGCCTCAAAAATGGCATACTGCGCTACCGTGTACGTACGATGCCAGACAACGACATCTGTAGTTATTTCCAACCTTCTTATGGCCAAAAGCAAAGTTGCTCCCATTAAGACAGTGTCATTGCCAAAGTTAGAATTAAACGGCGCTGTGCTTCTAGCCAAACTAGTTCGCTACATTTTGAACACTTTTGAGATGAATTTTGGTTCTGTATCATTGTGGACGGATTCGTCTATTGTTTTGGGGTGGCTTTCAAAACCCCCAATGTTATGGGAAACCTACGTCGCAAATAGGGCATCCCAAATTCATGAACTAGTTCCCGACGCCAAGTGGAATTATGTTTCCACTCATGATAACCCGGCTGATATAGGCACTCGCGGTTGTAGACCTCAGGACTTGAAGATCAGTACATTGTGGTGGAATGGTCCGCCTTGGCTTACGAATCCAGAGGGTACTTGGCCAAAAAAGAATCCGCTAGTCCCTCTAAAGGAACATGATGTGGTTCAAATGCATCATGTGGCAGCAGAAAATAACGATATTCTTCTAAGATTCTCATCCTATACAAGGGCATTGAGAGTAATCTCATATATATTTCGCTTCTTCCATAACTCAATGCCTGGAAATACCCGCAAGTACGAATCGTATGATTTGAGCATGCAAGAAATGCAATTCGTGAAATTTCGTCTTATATCACTTGCTCAACGACAATATTTTTCATTAGAATATGAGCTGCTTTTGAACTCAAAGCCACTACCAAATAAAAGCGTTTTATCAACTTTGAACCCTTTTCTGGATTCCAATCAGGTCCTTAGGGTGAATGGACGCCTGTCTGATTCATTTCTTCCATACAGGGAACGCCATCCAATCATTCTACCCGGTAATTCTAGACTTTGCCATCTCTATTTGCTTCACTTGCACTCATTTTTAGTTCATGCGGAATGCAACCAGATGTGTAGATTTGTGCAGACCGAATTTTATGTCTCCAGGTTGAAACCAAGGGTAAAGAGCATTATATATAACTGCAAAGTATGCGTTTTGTACAAACAGAAGCAAAACACTCAAATTATGGCACCTTTACCTCTGGAGCGTTGTACTCTATCGCCACCTTTCCATACGACAGGTATAGACTTCGCAGGGCCATTTGAGCTAAAAAGCTCATCCCTTCGCAGGGCACCTACTATAAAGGGATATGTCTGCGTATTTGCATGTTTTGCTACAAGGGCAATACACCTGGAGACATGCTCTGATTTATCATCTGCCGCATTTGAGGCTGCGTTTTACCGCTTCGTTGGGAGGCGAGGGCTCCCTCGTAGGATCGTATCGGATAATGGCAGAAACTTTTTAGGAGCTAGCAGAGCACTAATTCGTGAGTTTTCCCAGTTCATTAAATCTGCTTCTAGCGACATTTCTAAGAAATACGCAGCTCATGGGTTTGAATGGGGATTCATTCCCCCACACGCACCTCACATGGGCGGCCTCTGGGAGGCCGCAGTTAAAAGTTTTAAAATACATTTCAAGAAGATTGCAGGAGCTCATAAATTTACTTTTGAACAGTTTCAAACAATCCTGGCAAGGATTGAAGGCGTTTTAAACTCCCGCCCCATTTCTGCAATGTCGGACGATCCAGCCGACTTAACCGCATTGACCCCAGGCCATTTTCTTAAGGGTTCACCCATATTAGCCTTTCCTGAACCACTTTCTCCCAATATTTCTCTGATAAACCGTTGGTTGAAATTAAAGGCTATTCACCATCAATTCGCCTTGAGATGGAAGGAGGAATATCTCAAGACTCTGCACAAGCGTTATAAATGGAAGACAAAAAAACCCAATTTGAGAGTAGGGGATTTGGTAGCAATAATGGATGATTTGTTACCCCCTAGTGAATGGCGATTAGGAAGAATAGAGAAGACTTATCTAGGTTCGGACAATAATGTTAGAATTGCAGACGTACGTACTGCAACTGGAATTCTAAATCGGCCAATTGTCAAATTATGTTTTCTTCCATTCGAGAATACGACGGAATCAAACTCAAATTAATAAACTCATTCATACTAACCGAAACTAATTTCCTCTCATCTAATTTCATCACTCTCATAACTTATCAACAAAATTTACATTCCAGATCACCCATAAGAGCGCAAATTTCTAAGCCTAATGTGTATAAATGCACGTTGTGCAACCGATTCCATGCTTTAAAAATTTGCCCTAAATTCATAGCGATGACCCCGAAAGAACGTAACATCCTCGTTCTAAAGAAAATATATTGCGTCAACTGTCTAGCAAGAAGTCATCGATTTCGGGATTGTCGATCGGGAAATATGTGCCGGAAATGTGGAAGACCCCACCATACACTGCTGCATCCTAATTATGTGAAAGCACCCAATATGGATCACAAGCGACAACCAGTAAGTCCAAAAGGTTCCAATAGCAACAATCACCGCAATAAATCCGACGTGAGAGAAAACATTCATCGACAACGCTGCCATCGCCGTAATATTAATATCAAGCCTAACAACAACAACAGCAACAACAAAATCCAAACCGACGACACAGCTAACACCAATAGCCCAGCAAAGGCTAATCAACAGATTTTATCTGAAGCTATTCGAGCTTTAGCCTCAGTGCTATGTTCTAACACAAATTGATCTTCTTCTGGCCCGGCGGCATGTCCAAACTTCGAGCTTGGACTTAGTTTTTTAGCGCCACTGAATTTCCTTTACTCTAGTTATGTATACTTGCCTTAGTCTTAAAGTCATTGTTATGAATTAAACTGAATGAATTATTGTGAATGACTACTTTAGTTTAAACGAGTATTTAAAAAACAAAGAAATTCCA
Source organism: Stomoxys calcitrans (assembly GCF_963082655.1). NCBI lineage: Eukaryota > Metazoa > Arthropoda > Insecta > Diptera > Muscidae > Stomoxys > Stomoxys calcitrans. The sequence goes on along the minus strand of NC_081552.1, from coordinate 136,021,334 downwards.
CAAAAAGTAACTATCTTGGCAAGTTAGGCTTAAGAACTCGTTCACTTTTGCATAATCGATCAACTGGTGAGCATCTCAACCCTTCTTGAATAAATACACCTACAAATCTAACCCCACGATTTTGTTTTATTTAACCAACTCTCATTATTCGTATCTGCCACTACTTGGAGAATCTGTGGTTACCAAAAACCACATATCTGTTCGCCCTCATCTGTTGTTCGAAGCTCCAGTCCATTTCAATTTTAAAACCAACATACAGTCCACTTCCCTCCTTGGATATTGGTGACATTTCTTCCCGCCTAACCGAGCCCCATCCATTCAGCAGCGTTAACTCCTCAAGGGAATGAACAGGAGAATTTTCTAGTGGGTTCCAAAGTGGTTCTGCGTGACTTCTACGTAGATGACATGCTTTCCGGTGGCAATTCCATAGCAGATGTCGAAGACATAAGTCATCAAGTGACTGCTTTACTTAAAAAGGGCTAATTCTCGATTCGCAAATGGTGCTCCAACGATCCAAATGCTCTACGAGATGTTCCTACAGAAGACTACGAAACATTGTTGAAATTTCCCGACGGAAGCGATGTCACCAAAACTCTTGGCCTCACTTGGGATCCTCAGAGTGACAATTTAATTTTTTCGTTTATCCCCATTGATAACTGCAAGATGGTGGCAAAGCGGTCCATATTGTCTTCGATTGCCCGTCTTTACGATCCATTGGGTTTCATTACAAAGGCAAAAATGTTTATGCAGCATTTGTGGAAACTCAATCTTCAATGGGATTGCCTCAATCGTTATATTCATCGTGGATTGAGTATATGTCGAAATTTCCTGGGGAGCTAATCCATTCATCACTATGGAAAGATGGTCCAAGCTTCCTGCTAAATAAAACTTCAAACTGACCTGATACTTCATATCAGTGGATGACTTACCCTCACTGATTTGACGATATAGTGTAAGTATCGCAATTCTTTTTCGAAAATGCAACGATTTTTTGTGTGTTTCTAAATTTTTAAATTCCAAATTGAGCGGCCAAACTGAAGTATTAACCCCTGATAGTGAAAATACCCAGCTTGTCCATTTTCCTGAAGAATATAAGGCGTTGAAATCAAAAAAGGGAATCGCATCCTAGAGCAAATTGTATTCGTTGGCGCCAATTATTGATGATTTTGGTCTAAATCGACTTGGTGGTCGTCTCCACAACTCAACGCTAGACTTTGATGCTCGTCACTCCATTATTCTGCCCAAAAAACATCCCTTTACCGCGTCAATGGGGATGCATTTTCATCATAAGCTGCTGCATGCTGAAGCGCAGTGTTTGCTTTCGAATGAAGCCGAAATTTCTGCAACACGTGATGGGAAATTTGCCATCAGACCGAGTAAGACCAAATAGAGCTTTTCATACAACTGCTATCGATTTTTGTAGGCCATTCTTTTACAAGTCTGAGGTGAAGTCGCCCTCCTGTGAAATGCTATATTTGTCTATTCGTTTGTTTTTCAACAAAGGCAACTCATCTCGAGGTTGTCCAAGACTTGTCAACGCCGTCATTTTTGTGCACACTACGACGCTTCGCTGCCACTAGAGGCAAACCCAAAACGATTTGATCCGACAATGCGACAAATTTTGTGGCAGCAAAAAATGAGTTGGATGAATTGAAGCAAATATTTTCAAGGCGATCACATCTAAATGCCATTCATGATCAATGCGTTGATGATGGCATTGATTGGAAATTTATTCCACCCAGATCGCCAAATTTTGGTGGTCTCCGGGAAGCGGCTGTAAAGCCTGCTAAATTCCATTTCCATCGAGCAACTGACCTCAATACACTTACATTCGACGAACTATGCACACTAGTCTTCCAAACTTCTGCGATTTTGAATTCTAGCCCATTGTGCTCGCTCTCCGAAGACCCCGAGGACCTGGATATATTAACGTCCGGACATTTTTTAGTGGGTGGCCCACTTATTTCAATATCCGAACCATATATGTCATGGATAAATTTCGGTCGTCTTAACAATTGGCAAAAGGTTTCGGAATTGCAACAGATTTTTTTGGAGAAAGTGGAGCAATTCCTATTTAACTCTTCTACAAGAGCAGTCAAAATCGCAGTTTCAAAGTGTTGGCACCATAGTGATAATAAAAGATGAAAATTTACCACCACTAAAATGGCAAATGGGACGAGTAGTTGAAACTATAAAGGGCGTAGAGGGAATAGTGCGAGTGGTGAACGTCCGAACAAGCAGCGGAATATTTAGGAGAGCTGTAACTAAACTAGCAATTGATGAATCGGTTGAAGCCCCAAGTCCTATAATGGGGGTAGAATGTTAACCGCAAGCCCGGCCCTGTTTGGTTTGGCTGCTGCTGTTACCCAAAAATTTTATTCAAGTTATTGTTACTGCTTTTGTGCAACATCTCAAATCTATTACCTGCCTACCAATCTAAGTGCATGCATGCACTTTCACACATACGCCAGCGCATTTCTGTCTGGTCGCTGTCTGTGCTAATCGATTGGGGATGCACTTTTATGTATGTGTGAGTGTATGTACATAAACCTTTTTTGTACATGAAGTCTTTTTTATACATAAGTGCAGTTGTATTTTTGGTTGAAGTTACATTTTTCGCTTTAATGAGAACATTCGTTTTTTCGTTAGCAACAAGCAAGTCAATAAAGTTGTTCAATTTGGAACTTTAATTTTTTTTGAAAAGTTTGCTGTATTACAGACTCAAACACAGCCTTACAAAAAGGGACCCGACGGCGGACCCATCACCGATTTAAAGATTCGGAATACTGGGATAGGTAAAGAATCTAATATTGAAACATTAGGCAGCGCAGCGACAGGAGTCTCAATGCAACCCAACGAACAGGAAGCCGATGATGGTACCACCACCTACTCCCAAGAAGTCCTTTTACTTAAGATAGGCATAGATCCTTGTATTGAAACATCAGGCAGTACAGGGAATGGAAACCCAATACAGCGACGATGGAACCATTACCGACTTTATAAAGAGTCGAATGACTAGACTAGACAAAGAACCTAATACGATGACATCAGGCAGTGCAGTGACAATAAAGTCAATGCAGTCTAAATAACAGATCATCACCTACTCCCAAGATGCCCATTTACTGGAGAACCAATGATTGTGGTAATCCAGATAAACCTCTACCGGAGAGAGACTGTTACTCCCGCTCTGATGGAGAAAATCAGCAAGGGCAAGATTCATATTGCCTTAACATGGACGACCCGGTACAAAGTTTCTGGACTGAACCATATCAACTACCAATTATTCTATGCTAACACTGGTACTAGGCCGAGGACCTGCGTTATTTGTCATAAACATTTTAATTATATATTTTCCCAGAGTTGTCAACGTCGGTTGCAACAGTGGTGAGATAGGGAGACGGTAGGGCATACCTGGTACCACTTTATCTGCCTTTCGACTCGCCGACACCGCCACCCACGTCGGATCTGCAACTGCTGGTGGAGTACGAGAAACGAGTTACTAATAGGGTGCGATGGGAACTCTCACCAGATTTCGTGGGTGGATGACCGGGGAGATTCGCAATATTGGGAAAGAGGTACGCAGACTTTTTAACAGGTCACGTCGTAAAAAAGAGGAAGTTTATTGGGATGTTTAATACACACTGCTCAAGGATTACAATAAGATTACCAGAGCGGCAATAGCGTTAATAATGCCGCCAAGATGAAAACGTTTCTCTCAAAAACCTATTTCCCAACTGAAACTGTAGTAGACGACATGGGAATGAGAGCAGAGACAATGGAGGACATGTTGAGGCTTTTGATGAAAACCCATTTTCACAGGATACGACGGGACTCACGGAGACACCGGAATCATGGAATAATGACGTTGATCGAAGGTTTATAATTACGGAATTTATGGTGAAGGAATCCTTGAAGAGCTTCAAACCATTTAAGTCCCCCAGACCTGATGGAATATCTCCGGCGTTACTACAGAAAGAGGCAGACTATTTGGCGCCTCGTCTGGCCAATATTTTCACAGCGTGCCTAGGACTTGCATATATTGTACTTCTAGAGCCTGGCAAGGGCGGTGTTTATATCCAAGCCCGGCAAGGCAAGTTACGCGGCACCAAAGCCAAACAGACCCATAAGCCTAACGTCCTTTCTACTCACATGGAACGTATTGTGGACACCATGATAGGACATCCAACGATGTGCTCAGATACAAACAGCTTGCCTCAGATACAAACAGGATGTCAAGGGAAGATCGGTGGAGACTGCCCTGCACGAGGTTGTGCATAAAATAGAAGAATCCTTCGATGCCAAAACGTACACACTGGCGGTATGCATTGACATCAAGGCACCGACACATTGATCCAATCCTTAGACCAGGTGGACCCGGTCCTTAGAGACTGGATAAACCATATGATAAGGAACAGGTGGATAAATTGTGTGTCGCATGACATAAATACAAGGGAGAAAGTGGCACAGGGCACGCCACAGGGGGGCATTTTATCGCCAGTCCTATGGGTGACCACCATAAATAACCTATTACGGATGCTGACTGAGGAGGGATTTGAACCCGTCTGATACGCAGGTGATGTTATATTACAACTAAGGGGTAAGGATGCGAACGAGCTATGCAGTTGCATATTGCATATGCTGGGCTAGACCCAGAGGTCTCTATGTTAACACAGAGAAGACTGAAATACGCCTGTTTCCTCTATAAGACGATTTCGATATCTGACAAGATCAAATACTTAGATGTGATCTTGGACAGGAAACTGAATTGGAAGTGTCACATTCAGGAGCGTACTGAGAAAAATCACACATGTTGGGCACTATGTAGACGGGCCGTATGCTCGAAATGGGGCCTGAATCCGGGGAGTCCACTGGCTCTACAGGAGCGTGGTTAGACCAATACTTACTTACGCCTCAGTAATTTGGTGGACTGCTATGGAGAAAAAGTGCAACATAAGGACCATACAACAGGTTTAGGGAACATGTTGTCTTGGCATAGGCGGAGCGATGAGGACCACGCCCACTAGAGCACTAGAGACTATTCTAGATATCCGACCCATTGACATGCAGATTAAGTGTGAGCCATTGCGGCTATGAGACTTAAGGCGATGGGAGAATGGATTGAGGATGGGAGCAGCTCATACCATCGCGGTATAATCGAGGCGACGATAGGAAACCTGGAAGGAAGGGAAGAGGTTTCCGATCGGATACCTGAGATGAACCTTGAAGTCGAGTCCGAAGCACTGCTGCCATCGGCACAGTATTGGATTGACGGATCCCTAGTACTACCATCTGGAAGAACATGTTACACGGATGGATCAAAGCTAGAGCACAGAGTGGGCCTGGGGGACTACATTGAGAACCCAGGGATTGACTTCTGTTTTAGGCTGCCTGACCAGTAGGTGGAGGCCCGGATCTCCGCCTGTAGGATCACGGATTGCGTGAAGTGGTGTGGTGCTAACGCGAGGATGTCGAGTGTGAACATCTTTACTGACATTAAAATTGCCATAAGGGCAATAACAACCAGGAAGTTAAGGTCACAAACAATCTGGCTGTGTAAGAAGGAGATTAACGCCTTCTCTGAGGATGACAAAATCCGCATCGTTTGGGTGCAGGGCCAAAACGGAATAAACCCTATGGGTGAATCCATATTGTGAGAAGACGAGGCTATTACTGAAAAGAAGTAAGAAGGAGGTCAGTATAGCTGTTGGTATCATAACGGGACACATAGGACTACGAGCTCACTTACGTAAAATCGGTGCGGCAAGTGATAGTATGTGTAGGGCATGCGGGGAAGGTGATGGGACGGTGAAGCATTTCCTTTCACATTGTCTGGCTTTTGCGTCTAACAGATACCGGCACCTAGGTGAAGACACAATACCACACATAAACCAACTTAGGGGAGTGGTATTGCAAACAATTAAGGATTTTGTAAGTAGCAGGGATTTCCTATCTTAAAAATTTTTTTTTAGAGGTTACTCTAAAGTAAATTGGTTTAAACAGTAAGAGCACTACAAATAATATAGATTTATAAAATGCATAAAGCAATATGCTCGTTTTTATTTCTTTTGTAGAAATAAAAATACATTAGCTTAATCTTCACTCAACATTTTTACAAACTGTTCAGCTAATATTTCAGCATTATTTAAGACATCATCCCGACTTAGATTTTGTGACAACGTTTTAAAAGTTTGAATGCTATTAACTAAATCTTCAAATTCATTTAATTGTTGCTCAACATTACAATATTCTTCCTTCAAGTCGTTATCTAGAGCGTCTGTAATAAAAAAATATAAGATAAAATTTCAAATAAGCCTTTTTAACTTACTGTTAGTTTCTTTTTCACAACGTATGTCAGAAAGATCGACACTAGACCAAACTTTGTTTCTTAAAATTTGAAGCACTTCTTGATATCCACAATGTTCATCATCCCATTGTTCGTTTAGGTCAATTATAGATAATTTAAATTGTTTTGTTAAATTATAGATAAGCAAGTTCTCGGACACATTGTTTGTAATGAAACATGATGTGTCGATGTTATTGTCCGCCATGAACTTGTTTAAGGGAGCTACATCAGCACAAAACGATTCCTAAAACAAAAATTAATTGGTTTTAATATCTTGTAAGTTTTAGTTACATATATTTTGTGAGGGAAAAAATAGATTTATACATATATAAATAAATAAATAAAAAACAAAAAAAAAAATTTATCTATATATATATATATCTATATATATATATATATATATATCTATATATATATATATATATATATATATATATATATATATATATATATATACATATATATATCAGTGACAACCGCTTCTGGCGCCACGTTGTCCGTTGGAGAATTTCCCGAAAAAGGTGTATCAACGAGTAGTTCTGGTGTTTTCTCACTAGACCTTGTCCATACATTCTCTACTTCTGAATATACACCACCGTAACAGGACTCGAGAACAGAATCTTCCTTAGCCTAGAGGCCTCAAATATATCCTCCACGGAGCTGCAGAATTCTATCCAGGATTTGTTCTGAGCTCGCCCTTATATTTTCTTAGCTCAGCTTTATTGATGTCCCAATCTTGTGGTGCTCTTGTGGCTTTTGTTCTGTTGAAAAGTTTTCTGCAGTCCTCCCTTAAACCAACCATCTCTGGGGTCCACCATGGCGGTCGCTGTTTGCCCCTTGGCTTGACACTAGGGAATGCTGACACAAACGAGTTATTCAGGGCCTTCATGTCCACTTGACCACTATGTCTATATCCTCCGTAGTTTCGACTTCCTTTTCTAGTCTAAAAGGGATAGTGGTGCAAAATTTGTGTCAAAATTTATCCCAATCCGCCTTTCTTCTTTTTAGCCGAGGGACCACTACTTCAGTATTTTCTCCAAGGCTGAAATTAATATGAAGATGATCAGAGAAGCTGTGGACGTCCAACACTTCCTAGTCGCATGTTCTTCCACTTATAAGCTATAAGTGGAAGAACGATACAAAGCTAATATCTAGTACCTCCTGCCTGCTCCTGGTAATAAAGGTCGGTTTATCGCCTTTATTACAAATCGCCAGATTGCAACATATATAATATTCGATAAGCAGCTCATCCCTTACGTTGATATCCGAACTTCCCCATATCTGGTGATGTGCATTAGCATCACTTCCTACAATGAGGATTTCCTTCCCTACAGAAGCAGCTTCAACCAGCGACATCTCTGAATCTTGTGCCATAAATAAGGAAGCCAGCCAGTAACGAGACTTGTTTATTTCAAGGCCTTCTTACTTGAATCTGTAGGATACAACCCCTTCAGACTTGTTGATCTGCGAGACAGCCGGAGTTTAATACGAATACTACAAGTCTCCGGTCACTACCAGCCTCATCCAATCTACTAATCTTCCAGTCGGTGGTTGAAAGATTGGGATTACATCCCCTTGGTCTTCCAAGTATCGACTCAGGATCTAAGGGAATCCTTGGTATCCAAGCATGCGCCGTTGGTCGAGAAGGAATATCTTCCTTCTTGACTAAATCTAGTGCTGCACCTGGCCAGATCTTACCAATCTTTTTTAGCGCACCAAGATACATTTCAATTGAGCGTTGATCCCCGAAGGCAATTAATCTGTATCGGCCCCGATACCAGCGTGCATCGTCACAAACTGGAGGAGATCCAGGAAATTCCGCAAAGACATCGGAGTGTACTGATGACATTCTATTGACTATCCCACTCCAATTATTCCGAGGCATGCAGGCCTGTTTTTCTCCCTTGTCGACAACTGCCATCAACAAACTGTCCCTAGCGACATTAGCAAAGGTTCTTGGACCAATCTTACTGTTGTTCGCCGTAGTTCTTTTAGGCATGGGATGCCCTCCAGGTGGCCGCAGCTTTTTGGCTGACTGCGGTCCAGTTTCCGAATCTAGACGTGTAGTCCTTGGGGTAGTCTGTGAAGCGAATTCCCGAATTTAGGAAGTCTCCCTCCCTATTAGTGAGAGTCTGAAACTGAAGGTCTATAGAAGCGGCGTGGTCGGAAATCAGGGAGATTTGACGTGGTTCTTATCCAGAACCATGGGTGTGTATAGGAATGGTTCGTGAACTAAGAATTTCGGGATTTAATCTACTCAAGGGTACAGGGAATGGAAGACAGAGCCTGTATTCTTGCAAAGAGTAGTCTAAATTTTTTTTTCTCCCGCTAAACACTGAAGATTTAGTTGTAGACAGCCTTGAAATAAACAAGTCTCATTACTGGCTGGTGTCCCTATATATGACACACGATACAGAGATGCCGCCTTCAAACCTCGCTGATTGAATCCGCTTCTGTAGGAAAGAAGAGCCTCATTGTAGGAAGTGATGCTAATCCACATCACAAGATATGGGGAAGATCGGATATCAACGTAAGGGATGAGCTGCTTATCGAATATTGTATGTTGCAATCTGGCGATTTGTAATAAAGGGGATAAACCGACCTTTATTACCAGGAACAGCCAGGAGGTACTAGATATTACTATTGTATCGGAAGATATAAGTGGAAAAATATGCGACTGGGAAGTGTTGGATAACCACAGCTTCTCTGATCATCGTTATATTAGTATAAGCCTTGGAGAAAATACTGAAGTAATGGTCCCTCGGCTTAAAAGAAGAAAGGCGGATTGGGATAAATTTTGGCACAAATTTTGCACCACTGTCCCTTCTAGACGAGAAAAGGAAGTGGAAACTACGGAGGTATAGACATAGTGCTCAAGCGGAACACGATGGTCCAGAATGACGTGCTTGTGTCACCATTCCCTAGTGCCAAGCTAAGGGGTAAATAGCGACCGCCATGGTGGACCCCAGAGATGGTTGGTGTAAGGAAGGACTGCAGAAAACTCTTCAATAGAGCAAAAACCACAAAAGCAACACACGATTGGGACATCAATAAAGCTGAGCTAAGAAAATATAAGGGCGAGCTCAGCACAAATCCTGGGTAGAAATCTGCAGCTCCGTGGAGGATACATCTGAGGCCTCTAGGCTAAGGAAGATTTTGTCCTCGAGTCCTATTACGGTGGTGTATATTCAGAAGTCAGAGAATGTTTGGACAATGTCTAGTGAGGAAATACTGGAACTACTCGTTGGTACATATTTCCCGGGAAACTCTTCAATGGACAACGTGGCGCCAGAAGAGGTTGTCACTGATATGCATTCGTCAGAGGCTATTAGGGAAATTGTGTCTGAGCCGAAAATCCTATGGGCGATACGAAGTTTCGACTCCTTTAAGTCGCCAGGCCGTGATGATGTATCACCGGTTGAATTACAAGCTGTGTTTGATAGACTGGTTCCCTGGCTTAGGCAACCTGCTTGTATCAGAATGTCATATATACCCGTGGGATGAAGAGACACGAAGGTAATTTTCATTCCGAAAACAGGAAAACCCTACCACACGAAGGCGAAGGATTTTCGTAATATAAGTCTGTCATCCTTTATGCTGAAGGCTCTTGAGAAGTTGATAGAAACATATCTTAGGACAAAAATCCCTGGAGATCGCATGTCGCGGCAGCAGACGATGAATAATGGATAATTATATACCGTAAGGAAGTTTATTAATAACTTACTTACTAAAAGATGCATGACGGCAGCCTTGGGATCTGTGGATCCAAAAAGATGGGTTAGCAGAAAAACTCCTCAAGGAGGTGTACTGTCTCCTCTACTTTGGAATATAGCCAATAACAATTTATTATTGTCTCTGGAAGAAAAGGCGTAAAAGAGCTCGCGTATGCTGATGACGTGGCAATTGCGGTTAGGGGAAGTTTCCCAGCACTCTAGGAGACATACTTCAGGAAGCTCTGCGTGCAACAGCAAAGTGGTCTTGGTATAAATCCGTGCAAGACAGAAGTTGTTCTTTTCAGCAGGAGATACAAGTTGCCTACAGTGGAACCTGTCTTCTTGGGTGGAGAGAATGTTCCATGTACAGAAAGCGCAAAATGCCTGTGTGTGAGAGGCCAGTCTTGCCCTATACACATGCAAGAAAGTCCTTGGCAAAAGTTGTGGGTTTAGAGCGCGTGTCATGCATTGGGTATATACTGCAGTTGTCAGGCCTATAAAGTGTTGTGGTCTGGTAGACGGCGCTTCAAAAATCCACCTACTGCTCAATACTTAACTGGATGCAAAGGATGGCTTGTTTTCATCATCACAGCCGCACTGAGGACGACATACTGAATTTAATGCTACATCTAATGCCTCTACACATTGTGGCTAGACAAATTGCAGCGACCACTGCCGTGAGGTTAAGGGAGCTTTCTCATAGATCATGTGGCGGCTACCAACTCTGTGCTATCCCTGATACAATATCCGATGTTCCAGGCAGTGTGGATTACACCCACTCCTGATAGAACCGATTGGAATTACGATATCCCTGGTAACAGAAGTTACACAGACTTCTATGCGGATGGTTCCAAGTTAAACGACCAGGTGGGCTTTGGGGTGTAATCTAAAGATCTAGAGCTGGTCATATCGAAAAGGTTACCCGACCACTGCAGTGTGTATCAAGCAGAGATCCTTGCAATTAAGGAAGTGGTGGAATGGCTTAGATATAATGTCATTACGACGATTGGCATAAATATCTTCTCAGACAGCCATTAAATCCCTGGAGAACGCATTTCAAAATACAAAAACCGACGTCGACTTTCGCAGATCTCTCAACAAGATGGCTGAACAGTTCAAAATTTGCCTGTTCTGGGTGCCGGGCCACAGAGATATCCCAGGGAATTGTAAAGCGAATGAGCTTGCGAGACTAGGAACCACACTTCCAGGGCTTCTGTAATCAGTGGGTATGTCTCAAGCAACATGTTAGCTAAGTTTTCAGGACCAGGCCTGAAGGACAACGAATGATGGATGGTCACAAAGAGGCGGCTGTGAGCAATCCAAAACTATGTGGCCTAATCTAGACTTGAAGCAGTCTACAGCTTTGCTGTCATTGGCTAGAACAGACGTCTCAGTCATTGTGTCCTTCTTGACAGGCCACTGTCTAATCGGTAAACATGCTGACAGACTGAATGTTGCTAGCAACGACTTTTGCAGAAGCTGTGAGGGCATCGAAGAAGAAGATACTATTGAATACCTTCTGTGTTTGTTAGAAGGAGTTCCACTTTACGTACTCATATCTTTGAGAACATGCATGATTTAGCGGATGTGAGCATTCACAAGTTACTGGGCGTTTTAAAGCGATATGGATGGTTCAACGGTAGGAACTAGAAGGCATCTTCCTTCTTTTGTTCCTGTGGTATCACAATGTACGAAAATGTCTAAGTGAGTCCGATGGCAGACTGCCACTTAAACCTAACCTACCTAACCATTACAACGGCGCTTTGATATCACAAATTTGTAGAAGGACTTAGGATTTGATTTTAATTGATTTCCAATTTTATTCAAATAGCTACTATTTGCCAATTTGTTTTCTTCCTTATATAAACATCTTGCTAAAGAATACTTCGAAAAGTCAGACGTTGAACCTGAGCGTTTAAACCTTTTATATAATTTATTCTTCTTCAGCCTAGAAAGATTGGTTGTATTCCATGGAGGACCAGATGCGTTGCAAAAAGGAATTGTGGAGACAGATCGAAAAATAAAGTCAAGTAGCACAGTAAAAAGTTGAAAATCATTTCATCGATATCTTTAGATCTGAAAACTTCATTCCAATGAACAGATGAGAGTAGTGAGTTCAGTTTGGTGTTTTAGCAAAGCAGTAAACTTTTTCAATTGCTACACCTCTTTTAACTTTAAGAGTGGGATAGGATATAAGTAATCTGAGTGTCGGATGATGTCTGTCCTCAGGACCTACAACCGGATCATGCTAGAACATGAAATAAATATTGAAACATTTTACAAAAATATCTTCACGGCTACAAATTCAATATCCAAGAAAGATTCCACTACTATTTCTTCAGAAGGAAATGCTGTGGAGACCGCTATTAGCACACCACTGCCAGATTTTTTTTTATTTTATCGTTCCGATCACGCCTATACATTTGATATTTGGAATGAAATATTTCAGAAACGTATACCTTATTTAGAAGCCAAGTTTCAGTAGAACCGATAAAATGACAATCGAAATTAAAGCTATCTGAGTAAAGAGACGAAAGTTTTGTATTTAACCCTCTAACATTTTGATATACTAGAGATATGTTATAAGCAGAAAATGAAAAATTCAGTTTTTGGAATAATTTCAGAGTTAGAATTAGTTGGGAGGTAAACAACATCAGACGTCTCCTTGAAGATATACTCTCGAATAAATGCCTAAGGGGGCCAAAAATCAGGCATTATAACGACTTCAAAAATGTCTTCAGGAACAATGATTCGGAAAGAAGCTTTGCTACGCCATGCATGGTACTTAAATTTATAAATACTCAATTCGACATCAAAGTCAATCTTTCATTTTATATAAAACTAGCTGAACCGGGCCCGCTCCGCTGCGCCTTCTTTTACTTTAGATGGAGCAAAATTTTCCTTTGAATATTTATTTTCGACAATTTAAGAGCTTTTGGTGAAATACCATGCAACGAAAATAGTATATCGCTTGACTAACAGTTTAACAATACATGTGCCATTATCTGAATCACATATGATCATATTGGTCTACGAATTTATGTTTTGATGTAAGATGTACTCTATTCTTTAAATACTTTATTTCAGCCCGATATTCTCATGAGAGTCCCCAGACACTTGGCCCTGAAAAATATCAGCATCGTGCTCTTCTCTCAAATACCATTTATTTAAACCCCAAATAGCCATTGGGTTAAGGGGGGTTTACCCGCCAAACACATGTCCCCAAAATTGATTATCAAATTCGTTTTCTAGTCTCAAATACCTTTCATTTGAGCCACATATTGGCATGATCGAACAATTTTTACCCTTTGGGCGGTGTTTTGGGAAAGGGGTGTTGCCCTAAATACATGGTCCTACATGTCGTATTAAAATTCGCATTCTACTCCCAAATACCTTTATTTCAGTCCCGTATTGTGATGGTCAGTAAAAAATTCCTCTTTGTGGGGTATTTTGGGAAGGGGGTAGACCTCCGAAAGTTGGTCCAGAAAGTTTGTATCAATTCTAGCTTTACACCCCAATACCTTTCGTTTGAGTTTCATATTGCCATGATCGGCAAATATGTCCGATTTTGTTTGTGTTTTGGGGATTGGGTTGTTCCCCCAAACACTTGGTCCTACAATTGGATATCAGATACGGTTTTTTATCCTTAATACCTTTCATTTGAGTCCCATATTATCGTTATTGGTCTTAATATATGTTTGGTAGGTTTTAGGTGGGGCGGCCCCCCTAGGTACCCCATCCGAAATTTGGATACCAAATTTTTATTTTTAGGGTACTATATGAGAGCATACAAAATTTCGCTTAAATCGCACCACCCATCTCCGAGATCTGGCGTTTCTGAAAATTAGGGTAAGGGGGAGGGTCCGCCCCCCTTCAGACATCAAAAAATTTAGAACAATATTTTCATCACGGGATCATTGTGCACCATCTGTGAAAATTTCAAGAAAATCGGTTCAGCCGTTTCTGGGTCTATAAGGAACACACAAACAAAAAAACACATAAGATAACATGCCATCGATGGTAATTTCAGCACCGAATTTGGATGCAAAAATCGGTTTCTTATTCGGGAAAACTTTAAGTGGTTTAGTAGTCGTAGCTCATAGTTTGGGTGTAGTTTGTGGAGCGTTGTTGTTGTAGCAGTGTGTTATACACTGAGGCGGAACCCTTGTCGATGAAGAACTCTATCGGTTCAATCCGGTACGTACAACCGACAGCCACGGGATTATGGAGTGTATAATGTTTTTGTGCCAGACGGTAAGGCGGAGGCACTAGGAGCAGAGTATTAAGTCTCGTGCAATCGGCGACTAAACTGGTTGATGGTTGCTGATCCATTGGAATTTCAATATAGGACGGAACTGCGTTTATATTAGGATTCAATGTTTTCTTCTTTTACGCTTTGTACTGATGGGTGATTGTAGAAAACTCTCCAGGCATGATGCATTTTCAAAACCCGTTTTATATCTTGCAAAATTTTCCATTAAGGCAATTGTTCCATTATTAATTGTTTCGAATTCACTGCGAGTGTTCTTAAAAAATGCGTAAAACTTAACATCGAACACTTTACATTTGTTTTTAATTCATGCATTTAGGTACTAAAACAAACAAAATGCTACATTTTGATCTAAAGCTATCTAAATTGGGATACAACTACACCATGGCTATAAATTTGGGCGACCACAAGATTTTTTTTTCAACTTGTACATTTAAGTGCTAAAACATACAAAATTGCACTTTCTTTACAAATTGAGCAAAGCGTATAAAAGTGGGATTCATTTGTACCTTGACAATCTATTTTGGGCGACGTAATGATATTTCCGATGTATTGTTATTGTTGATACTATTTGGTACTTTTTTGAAGAAGTTTTATACGCAATTATTACAAAACTTCATAACCTTATAAAAAACGGGGGACTTCCTAGGTTTCTGGAAGTCCCACACTAAAAAGGGGGCAACAAAAACGGGCTAGCGAAACGGACCACCGGGATGATAGAAGAGTAGCGTGACTGACAGATCATCGCCCAGCCCAAAAGGCTAAAGCTAGAATTATGAAATTTTGCACGAATGTTGGTCTTGGGTCATTGGCACGGAATAAAGCTGGATTTGGTGACATTCGTACGGTTAGGTACTAAAAAGTACCAAAAAATACAAAATTGTACATATTAGATCAGCGCGAACGGAAAGGGCTAGAATTATGTTCTTGGGCTCAAATTAAAGAGCATCTCGAAAAAAGGTATGGTGAAATGAATTTTGGAAAATCGTACTGGAAGTGGGAGCAATAGTACGTTTAGTACAGCTAATGGTACTATTTGGTACTTTCTTTGTAAACTGACATAGAGATCTGAATTTTGAAATTTTGGTACACTTTGGCAACCATAATAAGGTGACTTTAAGATTTTTGTAAGTTTAGGTACTAAAAAAAAAGTACCGAAAAGGTACTAAATGGGAGAACTTTGTACAGGGCGGATAGCGGCAGAATTTTGAAAATTGACTTAAAAGACATTTAGTACAAAAAGATGAGGGTGAAAATAAAAAAATGGAAAAATAGTACTGGTAAAGGAAGGAAACGTACGTTTAGTACCGCAATTGCTGCCATTTGGTACTTTCTTTACAGACGGAGCTAGAGGTCTGAAATTTGTACAAGAAGGTACAAGAAGGCAACATATGACGGGTGACTAAATAAACCATTCAAAATACGTACATTTTGGTACCAAAAAGTGCGAAATTGTACGAAATAGCATATCTTCGTCTACAGCCAACGGGGACAGCTAAAATCAAGCAATTTGACAAAGATTATTGCAGTCTTGACAAAAATATGACATGTGGAAGAAAACGTACCAAATAAGGTATAATTGGTACCTTGAAAGAATATATTGGGCAATTAGAAGATATTTTTTATTCGTATATTTAGGTACTAAAACATATAAAATGGTACATTCTGCAAGATTTGAGCTAAATCCCTAAAAATTTGGTTACGGCTACACCTTTACAAAAAATATTGGACGACCAGAAGAATCGTTTTTAATACGTGCATTCGTGGAAGTCTACTCAGAAGAAGACTTATGCAAGATAATTTAGATTGTCTAAGCATACAAGCCATTGACGACAATGTCAACAGGATTACGACAAAACTAGTGGAGCCTATCGAAGATAGTTGCCCTCTTCGAGGAAGGAAATCAGCTCAAGAAAAGCCCTGGATGACCGAGGAGATTCGCAACTTTGGGAAAGAGACCCGCAGACTTTTTAACAGAGCACGTCGCAAAAAATCGAAAGTATATTGATATGTGTATTACACACGACTCAAGGAATATACTAACATTACCAGAGCGGCAAAACGTGCATCATGGCAGCTTTTCTGTGACCAGGTCGATAGCGTTAATGGCGTCGCCAAGATGAAAAAGTTTCTCTCAAAAACTCATGTCCAAACTGAAACGTTAGTAGACTTCGTGGGAGTGAGAGCAGAACCAACAGAGGACATGTTGAGGCTTTTGATGAAAACCAATTTTTCACAGGATACGACGGGACTCACGGAGACACCAGAATTTTGGAATAATGACGTTGCTCGAAAGTTTATCATAACGGAATTTATGGTGATCAAGGAAGCCTTGAAGAGCTTCAAACCATTTAAGTCACCCGGACCCGATGGAATATTTCCGGCGTTACTACAAAAGGAGGCCGACTATCTGGTGTCTCAACTGGCAAATTTTGTAACAGCGTGCCTAGGACTTGCATATACTCCGAAAGCCTGGCAGGAGGTGGTGTTTATACCCAATCCCGGCAAAGCAAGTTATGCGACAGCAAAGGCCAATAAGCCTTACGTCCTTTCTACTCAAAACCATGGAACGCATTGTGGATACCATGATAAAGAGAGGACATCCGGCGAACTGCTCAAATACAAACAGCATGCCTATTTCAAGGGAAGATCGGTGGAGACTGCCCTGCACGAGGTTGTGTATAAAATAGAAGAATCCTTCGATGCCAAGACGTACACATTAGCGGTTTGCATTTACATCGAGGTGGCGTTTAATATTGTGCAGACTGACACATTGATCCAATCCTTAGATCAGTACCGGGTGGGCCGGGTACTTAGAGACTGGATAAACCTTAAGCTAAGGAACAGGTGGATAAATTGTGTGTCGTATGACATAAATACAAGGGAGAAAGTGGCACAGGGCACGCCACAGGAGGGGCATTTTATCGCCACTCCTTTGGGTGACCACCATAAATAATCTATTACGGATACTGACGGAGGAGGGATTTGAACCCGTCTGCTATGCAGACGTTGTTATAATACTTCTTAGGAGTAAAGATCTGAACCAGCTATGCAGAAGGGCCGAAATTGTCTTGCATATAGCTAACCCAGAGAAGACAGAAATATGCCTGTTCACGAAGAAGTTGAAGGTGGGTCAATTTGACGCGCCACGTTTCCTCAATAAAACAATTTCTATATCTGACAAGGTAAAATATTTAGGGATGATCTTGAAAAGGAAACTTAATTGGAAGTGTCAGATTCAGGAGCGTACTGAGAAGGCTCACATCTAAGGATAGTCCACTGGCTCTACAGAAGCGTGATTAGACTAATACTTACTTACGCCTCAGTAGTTAGGTGAACTTCATAGAACATGTTGTCTTGGCATGGTGTCGCATAGAGCGATGAGGACTAGGGCACTGGAGACTATTCTAGATATCCAACCCATTGGCTATGAGACTTAAGGCGATGTGAGAATGGATTGAGAATGGGAGCAACTCATACCATCGCGGTATAATCGAGGCGACGATAGGAAACCTGGAAAGAAGGAATGAGGTTTCCGACCGGATACCTGAGACGACACTTGAGGTCGAGTGCGAGGCACTGCTGCCAGCGGCACAGTATTTGAACCCTAGTATTGCCGTCTGGAAAATCATGTTATACGGATGGATTAATGCTAGGGGACAGAGTGGGCCTGGCGGTCTACATTGAGAACCCAGGGACTGAAATCTGTTTTAAACTGCCTGACCATATTACGGTTCTGCAGGCCGAGATCCGGGCGATCACGGAATGCGTGAGGTAGTGTGGTACTAACGCGAGGACGTCGAGTGTGAACATATTTACCGACAGTTAAATGGCCGTAAGAGCAATAACAACCAGGACGGTACGACAGTCTTGGAGTGTAAGGAGAACGCCTTCTCTGAGGATGGCACAATCCGCATCGTTTGGGTCCCGGCCATAACGGAGGCAGTGAAGTCCAGAGACCTGCCGTTAATAAACTTGGTTAACCCGAAGCTTTTCGGGTCGACGCAGTCCGATTTATGGGCGTGGGCTACAGCGACAATCTTATGTTTTTGGTGTTTTAGCAGTGTGTTATACACTGAACTCCATCAAGTCAGTCCGTAACGTACAACCGGCTGGCATGGGATTGTATGTCTATAGTGGCATGAAGCAGATTAATATCTTAATCCTCTTTTCAACCTAACATTACCTACTTCGTGGGATTAGGTATTAAAACATACAAAATGATATATTCTTTACTGAGTGATCTTAAGCTCTCAAAATTGGGATATAGCTACACCTTGACTATAAATTTTGGACGACCAGAAGATTTTTTTTTTTTCAAAATCGTTTATTTAGGTACAAAAACAAGCGCCCAAAAGTCGGAATCATTTATACTTTGACAATATATGTTGGGCGATTTAATGATATTTCCGATGTATTGTTATTCTTGGTACTATTTGGTACTTTGGTACTTTTACAGATATCAGAAATTTTATGCGCAATTATTTCAAAACTTCATAATCCTATAAAAAACGAGTGACTTCGATTAGAGTGGGAGAAATAGCACGTTTAGTACCGCTTTTGGTACTATTTGGTACTTTCTATGTAAATCGACCTCAAGCTCTGAATTTTGGATCTTGGGTACACTATGACAACCTTAAGTGGGTGACTAGAAGAGTTTTTTGAAATTAGTACATTTAGGTAGTAAAAAAAGTACCAAAAAGGTACAAATTGGATGAACTTTGTACAGTGCGGATAGAGATAGAATTTTGAAATTTGACTTAAAAAAGATGAGGGTGAAAAGAAAAAATAGTTCTGGTAATGGGAAAAAACGTACATTTTGCACCACAATTGGTACCATTTGGTACTTTCTTAACAGATGGAGCTTAAGGTCTTAAATTTGGCATGAAGGTACAAGATGCAAATATATGATGGGTGACTAAATGATCTGCTAAAAATTCGTACATTTTGGTACCAAAATTGATACCATTTGGTACTTTCTTTACGGATGGAGCTGGAAGAAAAATATGACGGGTGACTATGATCTTCTAACAATTTGTACATAATATCATAATAATAATGGTACCAATATTTTTTCCATTTGGTACTATCTGTGCAAATGGAGCTAGAGGACTGAAATATGAGATTTAGGTAAAACTTAGAAATATTGATGTCAGACTAAAAGATTTTTTCACTATTCTAACATTTTGGTACCAAAATGGTACTATTTTGTACTTTCTGTTCAGATGGATCTTGAGGTCTGAAATTTGGCATGCAGGTACAACTAAGAAATAAATGATGGATGACTAAATGGCCTTAATAGGAAATGTATTATAACATCCCAGCATGGGCTGTGGGTCCAAAAAAACGTGGATCACTTCCAATAGTCGTTGAATCAGCATTCCCTTATGAAAAGGTAAACGTTTATTCGGAAACGATTGCATTTAGATGAAAACATCAGTCGGGACAAAGGTATTCCCAAACATGATAGATGAAATGAGTTTTGCAAAAAACTCTATCAGACAACACCATCGAGTTTCATTCTTACAATTCGAAAGCAAACCGAATATTTACTGTTTTTCTACATGTTTTACCAAAGATAAATAAGACAGACATTATTGCTGAACTTAACAGCCACAATCTCACCCCACATTCAGTGGAAGAAATAAATACCAAATTTAGCAACGCCAACGATACAATCTATGAAGCACAGTTTGTACGCAAAAACAGACCATTCTAAACGTAATCATTACATTGTGGAATCAAAAACCACAAAGCAACAAAAGACCAACGAACTGCTGGAATTACCTCATTTACGGCCACGGAGGTAAAAACTGCATAGACGCTCATCGTGTATGTTATGCGCCAATCAGCATAACACAAAAGAACATTCTAATCGTGGAGAATTCAGTGCACCCAACCGGTACAACAACGACTTGTGAACCAGCATCTATGACTCTAGCCCATGAAATTATATCACAAGCCAATGACGATGCAACACCACATAACGTTAACACAGCATCAGCAGATGTAACAGCAAGCCGGCTTCCTGGAGCTGAATGGCACACACTCCAAAACTCAACAAATTTATTTGCAACTGTAAGGCCGGCACAAACCCGGCCCACTCAAAGCATACCGACCACTCCCTCCTTTACGCAGTCGATCTTTGGTCAGCCTTACTACACTTCAGCGATGACTGACTTTGGTTATGGAGACCAAATTCCAGTCACAATGAGACCCAACATGGCTAGTACACATATAGGCTTCCAGTACAACTCACCCAGCTTTCCATCTAGTTTTAGCAGATGGTGTCCGAACTACCAACCAACTGCTAGCCGACACGATTACTCTTATCAAATTTTTTACAATCCATTTTCAACAGCTCCTTCTTCGACCATCCACGGCACGTGTCGATTCTCACCACCAAGTCATCAGGCAGAACATCCAGCCGATACTACACTTTCCCAGTCGCTGCTAGCCGACACGATTACTCTTATCAAATTTTTTACAATCCATTTTCAACAGCTCCTTCTTCGACCATCCACGGCACGTGTCGATTCTCACCACCAAGTCATCAGGCAGACATCCAGCCGATACTACACTTTCCCAGTCGCAAATATCATCGAGACAAGTTATAACCAAAGACTTGCCAACATTTTCTGGCAGTCCAGAGGATTGGCCGTTATTTATTACAAACTTTGAACTTGAACAATCCACGGAACGTTGCGGGGTTTCCAATCAAGAAAACCTTATAAGACTTCTCAAGGGCGCTGCTTTAGAAGCTGTACGTGGTAAGTTAATGATGCCATCAACAGTTCATTTAGCCATCGAAACACTTCGAATACTATTCGGCCGCTCAGATGTTATTCACGACGCATTGCAAAGAAAACTTCGGCAAACGCCACCTGGCAACGAAAAACTTCAAACGTTGATAACCTTCTCTTTGGCCGTTCAAAATTACAGAGCCACAATGGTTGCTATTAGACTAGCAGACTACCTCAACGATCCCATGTTACTCAACGCTTCCTGAACAAACTACCAGGAGATATGAAATTGGATTTTGGTCGTCGTAGAATGGAATCAGTGCGTGTAGACATTGGTGTTTTTGACGATTGGCTCTTCAACATAGCGACATGTGCGAGTTTGGTCACCCCCACTGACGTAAGTACCTTAATGCAATCCGAAGAAAAGGGAATTCGCAAAAACCAAAGGGAAAGAGTTTTTGTACATGACTCCTCAGCAAATACAACAAAAAACGATACTTGTATAATTTGCAGTGATCGACACCAACTACAAGACTGCCCGTCATTCATTTCAATGAGTCGACAGAACCGTTGGAAATATATAAAAGAGTGATGTCTTTGTATTCGTTGCTTTAAAAATCATTTGGTTAAACGTTGTCACTCAAAGAGGCAGTGCGGGGTAGACGGCTGCACCATGGCACATAACCCCCTTCTTCATTCTTCTTCATACACAACAACCAACAATGGAAATGAAGGCAGTGCTGGCGTTAGCCTAAGCAGCAATAATGACAATGTTATTAACAGAGACAGCAATGTTAAAACTAATAATAGTTATGGCTCTATTGACAGCAATAACAAAAACAATACTATTTATATTATTGCACTCCTCCAAACGCAATATAATTTTCAAATGTGTTCCAAATACATTACATTACAATGATGTCGTGATAAATACATTAGCCCTGGTCGACGAAGGTTCTTCTATTTCTCTAATGGATTCTAAATTGGCTGATAAACTTCGTTTAGATGGACCTCGTAAAGAATTGTGTATGTAATGGACTGGTGATATAACCAAAACCGAAGAGAATTCTAAGTCCGTATGTGTTGGTATATCATCCCAGTTAAATAACACTAAAATATACAAAATGGTTAATGTTTGTACCATAACAAACATGGATCTACCTGAACAATCATTGGACACGTCAATAATAAATTCTCACCCACATTTAATATCATTGCCTATACAGCACTACGACGCAATGAAACCGAGGGTACCAATAGGTCTCGACAACATAAAACTTATAGCGCCCCTAGAAGTCAGGGAGAGTGCCGGTGACGGTCTTATAGCAATGCGATGTCGAACTGGATGGTTTGTTTACGGTCAATCGGTTGGTATTCATCTAAACATTAAACCCCTGATTTCCAAAGATGACGAAAAGGCGCTGCAAATAATGGAATAAACCTCGCAATACTTGGAAGCTGAAAAACGTTGGGAAATTGGTCTCTTATGGCGCTACGACAATATCACACGGCCCGATTCTCTTTCTATGGCACGCAAGAGACTGGAATGCCTAGAAAGGAAAATGGCAAAAGACTCCGACCTGAAAGCCTTTTTTACCAACAAAATTAAGGAATACCTAGAGAAAGGATACATTGAAAAGGCAAAGAAGAACCACACGAGTGCTCTCGGTAAGTCTTGGTATCTACCCATTTTTGTTGTCACCAACATAAACAAAAACAAAATGCGAATTGTATTGGATGCGGCATCGAAGGTAAAAGACATTTCTTTAAACTCAGTTTTATTGAAAGGCCCTGATATGATGCAGTCGCTTGTGAGCATTTTGATTCGATTCGCGGTCGCGAAACACCTTTGTTGATGACTGGCTCCAAAGTGTTGACAGCGAAACGGAAATGAGAGCGCTCGCTAAGACTGTAAAAATGATACACAGTGAAGGGGGATTTGAGATGAGGAATTGGATCTGTAACTCAAAACCTGTTTTAAATTTACTCAACGAGAGTCCATCCAATGATAAGAAATTTATAAGCGACCGAGAATCTCAGCACGAAAAGATATTAGGCGTTTGGTGGCTCCCAGACACTGATGAGTTTACATTTCTCCACAAATTCACTGAAATGGACTTCGATGAAAGATCGACCCCCACGAAACGGCAACTTCTTCGTACTATAATGATGATTTTTGACCCGTTAGGGCTAATCGGATAGTTTGTTGTAGAGGCTAAAATAATAATGCAAGACGTGTGGAGGTCTCATATTACGTGGAATGAACCAATCTGCGAAAATTAAAAGGGTGAGTGGTTTCGCTGGATGAGAAAATTGAAAAACATTGGCTGCATAAAAATTCCCAGACGAGCTCTTGTTTTTGAGCAAGACAATGGCGCTGAATTACATGTGTTCGTCGACGCCAGTATAAAAGCTTATGCGACAGTGGCGTACTTCAAGTCTACTATTGGAAATAGAATTACCAGCAGAATAGTTTTGTCAAAAACAAGGGTGGCGCCACTAAAACCAATTTCAGTGCCCCGGATGGAGTTAGTGGCTGCTGTTTTGGGATAACGAATTGCCAAATTTATACAAAGCGAAGTTTCTATAAAACTACAGCGAAGAGTATTTTGGACAGATTCCAAAGACGTACTTTTTTGGATTAACTCTGATGCCAGAGAGTTCCATCAGTTTGTGGCGGTCAGAATTGGACAGATTTTGCAAGACTCAAATGTAAGTGAATGGCATTGGGTGTCGTCATCCTTAAACGTGGCAGATGATAGGACTAAGATAAACGCCAATAACGACCTTCATAGCGATTTAAGATGGTTTTACGGTCCAAAATATCTTACCCTCCCCGAAGAGGAGTGGCCAACCAGCAATATTGACGCCTTTGTGCATCACCTGAGCGAATCTTCAGTTGAGCTGGCATTACCAAAACAAGAAATAAATCGGGTTTCTTCGCCAGCACCTGAAAGGTTTAGTAAGTGGGAAAAAATACGATGGGCCCAACCGCAGGTGTTGCGTTTTGTGAAACTTCTAATTAAACGTCCGTTTAAAGACACAGAGTTAGACAAAATTTTCATAGCGTCTCCTATGAAAGGTGCTGAATTGTTGCTTATAAAAAATTGCCAACTTGATGTACATTTTGGAGAGATGTGCCAACTTCAATCGGGGAATATGGTGGTGAGTCGGAAAAGTCAAATTTATAAGCTTTCCCCACATGTAGATGAATTTGGTGTCATACGAATCAGATATGAAGAGACCCATTGTAATACCTCGAATTCATAACTTCACTCAACTTATAACGAATTTTTATCATAGGAAATTTCATCACCACCATAATGAAATTGTTGTGAATGAGATGAGACAGATGTTTTTTATACCTGGACTACGGGCTTTGGTACGCCAAATTGCTAAACGGTGTCAAAAATTTAAAAATCGACGAGCAGTTCCACAGCCACCTGAAATGGGAAGTCTGGAATTGTACGTGGCCTTTAACGATGTCGGGCATCTGACTTTCCCAGACAAGTATATGGTGTCTCATTTAACTCGTTCCTTAAGATACGCTCGTTGCAAATGATCCACAAGATTATTTATACCAATGAACCGTCAGAAGCCAGATATTCTGTATTGCGTTTTCCCAACTCTACAAGAGGTAAACAAGTAATACAAATACGTCATCAATATCGTGTATCTGACCAACAGTTCTTTGTTAATGCTATTCGTCTCTGGAATAATCTTCCCAATAGTATTCACATTATAAGTAGTATAAGTGGGCGACGAATGCGCATGCAACATTGTGGAACAGCGAAACGGCCGGTAGGACGGCGAAAGTCCTATGGGGGGGATCCAGATCGTGAGAACACGAGGCTATTACTGAAAGGAAGTGAGAAGGAGGTCAGTATACCTATTGGTATCATAACGGGACACAGGACTACGAGCTGACTTATGCAAAATCGGTGCGGCAAGTGATAGCATGTGTAGGGCATGCGGGGAAGATGATGAGACGTTGGAGCATTTCCTTTGTCGTTGCCCGGTTTTCGCGTCCAACAGATACCGGTACTTAGGTGGAGACACACTACCAGACATGAACCAACTTAGGGGAGTGGTATTGAAAACAACAAAGGATTTTGTAAGTAGCACGGAATTCCTAACTTAAAATTTTCTTTTTATAGGTTCCTTTATAGTTTTTAGAGCGCACTACAAGCCGATTACTGGCTTAGGTGTATGTCCATAGTGGCAGGGGGCGGATTAATATCTGCACCTTTTTTTCAACCTAACCTGGTAGTTATGTAATAGTTTTTACTGACGTTGCCTGAAAAGTGTGCAGATAGTTCATTTCCTACATCGTGCCAAGTATACGGTATTTAATAAATCAATTTAAAGCAGCTGTCATCATTTCATGGGTATCTACACCAAAATAGCGGCGTACAGCGAATTTTAAGCATATACGTGAACGCCAACTAAACTGTGCGTAACTTCACTCATAAAACAGCTGATTCAGTTATAAATCAAATGCAATTTTTTTTAATGTTTGGAAGTGTGTATTTTGTCTGGGTTCTGTTTTATATGCAAAAAAATAGGTTTATTTGACAATTCTATAAATGAAATAAAAAGTTATTTCGAATTTTAAAACACATTCAATAAAAATTAATTTTTTTTTGGCTTTTTAAGTTCCGCATGATGTTCGATTGAACATATTAAAAGTGCAATACTTTGAAAGGATTGGGGCGACATTTGCAAAATGTTGTTCCGTAAAAGTGTAACATCTTTTTCTTTGATAGTGGCGTACGAATTGCACTCTCAAATTTAGAATAATTGATGCAGTAAACTTTTGCATCGGATATAGTACGTATTTAAACAACACATACGATAATCAAATAAAGTAATGTAGATCCGAGAAGGAACTATGGCTCTGGGCACCAGATTCATAACATTTAAGAAAAGATTCAATTTTATATAGGGTGTAGCAAAGTACACCGGGTCAGCTAGTAACTTATAAATAATAATTCTATATAATTAGAATTATGCTTATTCTACTCTGTGCTATGTGCATTCACGACTTCGGCTCGAACGACAATGACCAAACGGAATGTTCGTGTGAACCACAGAGTTATATTCAAAAACGTCAATAGAATGGCATGTACACAAAGGGCCACATAAACAAGTATACAAAATATCCAAATTCATTGGTTGCAATAATGAAATTTAAAATTTTCACGCCAAGCAAACATGTCCATCAGCCGCAACAAAATGCTATTTACCTCTAGTGCTGTTCGACATTCTTCAAAAAGCCACAGCTGCGTACGCCATCTCGCTTGCGTCAATAAAATATATAATTCGATCCAAAATTGTTACATCCGGGTAATTTAATGTTGTACATAATGTAGGCTGAAGTACCATTTTTCAAAAATATTTTCTGGAATTGGCGTATTCCAATCCAACTTGCAAGAGTATTTTTGACTTTATTACCACATTTGTCAAAATTCCGAATTTTCTTGGCCACCTGCTACGGGAACTTTAACACAAATCGGAAGTCTTGGCTTAGTCACAATATAATTTCGACATAAGAATTAGTATTCTGCTCTGCTTTAAGAATAGTCGTTGAAATCTTTAATAGCCTGTTTGCGGACTACGACGTCGAGACGAACAAAGGACATTCGAACGAAATAAAATTTGTATGTATGTGGAATTCAATTTTCCCCTGCACATACGTAAGCCAATTTTTCACTTTCAAGTGGTTATGAATTTGGAATTGCTATATGATGCTTTTTGTATGTACAATGGTACAACTATGTCAAGATTTTCTTTAATTCAACCACATACACAAGCTCAAGACATTAACTAAATCTTATATATCTTCTTATATATAAAAATTAATTTGTGTTTGTTTGTCGGTTTCATTGTTTTTTCCATATAGACTCAAAACGGCTGAACCGATTACCATGAAAATATTACAGATTATATAGGTTGGTCTAGAAGGAAACAAAGACTATAAATTTTTTTTATATCGAAAGGTGGCGGACCCTTACCTCAAAATTACTACCCAAAAATAAAAGTGTACCGATCAGGACAATATGGGACTCAAATGAAAGTTATTCAGGAGTAGAGTACGAATTTCATATTAAAATTGGGTCCAAGTAACTGAGGGCCGCTCCAAATGAGCATAGCCGACCATGACTCAAGGGGATTCAAATGAAAGTTATGTTGGAGGAGATTACGGCAATATGGGACTCAAATGAAAGGTATTTGAGAGTAGAAAACGAATTTGATATCAAATTTTGGAGCCAAGTGTTTGGGGTACGCCCTAAATCACCCCCTTAATTGCACCTCATTTCTGACTCACGAATGGCATGTTTAACGCAGATGCCTGCCATTACAGCCCAAACCTGCGCGGCCCAAAGCCCAATGGTGAATACAATGCGTCTTCCAACGCTCCCACATGTGGTAACCCACACATGAGTACCAATTTGATCCCACGCATTATGGAGCGCAAATCAACGGTATTTGTGAGTAACGAGCGAATTTGATATCTATTTTCAGGGTAAAGTGCCGGTGGCCGCCCCAGCCCCAAACGGTTCACACTTACCGACTATGGCAATATGGGGCTCAAATAAAAGGGATTTGGGAGTTAAGCACGAATTTGATATCCATATTTGAGTCGAAATGTCTCTCCTAAAAATTACTTATCATTACCCTAATTTTAAAAAATACCAGATCTCGGAGATTGGTAATGTGATTCGTTGGAAATTTTTTTGCACTTTCACAGTCACCAAAAACAAAACATGGTTTCTATTGTTGAGATCGAGTGCAGCGGGGGCCGTCCAAAACTCAACAAATGTATATATAAACCAATGACGACAATATAGAGCCATGGGTGGAAATTGATTGATTTTCGGGAAATTGATATTAATTTTCGAAACAAAGACCCTGGCGTCCATCCACTCTCAAACACAACTTATTTACCGATCATATCATTATGGGGCTCGTACGAAATGTTTTTCAAATTTACTTTAATGGCCAAGTGACAACCCCCAAATTGCCCCTAAACCGGAATATTAACCAATATAGTAATATAGAACTCAAAAGAAAGGCATTTGAGAGAAGAGTAAACATTTGCACAGGAACTGAGCAGGGCAAACTTCTCACACATCAATGAGTGCTTTCCGATTCAAGTTGAGTTTATCAATGATAAGGGCCTTTTTTCATAAACACCTCTCTTTGGGCAGAATACCTAGGTCTTGGGAAGTCCTACACTAAAAAGGGGGTATCGTAAATGGGGCAAGTGAAGCGGACCACCGGGATGCTAGTATATATATAAAAGAGTTGAGTGACTGACTGACTGATCATCGCCCAGCCCAAACGGCTAAAGCTAGAAACATGAAATTTTGCACGAATGTTGGTACTACGCTGGATTTGGTGATATTCGTACGATTAGGTACTAAAAAGTACGAAATGGCACATATTTGCCCAGCTCTAACGGAAAGGGTTAGAATTATATTCTTTGGCTCAAATTAAAGATTGTCTCGAAAAAAATAAGGTTTGAAAAAGAAAATGGAAAATCGTACCTGAAGTGGGAGAAATAGTAGTCTTTAGTGCTGAAATTTGTAGTTTCTGATTTCTGAGTTTTTGAACTTTGGCGCTTCTTGTTTGAGCCGTTGAGTGGAGCGAACGTTTTGTTATTTCGCTTCGCAAGAATTTCGTATTACCCGTAATAGGTCATTATTTTTGGAAGAAACATTTAAGTCATTCAAGGATAGCTTCGATAGTTCATTAGGCGGTTGATTATCTGCGCCTGTAGCGACAGATCCAAAGCCCGGGAGTAGGCTTAGAATGGACTCCAAAGACCTGCTGCAGTGGTGGTATCAGGCAGTAGCATGTTGTCTGCTACTAAAACCTCGACTGGTGGAGCGGTTGCCCCAGGCTCCACTAGCCGACAGACAACTGGTCAGCAGGGGCTTTTGACGAAGACACCTGGTTCGAGTCTAAAGGGCAAGGCCGAACTTTGGCGCTTCTTGTTTGAGCCGTTGAGTGGAGCGAACGTTTTGTTATTTCGCTTCGCAAGAATTTCGTATTACTCGTAATAGGTCATTATTTTTGGAAGAAACATTTAAGTCATTCAAGGATAGATTCGATAGTTCATTAGGCGGTTGATTATCTGCGCCTGTAGCGACAGATCCAAAGCCCGGGAGTAGGCTTAGAATGGACTCCAAAGACCTGCTGCAGTGGTGGTATCAGGAAGTAGCATGTTGTCTGCTACTAAAACCTCGACTGGTGGAGCGGTTGCTCCAGGCTCCACTAGCCGACAGACAACTGGTCAGCAGGGGCTTTTGACGAAGACACCTGGTTCGAGTCTAAAGGGCAAGGCCGAACTTTGGCGCTTCTTGTTTGAGCCGTTGAGTGGAGCGAACGTTTTGTTATTTCGTTTTCGCAAGAATTTCGTATTACTCGTAATAGGTCATTATTTTTGGAAGAAACATTTAAGTCATTCAAGGATAGACTCGATAGTTCATTAGGCGGTTGATTATCTGCGCCTGTAGCGACAGATCCAAAGCCCGGGAGTAGGCTTAGAATGGACTCCAAAGACCAGCTGCAGTGGTGGTATCAGGAAGTAGCATGTTGTCTGTCAAGCCGACAGACAACTGGTCAGCAGGGGCTTTTGACGAAGACACCTGGTTCGAGTCTAAAGGGCAAGGCCGAACCTATTCTATCTTCGCATGCCTATAATTTGCCTAGGCCATCTGCCTTCGCCGGCAAATTAACACGCTCTTTAAGAGGTTGGAATAATAGAAGCCGCATCGCTCTCAGGTTTATTTAGAGACTTGGTGCGAATGATTTTAAGAATCTTACTCCCTAAACTGGACTCCGGGATTCGCTGGCATCGTATCCCCACAGCGAAAGCCGGGCAATGGCGTAGGAAAAGCTCCAACGTCTCATCATCTTCCCCGCATGTCCTACATATGCTATCACTTACCACACCGATTTATATAAGTGAGCTCGTAGTCCTACGTGTCCCGTAATGATTACTTCCTTTCAGTAATAGCCTCGTTTTCTCACGATCTGGATCAACCCAAACGACTTTCGCCGTCCTACCGACCGTTTCGCTGTTCCACACGCCCTTAACTCGGACTGCGCCGACTAGAAAGGCTACGGGTTAACCAAGTTTATTGACGGCAGTTCTTTGGCCTGCAATGCCAAATCGACTGCTTTCTCATTCCCAGTTACTCCACTATGGCCCGGCATCCAAACAATGAGGATCGTGCCATCCTCAGAGAAGGCGTTAATCTTCTTCTTACATTCGAAGACTTTTCGGGATCTTACCATACTGGTTGTTATTGCCCTTATGACCTATTTCCTGTCCGTAAAGATGTTCTTACTCGACGTCCTCGCGTTAACACAACACCACCTCACGCATTCCGTGATCGCCAGGATCTCCGCCTGCTCAGGTAGTCTAAAACAGATCTCAGTCCCTGGCTTCTCTTTGTAGA
Source organism: Stomoxys calcitrans (assembly GCF_963082655.1). Classification (NCBI taxonomy): domain Eukaryota; kingdom Metazoa; phylum Arthropoda; class Insecta; order Diptera; family Muscidae; genus Stomoxys; species Stomoxys calcitrans. Next base: position 135,990,795 of record NC_081552.1, on the reverse strand, counting down.
CCCCCAGGTCCACTCTGTTCTCTATCTATGATCCATCTGTGTAAAATGATCTTCCAGATGGCAATACTAGGGTTCCGTCAACCCAAGACTGTGCCGCCGGCAGCAGTGCCTCGCACTCAACCTCAAGTGTCGTCCCAGGTATACGATCGGAAAACTCCATTTCCCCAGGTATCCTATTGACACCTCGATTATACCGCGATGCTGTGACCTGCTCCTATCATCTATTCACTTTACCATTCCCTTAAGTCTCATAGCCGCAATGGCTGCCTCACACTTAATCTGTATATCTATGGGTCGGATAACTAAAATGATCTCTATTGCCCTAGTAGGAGTAGTCCTAGTCGCTCCGCCTATGCCAAGACAACATGTTGTTGTTGTTGTAGCAGTGTGTTCTACACTGAGGCGGCGTCCCTTGCCGATGAAAGACTCCATCGGGCTAATCCGGTACGTACAATGGGCTGCCATACTAGGATCTGCACTTCCTGTTCTTTTAGTATTAGGATCTATGCTTATTCTAGTCTTTCCAATTTTGAGAGAGACGGTGATTGTCTCGTCAGCCCCCTGTTTGTTGAGCGGACAGTTTTGCTCCTATAGTGCGCAATGCCTTTAGTCTTAGTCACGAAGACTTGAACAATGCCAACCACAAGGAGAGTTCCTTCCTTCTCCCTTGGTTTTGCATGCCAATAAAGAGAGTCTCCATTGCGGGGTGGCTGGCTTACTTGAAAGCGGGAAGCTCTTTTTCTTCTTCATCATTTTAGCATAACACTCTCTTCGGGAGATCTGGACGATTTCTCCTTAGATGCTGCTGCTATCGAAGTACTTTCTGAGGTCCGTGATTCCCCGCTGGCGCCCAGTCCAACTTTGTGACCCACTTACACAGGGTTTGTCGGGTCCCGTTTCGATGCGATCCCCTCCTGTCTCGATTGTGGCAGGGTGTTCAGCAACAACTGCTGAGTTTTCTCCTGATTCCCCAACCCCACCGCTTCCATAGACCTTCAGTTTCAACTTGTTGAATCCGTAGGATTCAACTCCTTCAGACTTGTTGAGGTCTGCGAGACAGCCGAAATTAAGTACGAATACTGCATGTCTCCGGTCACCATCAGCCTCATCCAATCTTCCAGTCGGTGGTTGAAAGATTGGGATCACATTCCCTTAATCTTTCAAGTATCGCTTCAGGATCTAAAGGAATCCTTGTACCCAAGCATGCGCCATTGGTCGAGAAAGAATATCTTCCTTCTTGACTAAATCTAGTGCTGTACCTGGCCAGATCTCACCAATCTTTTTTAGAGCACAACGATGCATTTCAATTTAGCGTTGATCCCCGAAGGCATGATGGCAGTCCATTGACTATCCCACTCCAATTATTCCTATGTAGGTATGCAGTCCTGTTCTGTTCTCCCTTGTCGACAACTGCCATCACCAAACTGTAATAAGAACCTATGGTATCTTGCTGGTTATGTTATACGACTTATCACGCAAAGTGCGTCGAACTTTCTGCAAGAACTGCCGATAACATAAGAGAAGACAAAGGACTTCGTTGGTGTTAAGTGTAAAGTATTCGATGTTGAGTTTTATGCATTTTTTAAGAATACTCTCAGTGAATTCGAAACAATACATAATAAACTCGTCGCCTTAATGGAAAAATTTGCAAGATAAAAACAGTTTTGGAAAATGCATCATGCTTGGAGAATTTTCTGCAATCACCCATCGATTCAATGCGTAAAAGAAAAAAACCATAGAATCCTAATATAAACGCAGTTCCATCTAATATTGAAATTCCAACAGATCAACAATCATCAACCAGTTTAGTCGCCGACTACACGAGACTTAATACTCTGCCGCCTTCTGGCCTATTGACAGCACAGCTGCTTCATCAAGTACTCCTAGTGCCTCTGCCTTACCGTCTGGAACAACAACATTTTACACTCCACAGGCTTCTACCAACTACGACTCCTAACCCACTAAAGTGCCGGTGGCCGCCCCAGCCCCAAACGGTTCACACTTACCGACTATGGCAATATGGGGCTCAAATAAAAGGGATTTGGGAGTTAAGCACGAATTTGATATCCATATTTGAGTCGAAATGTCTCTCCTAAAAATTACTTATCATTACCCTAATTTTAAAAAATACCAGATCTCGGAGATTGGTAATGTGATTCGTTGGAAATTTTTTTGCACTTTCACAGTCACCAAAAACAAAACATGGTTTCTATTGTTGAGATCGAGTGCAGCGGGGGCCGTCCAAAACTCAACAAATGTATATATAAACCAATGACGACAATATAGAGCCATGGGTGGAAATTGATTGATTTTCGGGAAATTGATATTAATTTTCGAAACAAAGACCCTGGCGTCCATCCACTCTCAAACACAACTTATTTACCGATCATATCATTATGGGGCTCGTACGAAATGTTTTTCAAATTTACTTTAATGGCCAAGTGACAACCCCCAAATTGCCCCTAAACCGGAATATTAACCAATATAGTAATATAGAACTCAAAAGAAAGGCATTTGAGAGAAGAGTAAACATTTGCACAGGAACTGAGCAGGGCAAACTTCTCACACATCAATGAGTGCTTTCCGATTCAAGTTGAGTTTATCAATGATAAGGGCCTTTTTTCATAAACACCTCTCTTTGGGCAGAATACCTAGGTCTTGGGAAGTCCTACACTAAAAAGGGGGTATCGTAAATGGGGCAAGTGAAGCGGACCACCGGGATGCTAGTATATATATAAAAGAGTTGAGTGACTGACTGACTGATCATCGCCCAGCCCAAACGGCTAAAGCTAGAAACATGAAATTTTGCACGAATGTTGGTACTACGCTGGATTTGGTGATATTCGTACGATTAGGTACTAAAAAGTACGAAATGGCACATATTTGCCCAGCTCTAACGGAAAGGGTTAGAATTATATTCTTTGGCTCAAATTAAAGTTTGTCTCGAAAAATATAAGGTTTGAAAAAGAAAATGGAAAATCGTACCGGAAGTGGGAGAAATAGTAGTCTTTAGTGCTGAAATTTGTAGTTTCTGATTTCTGAGTTTTTGAACTTTGGCGCTTCTTGTTTGAGCCGTTGAGTGGAGCGAACGTTTTGTTATTTCGTTTTCGCAAGAATTTCGTATTACTCGTAATAGGTCATTATTTTTGGAAGAAACATTTAAGTCATTCAAGGATAGATTCGATAGTTCATTAGGCGGTTGATTATCTGCGCCTGTAGCGACAGATCCAAAGCCCGGGAGTAGGCTTAGAATGGACTCCAAAGACCAGCTGCAGTGGTGGTATCAGGAAGTAGCATGTTGTCTGTCAAGCCGACAGACAACTGGTCAGCAGGGGCTTTTGACGAAGACACCTGGTTCGAGTCTAAAGGGCAAGGCCGAACCTATTCTATCTTCGCATGCCTATAATTTGCCTACGCTATCTGCCTTCGCCGGCAAATTAACACGCTCTTTAAGAGGTTGGAATAATAGAAGCCGCATCGCTCTCAGGTTTATTTAGAGACTTGGTGCGAATGATCTTAAGAATCTTACTCCCTAAACTGGACTCCGGGATTCGCTGGCATCGTATCCCCACAGCGAAAGCCGGGCAATGGCGTAGGAAAAGCTCCAACGTCTCATCATCTTCCCCGCATGTCCTACATATGCTATCACTTACCACACCGATTTAAATAAGTGAGCTCGTAGTCCTACGTGTCCCGTAATGATTACTTCCTTTCAGTAATAGCCTCGTTTTCTCACGATCTGGATCAACCCAAACGACTTTCGCCGTCCTACCGACCGTTTCGCTGTTCCACACGCCCTTAACTCGGACTGCGCCGACTAGAAAGGCTACGGGTTAACCAAGTTTATTGACGGCAGTTCTTTGGCCTGCAATGCCAAATCGACTGCTTTCTCATTCCCAGTTACTCCACTATGGCCCGGCATCCAAACAATGAGGATCGTGCCATCCTCAGAGAAGGCGTTAATCTTCTTCTTACATTCGAAGACTTTTCGGGATCTTACCATCCTGGTTGTTATTGCCCTTATGACCTATTTCCTGTCCGTAAAGATGTTCTTACTCGACGTCCTCGCGTTAACACAACACCACCTCACGCATTCCGTGATCGCCAGGATCTCCGCCTGCTCAGGTAGTCTAAAACAGATCTCAGTCCCTGGCTTCTCTTTGTAGACCCCCAGGTCCACTCTGTTCTCTATCTATGATCCATCTGTGTAAAATGATCTTCCAGATGGCAATACTAGGGTTCCGTCAACCCAAGACTGTGCCGCCGGCAGCAGTGCCTCGCACTCAACCTCAAGTGTCGTCTCAGGTATACGATCGGAAAACTCCATTTCCCCAGGTTTCCTATTGACGCCTCGATTATACCGCGATGCTGTGACCTGCTCCTATCATCTATTCACTTTACCATTCCCTTAAGTCTCATAGCCGCAATGGCTGCCTCACACTTAATCTGTATATCTATGGGTCGGATAACTAAAATGATCTCTATTGCCCTAGTAGGAGTAGTCCTAGTCGCTCCGCCTATGCCAAGACAACATGTTGTTGTTGTTGTAGCAGTGTGTTCTACACTGAGGCGGCGTCCCTTGCCGATGAAAGACTCCATCGGGCTAATCCGGTACGTACAATGGGCTGCCATACTAGGATCTGCACTTCCTGTTCTTTTAGTATTAGGATCTATGCTTATTCTAGTCTTTCCAATTTTGAGAGAGACGGTGATTGTCTCGTCAGCCCCCTGTTTGTTGAGCGGACAGTTTTGCTCCTATAGTGCGCAATGCCTTTAGTCTTAGTCACGAAGACTTGAACAATGCCAACAACAAGGAGAGTTCCTTCCTTCTCCCTTGGTTTTGCATGCCAATAAAGAGAGTCTCCATTGCGGGGTGGCTGGCTTACTTGAAAGCGGAAAGCTCTTTTTCTTCTTCATCATTTTAGCATAACACTCTCTTCGGGAGATCTGGACGATTTCTCCTTAGATGCTGCTGCTATCGAAGTACTTTCTGAGGTCCGTGATTCCCCGCTGGCGCCCAGTCCAACTTTGTGACCCACTTACACAGGGTTTGTCGGGTCCCGTTTCGATGCGATCCCCTCCTGTCTCGATTGTGGCAGGGTGTTCAGCAACAACTGCTGAGTTTTCTCCTGATTCCCCAACCCCACCGCTTCCATAGACCTTCAGTTTCAACTTGTTGAATCCGTAGGATTCAACTCCTTCAGACTTGTTGAGGTCTGCGAGACAGCCGAAATTAAGTACGAATACTGCATGTCTCCGGTCACCATCAGCCTCATCCAATCTTCCAGTCGGTGGTTGAAAGATTGGGATCACATTCCCTTAATCTTTCAAGTATCGCTTCAGGATCTAAAGGAATCCTTGTACCCAAGCATGCGCCATTGGTCGAGAAAGAATATCTTCCTTCTTGACTAAATCTAGTGCTGTACCTGGCCAGATCTCACCAATCTTTTTTAGAGCACAACGATGCATTTCAATTTAGCGTTGATCCCCGAAGGCATGATGGCAGTCCATTGACTATCCCACTCCAATTATTCCTATGTAGGTATGCAGTCCTGTTCTGTTCTCCCTTGTCGACAACTGCCATCACCAAACTGTAATAAGAACCTATGGTATCTTGCTGGTTATGTTATACGACTTATCACGCAAAGTGCGTCGAACTTTCTGCAAGAACTGCCGATAACATAAGAGAAGACAAAGGACTTCGTTGGTGTTGTGCAAAGTGTAAAGTATTCGATGTTGAGTTTTATGCATTTTTTAAGAATACTCTCAGTGAATTCGAAACAATACATAATAAACTCGTCGCCTTAATGGAAAAATTTGCAAGATAAAAACAGTTTTGGAAAATGCATCATGCTTGGAGAATTTTCTGCAATCACCCATCGATTCAATGCGTAAAAGAAAAAAACCATAGAATCCTAATATAAACGCAGTTCCATCTAATATTGAAATTCCAACAGATCAACAATCATCAACCAGTTTAGTCGCCGACTACACGAGACTTAATACTCTGCCGCCTTCTGGCCTATTGACAGCACAGCTGCTTCATCAAGTACTCCTAGTGCCTCTGCCTTACCGTCTGGAACAACAACATTTTACACTCCACAGGCTTCTACCAACTACGACTCCTAACCCACTAAAGTGCCGGTGGCCGCCCCAGCCCCAAACGGTTCACACTTACCGACTATGGCAATATGGGGCTCAAATAAAAGGGATTTGGGAGTTAAGCACGAATTTGATATCCATATTTGAGTCGAAATGTCTCTCCTAAAAATTACTTATCATTACCCTAATTTTAAAAAATACCAGATCTCGGAGATTGGTAATGTGATTCGTTGGAAATTTTTTTTTCACTTTCACAGTCACCAAAAACAAAACATGGTTTCTATTGTTGAGATCGAGTGCAGCGGGGGCCGTCCAAAACTCAACAAATGTATATATAAACCAATGACGACAATATAGAGCCATGGGTGGAAATTGATTGATTTTCGGGAAATTGATATTAATTTTCGAAACAAAGACCCTGGCGTCCATCCACTCTCAAACACAACTTATTTACCGATCATATCATTATGGGGCTCGTACGAAATGTTTTTCAAATTTACTTTAATGGCCAAGTGACAACCCCCAAATTGCCCCTAAACCGGAATATTAACCAATATAGTAATATAGAACTCAAAAGAAAGGCATTTGAGAGAAGAGTAAACATTTGCACAGGAACTGAGCAGGGCAAACTTCTCACACATCAATGAGTGCTTTCCGATTCAAGTTGAGTTTATCAATGATAAGGGCCTTTTTTCATAAACACCTCTCTTTGGGCAGAATACCTAGGTCTTGGGAAGTCCTACACTAAAAAGGGGGTATCGTAAATGGGGCAAGTGAAGCGGACCACCGGGATGCTAGTATATATATAAAAGAGTTGAGTGACTGACTGACTGATCATCGCCCAGCCCAAACGGCTAAAGCTAGAAACATGAAATTTTGCACGAATGTTGGTACTACGCTGGATTTGGTGATATTCGTACGATTAGGTACTAAAAAGTACGAAATGGCACATATTTGCCCAGCTCTAACGGAAAGGGTTAGAATTATATTCTTTGGCTCAAATTAAAGATTGTCTCGAAAAAAATAAGGTTTGAAAAAGAAAATGGAAAATCGTACCGGAAGTGGGAGAAATAGTAGTCTTTAGTGCTGAAATTTGTAGTTTCTGATTTCTGAGTTTTTGAACTTTGGCGCTTCTTGTTTGAGCCGTTGAGTGGAGCGAACGTTTTGTTATTTCGTTTTCGCAAGAATTTCGTATTACTCGTAATAGGTCATTATTTTTGGAAGAAACATTTAAGTCATTCAAGGATAGATTCGATAGTTCATTAGGCGGTTGATTATCTGCGCCTGTAGCGACAGATCCAAAGCCCGGGAGTAGGCTTAGAATGGACTCCAAAGACCAGCTGCAGTGGTGGTATCAGGAAGTAGCATGTTGTCTGTCAAGCCGACAGACAACTGGTCAGCAGGGGCTTTTGACGAAGACACCTGGTTCGAGTCTAAAGGGCAAGGCCGAACCTATTCTATCTTCGCATGCCTATAATTTGCCTAGGCTATCTGCCTTCGCCGGCAAATTAACACGCTCTTTAAGAGGTTGGAATAATAGAAGCCGCATCGCTCTCAGGTTTATTTAGAGACTTGGTGCGAATGATCTTAAGAATCTTACTCCCTAAACTGGACTCCGGGATTCGCTGGCATCGTATCCCCACAGCGAAAGCCGGGCAATGGCGTAGGAAAAGCTCCAACGTCTCATCATCTTCCCCGCATGTCCTACATATGCTATCACTTACCACACCGATTTATATAAGTGAGCTCGTAGTCCTACGTGTCCCGTAATGATTACTTCCTTTCAGTAATAGCCTCGTTTTCTCACGATCTGGATCAACCCAAACGACTTTCGCCGTCCTACCGACCGTTTCGCTGTTCCACACGCCCTTAACTCGGACTGCGCCGACTAGAAAGGCTACGGGTTAACCAAGTTTATTGACGGCAGTTCTTTGGCCTGCAATGCCAAATCGACTGCTTTCTCATTCCCAGTTACTCCACTATGGCCCGGCATCCAAACAATGAGGATCGTGCCATCCTCAGAGAAGGCGTTAATCTTCTTCTTACATTCGAAGACTTTTCGGGATCTTACCATCCTGGTTGTTATTGCCCTTATGACCTATTTCCTGTCCGTAAAGATGTTCTTACTCGACGTCCTCGCGTTAACACAACACCACCTCACGCATTCCGTGATCGCCAGGATCTCCGCCTGCTCAGGTAGTCTAAAACAGATCTCAGTCCCTGGCTTCTCTTTGTAGACCCCCAGGTCCACTCTGTTCTCTATCTATGATCCATCTGTGTAAAATGATCTTCCAGATGGCAATACTAGGGTTCCGTCAACCCAAGACTGTGCCGCCGGCAGCAGTGCCTCGCACTCAACCTCAAGTGTCGTCTCAGGTATACGATCGGAAAACTCCATTTCCCCAGGTTTCCTATTGACGCCTCGATTATACCGCGATGCTGTGACCTGCTCCTATCATCTATTCACTTTACCATTCCCTTAAGTCTCATAGCCGCAATGGCTGCCTCACACTTAATCTGTATATCTATGGGTCGGATAACTAAAATGATCTCTATTGCCCTAGTAGGAGTAGTCCTAGTCGCTCCGCCTATGCCAAGACAACATGTTGTTGTTGTTGTAGCAGTGTGTTCTACACTGAGGCGGCGTCCCTTGCCGATGAAAGACTCCATCGGGCTAATCCGGTACGTACAATGGGCTGCCATACTAGGATCTGCACTTCCTGTTCTTTTAGTATTAGGATCTATGCTTATTCTAGTCTTTCCAATTTTGAGAGAGACGGTGATTGTCTCGTCAGCCCCCTATTTGTTGAGCGGACAGTTTTGCTCCTATAGTGCGCAATGCCTTTAGTCTTAGTCACGAAGACTTGAACAATGCCAACCACAAGGAGAGTTCCTTCCTTCTCCCTTGGTTTTGCATGCCAATAAAGAGAGTCTCCATTGCGGGGTGGCTGGCTTACTTGAAAGCGGAAAGCTTTTTTTCTTCTTCATCATTTTAGCATAACACTCTCTTCGGGAGATCTGGACGATTTCTCCTTAGATGCTGCTGCTATCGAAGTACTTTCTGAGGTCCGTGATTCCCCGCTGGCGCCCAGTCCAACTTTGTGACCCACTTACACAGGGTTTGTCGGGTCCCGTTTCGATGCGATCCCCTCCTGTCTCGATTGTGGCAGGGTGTTCAGCAACAACTGCTGAGTTTTCTCCTGATTCCCCAACCCCACCGCTTCCATAGACCTTCAGTTTCAACTTGTTGAATCCGTAGGATTCAACTCCTTCAGACTTGTTGAGGTCTGCGAGACAGCCGAAATTAAGTACGAATACTGCATGTCTCCGGTCACCATCAGCCTCATCCAATCTTCCAGTCGGTGGTTGAAAGATTGGGATCACATTCCCTTAATCTTTCAAGTATCGCTTCAGGATCTAAAGGAATCCTTGTACCCAAGCATGCGCCATTGGTCGAGAAAGAATATCTTCCTTCTTGACTAAATCTAGTGCTGTACCTGGCCAGATCTCACCAATCTTTTTTAGAGCACAACGATGCATTTCAATTTAGCGTTGATCCCCGAAGGCATGATGGCAGTCCATTGACTATCCCACTCCAATTATTCCTATGTAGGTATGCAGTCCTGTTCTGTTCTCCCTTGTCGACAACTGCCATCACCAAACTGTAATAAGAACCTATGGTATCTTGCTGGTTATGTTATACGACTTATCACGCAAAGTGCGTCGAACTTTCTGCAAGAACTGCCGATAACATAAGAGAAGACAAAGGACTTCGTTGGTGTTGTGCAAAGTGTAAAGTATTCGATGTTGAGTTTTATGCATTTTTTAAGAATACTCTCAGTGAATTCGAAACAATACATAATAAACTCGTCGCCTTAATGGAAAAATTTGCAAGATAAAAACAGTTTTGGAAAATGCATCATGCTTGGAGAATTTTCTGCAATCACCCATCGATTCAATGCGTAAAAGAAAAAAACCATAGAATCCTAATATAAACGCAGTTCCATCTAATATTGAAATTCCAACAGATCAACAATCATCAACCAGTTTAGTCGCCGACTACACGAGACTTAATACTCTGCCGCCTTCTGGCCTATTGACAGCACAGCTGCTTCATCAAGTACTCCTAGTGCCTCTGCCTTACCGTCTGGAACAACAACATTTTACACTCCACAGGCTTCTACCAACTACGACTCCTAACCCACTAAAGTGCCGGTGGCCGCCCCAGCCCCAAACGGTTCACACTTACCGACTATGGCAATATGGGGCTCAAATAAAAGGGATTTGGGAGTTAAGCACGAATTTGATATCCATATTTGAGTCGAAATGTCTCTCCTAAAAATTACTTATCATTACCCTAATTTTAAAAAATACCAGATCTCGGAGATTGGTAATGTGATTCGTTGGAAATTTTTTTTTCACTTTCACAGTCACCAAAAACAAAACATGGTTTCTATTGTTGAGATCGAGTGCAGCGGGGGCCGTCCAAAACTCAACAAATGTATATATAAACCAATGACGACAATATAGAGCCATGGGTGGAAATTGATTGATTTTCGGGAAATTGATATTAATTTTCGAAACAAAGACCCTGGCGTCCATCCACTCTCAAACACAACTTATTTACCGATCATATCATTATGGGGCTCGTACGAAATGTTTTTCAAATTTACTTTAATGGCCAAGTGACAACCCCCAAATTGCCCCTAAACCGGAATATTAACCAATATAGTAATATAGAACTCAAAAGAAAGGCATTTGAGAGAAGAGTAAACATTTGCACAGGAACTGAGCAGGGCAAACTTCTCACACATCAATGAGTGCTTTCCGATTCAAGTTGAGTTTATCAATGATAAGGGCCTTTTTTCATAAACACCTCTCTTTGGGCAGAATACCTAGGTCTTGGGAAGTCCTACACTAAAAAGGGGGTATCGTAAATGGGGCAAGTGAAGCGGACCACCGGGATGCTAGTATATATATAAAAGAGTTGAGTGACTGACTGACTGATCATCGCCCAGCCCAAACGGCTAAAGCTAGAAACATGAAATTTTGCACGAATGTTGGTACTACGCTGGATTTGGTGATATTCGTACGATTAGGTACTAAAAAGTACGAAATGGCACATATTTGCCCAGCTCTAACGGAAAGGGTTAGAATTATATTCTTTGGCTCAAATTAAAGATTGTCTCGAAAAAAATAAGGTTTGAAAAAGAAAATGGAAAATCGTACCGGAAGTGGGAGAAATAGTAGTCTTTAGTGCTGAAATTTGTAGTTTCTGATTTCTGAGTTTTTGAACTTTGGCGCTTCTTGTTTGAGCCGTTGAGTGGAGCGAACGTTTTGTTATTTCGTTTTCGCAAGAATTTCGTATTACTCGTAATAGGTCATTATTTTTGGAAGAAACATTTAAGTCATTCAAGGATAGATTCGATAGTTCATTAGGCGGTTGATTATCTGCGCCTGTAGCGACAGATCCAAAGCCCGGGAGTAGGCTTAGAATGGACTCCAAAGACCAGCTGCAGTGGTGGTATCAGGAAGTAGCATGTTGTCTGTCAAGCCGACAGACAACTGGTCAGCAGGGGCTTTTGACGAAGACACCTGGTTCGAGTCTAAAGGGCAAGGCCGAACCTATTCTATCTTCGCATGCCTATAATTTGCCTAGGCTATCTGCCTTCGCCGGCAAATTAACACGCTCTTTAAGAGGTTGGAATAATAGAAGCCGCATCGCTCTCAGGTTTATTTAGAGACTTGGTGCGAATGATCTTAAGAATCTTACTCCCTAAACTGGACTCCGGGATTCGCTGGCATCGTATCCCCACAGCGAAAGCCGGGCAATGGCGTAGGAAAAGCTCCAACGTCTCATCATCTTCCCCGCATGTCCTACATATGCTATCACTTACCACACCGATTTATATAAGTGAGCTCGTAGTCCTACGTGTCCCGTAATGATTACTTCCTTTCAGTAATAGCCTCGTTTTCTCACGATCTGGATCAACCCAAACGACTTTCGCCGTCCTACCGACCGTTTCGCTGTTCCACACGCCCTTAACTCGGACTGCGCCGACTAGAAAGGCTACGGGTTAACCAAGTTTATTGACGGCAGTTCTTTGGCCTGCAATGCCAAATCGACTGCTTTCTCATTCCCAGTTACTCCACTATGGCCCGGCATCCAAACAATGAGGATCGTGCCATCCTCAGAGAAGGCGTTAATCTTCTTCTTACATTCGAAGACTTTTCGGGATCTTACCATCCTGGTTGTTATTGCCCTTATGACCTATTTCCTGTCCGTAAAGATGTTCTTACTCGACGTCCTCGCGTTAACACAACACCACCTCACGCATTCCGTGATCGCCAGGATCTCCGCCTGCTCAGGTAGTCTAAAACAGATCTCAGTCCCTGGCTTCTCTTTGTAGACCCCCAGGTCCACTCTGTTCTCTATCTATGATCCATCTGTGTAAAATGATCTTCCAGATGGCAATACTAGGGTTCCGTCAACCCAAGACTGTGCCGCCGGCAGCAGTGCCTCGCACTCAACCTCAAGTGTCGTCTCAGGTATACGATCGGAAAACTCCATTTCCCCAGGTTTCCTATTGACGCCTCGATTATACCGCGATGCTGTGACCTGCTCCTATCATCTATTCACTTTACCATTCCCTTAAGTCTCATAGCCGCAATGGCTGCCTCACACTTAATCTGTATATCTATGGGTCGGATAACTAAAATGATCTCTATTGCCCTAGTAGGAGTAGTCCTAGTCGCTCCGCCTATGCCAAGACAACATGTTGTTGTTGTTGTAGCAGTGTGTTCTACACTGAGGCGGCGTCCCTTGCCGATGAAAGACTCCATCGGGCTAATCCGGTACGTACAATGGGCTGCCATACTAGGATCTGCACTTCCTGTTCTTTTAGTATTAGGATCTATGCTTATTCTAGTCTTTCCAATTTTGAGAGAGACGGTGATTGTCTCGTCAGCCCCCTATTTGTTGAGCGGACAGTTTTGCTCCTATAGTGCGCAATGCCTTTAGTCTTAGTCACGAAGACTTGAACAATGCCAACCACAAGGAGAGTTCCTTCCTTCTCCCTTGGTTTTGCATGCCAATAAAGAGAGTCTCCATTGCGGGGTGGCTGGCTTACTTGAAAGCGGAAAGCTCTTTTTCTTCTTCATCATTTTAGCATAACACTCTCTTCGGGAGATCTGGACGATTTCTCCTTAGATGCTGCTGCTATCGAAGTACTTTCTGAGGTCCGTGATTCCCCGCTGGCGCCCAGTCCAACTTTGTGACCCACTTACACAGGGTTTGTCGGGTCCCGTTTCGATGCGATCCCCTCCTGTCTCGATTGTGGCAGGGTGTTCAGCAACAACTGCTGAGTTTTCTCCTGATTCCCCAACCCCACCGCTTCCATAGACCTTCAGTTTCAACTTGTTGAATCCGTAGGATTCAACTCCTTCAGACTTGTTGAGGTCTGCGAGACAGCCGAAATTAAGTACGAATACTGCATGTCTCCGGTCACCATCAGCCTCATCCAATCTTCCAGTCGGTGGTTGAAAGATTGGGATCACATTCCCTTAATCTTTCAAGTATCGCTTCAGGATCTAAAGGAATCCTTGTACCCAAGCATGCGCCATTGGTCGAGAAAGAATATCTTCCTTCTTGACTAAATCTAGTGCTGTACCTGGCCAGATCTCACCAATCTTTTTTAGAGCACAACGATGCATTTCAATTTAGCGTTGATCCCCGAAGGCATGATGGCAGTCCATTGACTATCCCACTCCAATTATTCCTATGTAGGTATGCAGTCCTGTTCTGTTCTCCCTTGTCGACAACTGCCATCACCAAACTGTAATAAGAACCTATGGTATCTTGCTGGTTATGTTATACGACTTATCACGCAAAGTGCGTCGAACTTTCTGCAAGAACTGCCGATAACATAAGAGAAGACAAAGGACTTCGTTGGTGTTGTGCAAAGTGTAAAGTATTCGATGTTGAGTTTTATGCATTTTTTAAGAATACTCTCAGTGAATTCGAAACAATACATAATAAACTCGTCGCCTTAATGGAAAAATTTGCAAGATAAAAACAGTTTTGGAAAATGCATCATGCTTGGAGAATTTTCTGCAATCACCCATCGATTCAATGCGTAAAAGAAAAAAACCATAGAATCCTAATATAAACGCAGTTCCATCTAATATTGAAATTCCAACAGATCAACAATCATCAACCAGTTTAGTCGCCGACTACACGAGACTTAATACTCTGCCGCCTTCTGGCCTATTGACAGCACAGCTGCTTCATCAAGTACTCCTAGTGCCTCTGCCTTACCGTCTGGAACAACAACATTTTACACTCCACAGGCTTCTACCAACTACGACTCCTAACCCACTAAGAGTTGCCCCGAAGAAGAAAGCGATTTTTGCAGCGAAACTCGCTGCAGAAATTTCCACTGATGACATGTTAATTTATATAAAATCAAAGATTGACATTAATGTCGAGTTGAGTGTTTACAAATTTAAGTACCATGAAAGGCGTAGCAAAGCTTCTTTCCGAATCATTGTTCCAGAAGACATTTTTGAAGTCGTTATAAAATCTGAATTTTGGCCCCCTTAGGCATTTATCCGAGAATATATCTTTAAGGATACGCCTCGATCTGATGTTGTTTACCTCCCAACTAATTCTGACTCTGAAGTTATTGCAAAAAACTGAATTTATCATTTGCTGCTGATTACATTTCTCTAGTATATCAAAATGTTAGAGGGTTAAATACAAAACTGTTGTCTCTTTACTCAGATAGCTTTATTTTCGATTATCATATCATCGCTTTTACTGAAACTTGGCTTCAGAATAAGGTATACGATTCTGAAATATTACATTCCAAATATCAAATATATAGGCGTGATCGGAACGATAAAATGAAAAAATCTGGCGGTGGTGTGCTAATAGCGGTCTCCACAGCATTTCCTTATGAAGAAATAATAGTGGAATTTTCCTTGAATATTGAATTTGTAGCCGAAAAATATTTTTGAAAAATGTTTCAATATTTATTTCATGTTCTTACGTCCCACCCTCTTCATGTGAGGATATTTATTGAAAACACGTATCTGCAATGCAATTAGCATTTCAGTCGTCTCAACCATGAGTGTCTCATGGTTGCCCTGGGTGATTTTAATCTTCCTCAAATTAACTGGATTCATTCGTCCGAGTCAAATGAGTTAACACCCGTGATACCAAATGGCATTTCTAATGAATGCATCGGCATATTGTTAAATTTTGGTCTTTTTCAAATTAATTACATAAACAAATCATTTTCTAAATTACTCGATCTTGTTTTCGTTAATCAACCATCTGAGCTATGTTTAAGTTCTAATGATCCGGTTGTAAGTCCTGAGGATAGATATCATGCGACACTCAAATTACTTATACCCTATCCCACTTCTAAAGTTAAAAGAGATGTAGCAATTGAACTCCTTACTCTCATCTGTTCATTGGAATGAAGTTTTCAGATCTAAAGATATCAATGAAATGATTTCAACTTTTTATACTGTGCTACTTGACTTTATTTTTCAATCTGTTTCTAAAACTACTTTTTGCTACGCATCTGGTCCTCCATGGAATACAACCAATCTTTCTAGGCTGAAGAAGAATAAATTATATAAAAGGTTTAAACGCTCAGGGTCAACGTCTGACTTTTCGATGTATTCATTAACAAGATGCGAATATAATAAAGAAAACAAACTGGCGCATGGTAGTTATTTGAATAAAATTAGAAATCAATTGAAATTAAATCCTAAATCCTTCTACACATTTGTGAATTCAAAGCGCCGTTGTAATAGTTTACCGTATTTTCTTAGATATAAAGCTAAAGTAGCTGATAACGATTCAGGCATTTCCGACATCTTTGCTGACTTCTTTAGCACTACTTACTCAGATAATTATTATGATTTATGTGGAACATATCCATACACGATCAACAATTCAGCTTTTATAGACGTGTCTGAGATTGGCGAAAACGTAGTACTTGAAAATTTCAGATCACTGAAGATAACTTTTAATCCCGGTCCAGATGGAATTCCGTCGAACATTTTAAAGCATTGCACTCTCGAACTTTCGTATCCCCTTTGTACACTTTTCAACATTTCATTAAAGCATGGATATCTGCCGGAATTGTGGAAGCAATCTTATATAAGACCGTTATTTAAAGCCGGAAATCGCAATGAGGTATCTAATTTAAATTTTGAATGCTATTCCGAAGATATTAGAGAAAATTCTGACTGACACTATTTCACATCAAGTCTCTTCTATATTGTCTCCCTACCAACATGGGTTCCGGAAATCGAAATCAACGATAATAAATATTTTAGAATTTACTTGTTTAGTCAACGATGGCTTTAGGGAACGCTACCAGACGGATACAATATATACCGATTTTAGTAAAGCATTTGATAAAGTCAACCACAACCTTCTGTTAAGAAAAATAGACCTTATTGGTTTCAGTCCATCTTTACTAAAGTGGATCAGATCATATCTGACTGGACGTACTCAAAGAGTTAAATTTGGTACTGCAGTTTCCAAACCAATTGTTGTCTCTTCAGGTGTTCCACAGGGTAGTCACCTTGGCCCTGTGCTGTTTTGTTTGTACATAAACGATCTCCCTTTTGCTTTAAAGCACTCGAATATTTTGATGTATGCAGATGATGTAAAGATCTTCAGATCATCGAGAGACTCTGATGAACAGTGTTATCTTCAGTATGACCTTGATACTCTTTACGAATGGTGCAACCAGAACTTTATGGAACTTAATATTTCCAAATGCAAACACATATCATTTTCAAGAATAACCTCTCTTAAAACTAGCTACTTTTTGGGTTCCAATCAACTTGAAGTACTCTATAGCTTTAAAGACCTTGGATTTCTTCTAGATCAACGCTTTAACTTCCGTCAACACATCTCAATGGTTGTAAACAAAGCACGTAGTGCTCCTGGCTTCATAAAACGCTGGAGTAAAGAACTTAACTATTTCTCTGTGACGAAAAACTTATATACGTCGCTAGTTAGAAGTAATCTAGAGTACGGTTCATTAATATGGGATTCGTACTACAATATTCATTCTGATTTGATAGAATCAGTTCAAAAACAATTTCTACTATTTTGTCTCCGTCGAAATGGGTGGGACAGAAGTTAATTACCTTCGTGTGAGTACCGATTTAATCTTAAAAATCTTCCTACATTAAAACGTCGTAGAACCATGCTATCTTATTATAAAACCAACTATGCCAATAATGATCCTTCTCGGCACCTATGTTATCAATTTAATCAACTGAAAGATATTATAGATCTATCTGAGAATCGAGAAAGTTTAAGACGGAAAATTATATAATTTTTAAATTCTTAGGTTTATACAGTTGTTAATATAATGTTATTAGTCTGTAAGGGTATTTATTATCTATAGACTTAAATACAAAAAAAAAACCTGTTTTTATAGAAAATATGCACATTTTATGATAATATATTTAACAATTTTGTCGATACTATCGATAGTCAAGAAGAAAAATATCCAAATCGCAAACATCAAATGGAGCGAATATCGATAGTTTGGCACACAGAAAAAATATTGACCTTATTTTGACCAATTATTGTATTGATGTACAAAAATATATTTTACAAAGCTATTAATTTCTTTGATAATTGTTGACATTGAAATTCCATTTGCCATTGAATCATGACATGTGATTGGTAAATGTTATGAAATAACATAAACGGTTTGTATCTGTTTCTCCCAAAAGCAAGATGGTATTGTGTACTCTTTCACACACAGGTAACGCGAATAGAAGTACAAATTGGCCAAATATATATTTCTTGCTTCTCTCCCACATAATCATATTTTCATTTTGTGCATTTCTGATGTAATTCAAGAGAAGATTATTAGCGTGGTTTGACGAAAATAAATTTGGCAAAAAACAAAACATCTAGAATGTGAAAAATATTTTTACCCATCATAAAACTTACGCAGAAAAAATATAACCAAAATTTGACCGATTAAACATGGTATTGACTTATAAACAACTTTTCAAACAAGGTGTTAATTGCTTTAATTATTTTTGGCATTGACATCCGTTTTTTTTGTATCATTGCAAGGGATTGGTAAACAGGGCATACGTTTAATTAATTAATTTTTAATTGTACGAATTAAATCGTTATATTGATTATATTGATGTGTTCCTTTTCACACATTTGTAATGCGAAAAGAAGTGAGAATGAGTCAAGTATATGTCTCGCTTCTATCATATACACACTAAGGCAGCCGGTTGTATGTACCGGAGTGACCCGATGTAGTCCATCATCGGCAAGGGCTGCCGCCTCAGTGTACAACACACTGCTACAACAACAAGCACAAGGTGACGTGTGTTTTTTATCTCTCCATAAAATATAATTTATTTAATTATAACTTCAAAGTAAAAACAAAAGAAGTGTGAAAAATGAAATAGTGAAAAGAAAAAAAAAAAGCATGTGAACAAATAGAATGGACAAATTCCAAACGCAACAAATTGGGGGATATTGTAGAAAGTAAACGTGATATTTACCAAAATTATTTTCTTTAAATAGTTTATTATCTATATGGAGATTATATCGACTTGGTACTATATGGAGATTATGTCGACTTTCGTGGTATTGTACGCAAATGCCAAGATTGCTGTTTTTTACGATTCACATTAATATGTACATAAATTATATTGTTCATTATACGATTAACAGACGGTATCCACCACAATGAAGAGAGGCTCATAAAGGAAAGGCCATTTTTCTTCTTTCTTTTAGAAAATGTAATTTTAAAAAAATAAATAAATATTTTAAGCAATATATTACATGTTCGATCAGCAATTTAATGCAATAAATTTTTTTTGTACATTATTGTCGCCCTATTGCATTGGAATATTTAATTATCCAAAAATAAATTAGACATCTTAATATCGACAAACAATATATTGACGTATATAAATTGGACATCTTAATATTGACAAACATGTGGATCAATACTTCGAGATATTATACACGAAATGCTAAGGTCGGTATACATTACGAATTGTTTTAATATAGAAATAATATCATCTTTAGACTCTTTACAGAGATGGCAATGGCGATGAAAATTCTATGAGATGTATAGTAAAAGCCCTAGTGAACGACGTACAGTACAATCCCGTTGCTAATATTCCATCTACCTGCGTATATTGCTTTTTTAATGTCTTTGGGTTGAAGCCTCATTGACAGCAGATTTTTTAAAACTATATATTTGGCCCTCTCCGCTTGTAATACTAATTAGTTTTTATTTCCAATTTAATTTTGTTTCCGCAATTAATCGACTGTAGTAAAACATGTTTTATTTATGAGTAATATACCAATTATTTATTTATTTTAATTAGGTCAGTTAAACGTGTTTTTGAAAGAAAAGCTCCAACGTCTCATCATCTTCCCCGCATGTCCTACATATGCTATCACTTACCACACCGATTTATATAAGTGAGCTCGTAGTCCTACGTGTCCCGTTATGATTACTTCCTTTCAGTAATAGCCTCGTTTTCTCACGATCTGGATCAACCCAAACGACTTTCGCCGTCCTACCGACCGTTTCGCTGTTCCACACGCCCTTAACTCGGACTGCGTCGACTAGAAAGGCTACGGGTTAACCAAGTTTATTGACGGCAGTTCTCTGGCCTGCAATGCCAAATCGACTGCTTTCTCATTCCCAGTTACTCCACTATAGCCCGGCATCCAAACAATGCGGATCGTGCCATCCTCAGAGAAGGCGTTAATCTTCTTCTTACATTCGAAGACTTTTCGGGATCTTACCATCCTGGTTGTTATTGCCCTTATGACCTATTTCCTGTCCGTAAAGATGTTCTTACTCGACGTCCTCGCGTTAACACAACACCACCTCACGCATTCCGTGATCGCCAGGATCTCCGCCTGCTCAGGGAGTCTAAAACAGATCTCAGTCCCTGGCTTCTCTTTGTAGACCCCCAGGTCCACTCTGTTCTCTATCTATGATCCATATGTGTAAAATGATCTTCCAGATGGCAATACTAGGGTTCCTTCAACCCAAGACTGTGCCGCCGGCAGCAGTGCCTCGCACTCAACCTCAAGTGTCGTCTCAGGTATACGATCGGAAACCTCTATTTCCCCAGGTTTCCTATTGACGCCTCGATTATACCGCGATGCTGTGACCTGCTCCTATCATCTATTCACTTTCCCATCCCATTAAGTCTCATAGCCGCAATGGCTGCCTCACACTTAATCTGTATATCTATGGGTCGGATAACTAAAATGATCTCTATTGCCCTAGTAGGAGTAGTCCTAGTCGCTCCGCCTATGCCAAGACAACATGTTGTTGTTGTTGTAGCAGTGTGTTCTACACTGAGGCGGCGTCCCTTGCCGATGAAAGACTCCATCGGGCTAATCCGGTACGTACAACGGGCTGCCATACTAGGATCTGCACTTCCTGTTCTTTTAGTATTAGGATCTATGCTTATTCTAGTCTTTCCAATTTTGAGAGAGACGGTGATTGTCTCGTCAGCCCCTGTTTGTTGAGCGGAAAGCTTTGCTCCCATAGTGCGCAATGCCTTTAGTCTTAGTCACGAAGACTTGAACAATGCCAACCACAAGGAGAGTTCCTTCCTTCTCCCTTGGTTTTGCATGCCAAGAAAGAGAGTCTCCATTGCGGGGTCGCTGGCTTACTTGAAAGCGGGAAGCTCTTTTTCTTCTTCATCATTTTAGCATAACACTCTCTTCGGGAGATCTGGACGATTTCTCCTTAGATGCTGCTACTATCGAAGTACTTTCTGAGGTCCGTGATTCCCCGCTGGCGCCCAGTCCAACTTTGTGACCCACTTACACAGGGTTTGTCGGGTCCCGTTTCGATGCGATCCCCTCCTGTCTCGATTGTGGCAAGGGGATTTTCAGTTTCGTGCAATCCGCCAGACTTTAGCGATGTGGTCGATAGTTCCTCAGGCGAGTGTTCTGCAACAACTGCTGAGTTTTCTCCTGATTCCCCAACCCCACCGCTTCTATAGACCTTCAGTTTCAACTTGTTGAATCCGTAGGATTTAACTCCTTCAGACTTGTTGAGGTCTGCGAGACAGCCGAAGTTAAGTACGAATACTGCATGTCTCCGGTCACCATCAGCCTCATCCAATCTTCCAATCGGTGGTTGAAAGATTGGGATCACATTCCCTTAATCTTTCAAGTATCGCTTCAGGATCTGAAGAAATCCTTGGTACCCAAGCATGCGCCATTGGCCGAGAAAGAATATCTTCCTTCTTGACTAAATCTAGTGCTGTACCTGGCCAGATCTCACCAATCTTTTTTAGAGCACAACGATGCATTTCAATTTAGCGTTGATCCCCGAAGGCATAATGGCAGTCCATTGACTATCCCACTCCAATTATTCCTAGGTATGCAGTCCTGTTCTGTTCTCCCTTGTCGACAACTGCCATCACCAAACTGTAATAAGAACCTATGGTATCTTGCTGGTTATGTTATACGACTTATCTCGCAAAGTGCGTCGAACTTTCTCTCTCTTTCACACACAGGTAACGCGAATAGAAGTACAAATTGGCCAAATATATATTTCTTGCTTCTCTCCCACATAATCATATTTTCATTTTGTGCATTTCTGATGTAATTCAAGAGAAGATTATTAGCGTGGTTTGACGAAAATAAATTTGGCAAAAAACAAAACATCTAGAATGTGAAAAATATTTTTACCCATCATAAAACTTACGCAGAAAAAATATAACCAAAATTTGACCGATTAAACATGGTATTGACTTATAAACAACTTTTCAAACAAGGTGTTAATTGCTTTAATTATTTTTGGCATTGACATCCGTTTTTTTTGTATCATTGCAAGGGATTGGTAAACAGGGCATACGTTTAATTAATTAATTTTTAATTGTACGAATTAAATCGTTATATTGATTATATTGATGTGTTCCTTTTCACACATTTGTAATGCGAAAAGAAGTGAGAATGAGTCAAGTATATGTCTCGCTTCTATCATATACACACTAAGGCAGCCGGTTGTATGTACCGGAGTGACCCGATGTAGTCCATCATCGGCAAGGGCTGCCGCCTCAGTGTACAACACACTGCTACAACAACAAGCACAAGGTGACGTGTGTTTTTTATCTCTCCATAAAATATAATTTATTTAATTATAACTTCAAAGTAAAAACAAAAGAAGTGTGAAAAATGAAATAGTGAAAAGAAAAAAAAAAAGCATGTGAACAAATAGAATGGACAAATTCCAAACGCAACAAATTGGGGGATATTGTAGAAAGTAAACGTGATATTTACCAAAATTATTTTCTTTAAATAGTTTATTATCTATATGGAGATTATATCGACTTGGTACTATATGGAGATTATGTCGACTTTCGTGGTATTGTACGCAAATGCCAAGATTGCTGTTTTTTACGATTCACATTAATATGTACATAAATTATATTGTTCATTATACGATTAACAGACGGTATCCACCACAATGAAGAGAGGCTCATAAAGGAAAGGCCATTTTTCTTCTTTCTTTTAGAAAATGTAATTTTACAAAAATAAATAAATATTTTAAGCAATATATTACATGTTCGATCAGCAATTTAATGCAATAAATTTTTTTTGTACATTATTGTCGCCCTATTGCATTGGAATATTTAATTATCCAAAAATAAATTAGACATCTTAATATCGACAAACAATATATTGACGTATATAAATTGGACATCTTAATATTGACAAACATGTGGATCAATACTTCGAGATATTATACACGAAATGCTAAGGTCGGTATACATTACGAATTGTTTTAATATAGAAATAATATCATCTTTAGACTCTTTACAGAGATGGCAATGGCGATGAAAATTCTATGAGATGTATAGTAAAAGCCCTAGTGAACGACGTACAGTACAATCCCGTTGCTAATATTCCATCTACCTGCGTATATTGCTTTTTTAATGTCTTTCGGTTGAAGCCTCATTGACAGCAGATTTTTTAAAACTATATATTTGGCCCTCTCCGCTTGTAATACTAATTAGTTTTTATTTCCAATTTAATTTTGTTTTCGCAATTAATCGACTGTAGTAAAACATGTTTTATTTATGAGTAATATACCAATTATTTATTTATTTTAATTAGGTCAGTTAAACGTGTTTTTGAAAGAAAAGCTCCAACGTCTCATCATCTTCCCCGCATGTCCTACATATGCTATCACTTACCACACCGATTTATATAAGTGAGCTCGTAGTCCTACGTGTCCCGTTATGATTACTTCCTTTCAGTAATAGCCTCGTTTTCTCACGATCTGGATCAACCCAAACGACTTTCGCCGTCCTACCGACCGTTTCGCTGTTCCACACGCCCTTAACTCGGACTCCGTCGACTAGAAAGGCTACGGGTTAACCAAGTTTATTGACGGCAGTTCTCTGGCCTGCAATGCCAAATCGACTGCTTTCTCATTCCCAGTTACTCCACTATAGCCCGGCATCCAAACAATGCGGATCGTGCCATCCTCAGAGAAGGCGTTAATCTTCTTCTTATATTCGAAGACTTTTCGGGATCTTACCATCCTGGTTGTTATTGCCCTTATGACCTATTTCCTGTCCGTAAAGATGTTCTTACTCGACGTCCTCGCGTTAACACAACACCACCTCACGCATTCCGTGATCGCCAGGATCTCCGCCTGCTCAGGGAGTCTAAAACAGATCTCAGTCCCTGGCTTCTCTTTGTAGACCCCCAGGTCCACTCTGTTCTCTATCTATGATCCATATGTGTAAAATGATCTTCCAGATGGCAATACTAGGGTTCCTTCAACCCAAGACTGTGCCGCCGGCAGCAGTGCCTCGCACTCAACCTCAAGTGTCGTCTCAGGTATACGATCGGAAACCTCTATTTCCCCAGGTTTCCTATTGACGCCTCGATTATACCGCGATGCTGTGACCTGCTCCTATCATCTATTCACTTTCCCATCCCATTAAGTCTCATAGCCGCAATGGCTGCCTCACACTTAATCTGTATATCTATGGGTCGGATAACTAAAATGATCTCTATTGCCCTAGTAGGAGTAGTCCTAGTCGCTCCGCCTATGCCAAGACAACATGTTGTTGTTGTTGTAGCAGTGTGTTCTACACTGAGGCGGCGTCCCTTGCCGATGAAAGACTCCATCGGGCTAATCCGGTACGTACAACGGGCTGCCATACTAGGATCTGCACTTCCTGTTCTTTTAGTATTAGGATCTATGCTTATTCTAGTCTTTCCAATTTTGAGAGAGACGGTGATTGTCTCGTCAGCCCCTGTTTGTTGAGCGGAAAGCTTTGCTCCCATAGTGCGCAATGCCTTTAGTCTTAGTCACGAAGACTTGAACAATGCCAACCACAAGGAGAGTTCCTTCCTTCTCCCTTGGTTTTGCATGCCAAGAAAGAGAGTCTCCATTGCGGGGTCGCTGGCTTACTTGAAAGCGGGAAGCTCTTTTTCTTCTTCATCATTTTAGCATAACACTCTCTTCGGGAGATCTGGACGATTTCTCCTTAGATGCTGCTGCTATCGAAGTACTTTCTGAGGTCCGTGATTCCCCGCTGGCGCCCAGTCCAACTTTGTGACCCACTTACACAGGGTTTGTCGGGTCCCGTTTCGATGCGATCCCCTCCTGTCTCGATTGTGGCAAGGGGATTTTCAGTTTCGTGCAATCCGCCAGACTTTAGCGATGTGGTCGATAGTTCCTCAGGCGAGTGTTCTGCAACAACTGCTGAGTTTTCTCCTGATTCCCCAACCCCACCGCTTCTATAGACCTTCAGTTTCAACTTGTTGAATCCGTAGGATTTAACTCCTTCAGACTTGTTGAGGTCTGCGAGACAGCCGAAGTTAAGTACGAATACTGCATGTCTCCGGTCACCATCAGCCTCATCCAATCTTCCAATCGGTGGTTGAAAGATTGGGATCACATTCCCTTAATCTTTCAAGTATCGCTTCAGGATCTGAAGAAATCCTTGGTACCCAAGCATGCGCCATTGGCCGAGAAAGAATATCTTCCTTCTTGACTAAATCTAGTGCTGTACCTGGCCAGATCTCACCAATCTTTTTTAGAGCACAACGATGCATTTCAATTTAGCGTTGATCCCCGAAGGCATAATGGCAGTCCATTGACTATCCCACTCCAATTATTCCTAGGTATGCAGTCCTGTTCTGTTCTCCCTTGTCGACAACTGCCATCACCAAACTGTAATAAGAACCTATGGTATCTTGCTGGTTATGTTATACGACTTATCTCGCAAAGTGCGTCGAACTTTCTCTCTCTTTCACACACAGGTAACGCGAATAGAAGTACAAATTGGCCAAATATATATTTCTTGCTTCTCTCCCACATAATCATATTTTCATTTTGTGCATTTCTGATGTAATTCAAGAGAAGATTATTAGCGTGGTTTGACGAAAATAAATTTGGCAAAAAACAAAACATCTAGAATGTGAAAAATATTTTTACCCATCATAAAACTTACGCAGAAAAAATATAACCAAAATTTGACCGATTAAACATGGTATTGACTTATAAACAACTTTTCAAACAAGGTGTTAATTGCTTTAATTATTTTTGGCATTGACATCCGTTTTTTTTTGTATCATTGCAAGGGATTGGTAAACAGGGCATACGTTGAACAAATTTTTAATTGTACGAATTAAATCGTTATATTGATCAAGATTAAATTGTGTTCCCTTTCACACATTTGTAATGCGAAAAGAAGTGAGAATGAGTCAAGTATATGTCTCGCTTCTATCATATACACACTAAGGCAGCCGGTTGTATGTACCGGATTGACCCGATGTAGTCCTTCATCGGCAAGGGCTGCCGCCTCAGTGTACAACACACTGCTACAACAACAAGCACAAGGTGACGTGTGTTTTTTATCTCTCCATAAAATATAATTTATTTAATTATAACTTCAAAGTAAAAACAAAAGAAGTGTGAAAAATGTTACGCTGAAATAGTGAAAAGAAAAAAAAAAAAGCATGCGAACAAATAGAATGGACAAATTCCAAACGCAACAAATTGGGGGACATTGTAGAAAGTAAACGTGGTATTTACAAATATTATTTTCTTTAAATAGTTTATTATCTATATGGAGATTATATCGACTTGGTACTATATGGAGATTATATCGACTTTCGTGGTATTGTACGCAAATGCCAAGATTGCTGTTTTTTACGATTCACATTAATATGTACATAAATTATATTGTTCATTATACGATTAACAGACGGTATCCACCACAATGAAGAGAGGCTCATAAAGGAAAGGCAATTTTTTCTTCTTTCTTTTAGAAAATGTAATTTTAAAAAAATAAATAAATATTTTAAGCAATATATTACATGTTCGATCAGCAATTTAATGCAATAAAATTTTTTTGTACATTATTGTCGCCCTGTTGTATTGGAATATTTAATTATCTAAAAATAAATTAGACATCTTAATATCGACAAACAATATATTGACATATATAAATTGGACATCTTAATATTGACAAACATGTGGATCAATACTTCGAGATATTATACACGAAATGCTAAGGTTGGTATACATTACGAATTGTTTGAATATAGAAATAATATCATCTTTAGACTCTTTACAGAGATGGCAATGGCGATGAAAATTCTATGAGATGTATAGTAAAAGCCCTAGTGAACGACGTACAGTACAATCCCGTTGCTAATATTCCATCTACCTGCGTATATTGCTTTTTTAATGTCTTTGGGTTGAAGCCTCATTGACAGCAGATTTTTTAAAACTATATATTTGTACCATTAAGGCCCTCTCCGCTTGTAATACTAATTAGTTTTTATTTCCAATTTAATTTTGTTTCCGCAATCAATCGACTGTAGTAAAACATGTTTTATTTATGGGTAATATACCAATTATTTATTTTAATTAGGTCAGTTAAACGTGTTTTTGAAAGAATAAAAAATTTTCCAATAAAATGGCTTATTGAGTTGATAACCGCTCAATTGAATTACAATCGAAACCGCATAACTGCTATACGCTTTAGTGAAAAATCGCGCTTCAGTAAAACATGATGAAAAGAACTATTCATTTTTGGTGTTATTTAATGCAATTGAATTCGCTTTGTGACAAATTACTTAACTGAAAACATCGCTAAGTTGAAAAAGTTTTAAAGCCCAAAATTCAGTTTTTTGTATGAAACTGAAATCGCATAAGTGAAAAGCAAGTCTATGTGAAATTTGAAAAAATCGCATCATCAATACAATTCGCATAAACATTTTTTAACACATTGCTAATGATTGTTTATGACTTTTAAATAGTTCAACTGAGAATGGCTCTTTTTCAACCAAGCTCTCAAAATTATAATAATTAGCACTTTGCTGGAAAATTCGATCTCACTTATGATTTAATCGCTTAACTGGAAATGAAATTCACTTCAGAACTACTAACTACAACGTTTCATAAAGGAACAGGGGATTCTTCTCATATCAATGAGTGCAGTCCGATTAAGGTTTAAGCTCAATGATAAGAGGCATGCTTTTTTATGCCGAGTCCGAACGGTGTGCCGCATAGCGACACCACTTGGCAAGGGAGTTTTAACAAGGCAGGATACCTAACAAATGTAGCAGGTATAACCACCGCTGAAAATTTTGTTGGTGTTCTCGCCGCGATTTGAAACCAGGCGTTCGGCGTCATGGGCGGACATGCTAACCTTTGCGCCACGGTGGCCTCCTATCAGAACTTCGCTTAACTGAAAATAGCGCATAAGTGGAATCAAATTAATAATTTTTTAGCATTTCACTTATCCGGTTTCCGCTTCATTCAGCTTGTCAAAAATGTAAATTGCAAAATCGTTTATTAATAATACACATTTGTTTATAAAAACCGATTCCAGCAATATTTTTAATTGAATATACAATAAATAAATTAAATAAATTTTAATTTTTTCTGTGCAGTAAATAGCAATTAACCATCCCTAGCGTTAAGATTCATATACATTTGTAACTTTTGTGTCCTGCTTTATATGTATTGGTGTACGAATGTCATTGGCGTAGCTAGAGGGGTGTTGGAATTGCTAAGCACACCCAGCGAAATTGTAGCACCCCCAGAATTGTTGTTAGTATTAACTACTGTTAACTATTGAATGTATTCCCATGCATTTTAAACCATCCGATTCTAAAAATTACACTATGCAACACTTATATTACCCGTGTTGTTATATGGTTCTGAGGCATGGGTATTTGTGAAAGCAGTCACGGAAGTTCTAGAGTGTTTGAGAGAAAGATTCTTCGTAAAATATACGGACCAGTTTGCGTTAATGGAGAATAAAGGCGTCGTATGAACCACGAGCAGTATGACGACGATAATATAGTTACACGTATCAAAATACAATGGCTGCGTTGGCTAGGTCATGTTGTCAAAATGGATGAAGAAGCTCTAGCAAATAAGTCTTTTGAAGGTAAACACGGTGGTACACGCAAACCGGGACGACCAAAAAACCGATGGAAAGATCAGGTGGTGGTAAACACTTCGAAACTTGGTGTCAGAGATTATAGAAGGAGCGCGAGAACGAGGCGCATAGAAGGCTATTCTGTGTTCGGCTGTCATAGCCAATTAAAGTAAAGTTGGATTCTTCATTTGAAATATATGAAGTGGAGTATTCTTTTTCTTCTTGGGCCTATAAATGGGGCACTTCTCATCCGATTTGTCTGAAATTTTGTACAACGACTTTTCCTATTACCTTCAATATGCGTGCCAAAAATGGTCTGAATCGGTCTATAATCTGATATAGCTCCAATAAAGTCTTTGGAAAGCTGCACACAACTTTCCACCGCTAGGAAGAAATACAGTCGTACAGAATACAATATTATCAGAGCGAGAAAACGTCCTCTCGGAAGCTCTTCTGCGAGCAGGTCGCAGGTAGCGCTTATTACGCCGGCAAGATGGAAAAGTTTCTCTAAAAACCGATGTCCAAACTGAAACGTTAGTAGACGACATGGGAGAGACAGCTGAGGCTTTTGATGAAAACGCTGTTTCTACAGGATAGGACGGGAATCAAGGAGGCGCCGGAATCTTGGAATAATAAGGTTGATCGAAGGCTTATCATTACGAAATTTACAGTGAAGGAAGCATTGAGGAGCTGCCAACTATTGTATCCGGACCAGATAGAATATTTCCATCGTTACTACAGAAGGAGGCCGACTATCTGGTGCCTCATCTGGCCTGTATTTTCAAAGTCTGCCTTAAGATTTGCATATACACCGAAACCCTGACAGGAGGCAAAGGAAGTATTTATACAGAAGCCCGGCTAGGCAACACCAAAGGCCTACAGACCCAACTTACGTCCTTTCTACTCAAAATCATGGAACGTAATGTGGATACCATGATAAAGACAATCCCATGGCAGCCGGTTGTACGTACCGGATTGACCCGATGGAATCTTCATCGGCAAGGGCTGCCGCCTCAGTGTACGTGTTCGTCTTTTTTCGTCATGGGAGAGGCACATCCCGGAGTGCCTTCTCCGTATGCTTTTGGTCCGTGCCGGGATTGAAAAGAACCCCGGACCCTGGTTCTGTTCCGTTTGCCAGAACCGCCTTCATCATCGGTCAGTGTCGGTGAGGTGTAACAGGTGCTTGGAGTGGGTACATTTCCGTTCTTGCTCTGGCCTAACTTCGCTACGGGAGTATAGTCATACTGGCTATGTCGCTAGGTGCTGTGCGAACACAGCCAGCAGTGGGTCACAAGCGTCGCCGTCGTCGCCTTCGGCGTCCTCGTCGTCGGACTATGTGACCCCCCCGACCTCTCCCGTACGGCAATTTATGCAAAGACAGCACCCTAGCCCTACTATTGCCAGGCCAGTGTCGGGAAATGTATCGTTCCTGCAGTTAAACTGCAATGGACTGCGAGGCAAGATTGATGAGATTGTGGATTTTATGAGTCGGAAGAGCATATCGGTCGCAGCGATCCAGGAGACAAAGCTGACTAACACCTGCAGCTTGCACAGTTGTCACGGCTACAATGTGCTACGTAAGGATCGCTCAAGGAATGGAGGTGGGGGATTGGCCTTCGTTATACACCATTCCGTGCAGTATAGACCTATCTCGCCTGCGCTTGACGCTAGTGACCCATACATGGAATGTATGGGGGTAGCAGTCAAGTCTGGTACTGCCGAGATAGAGATATACAACGTGTATATACCGCCGGTTGGCAGCTGTGTCCCGATTAATGGCCAGGCCTACAGCCCCGACATAAGTGGGTTGCTATCTGGCCATAGTCGTCTGGTTCTGGGGGATTTCAATGCACATCACTCGTCATGGCATTCTCCCCTAGGCAACGACCAGCGTGGCATAGCTTTGGCTGAGCAGATAGATAGCTCCACGTTTTGCACGGTGAATGAGGATGCCCCCACTAGGATTACGAGGAGGTGCA
Organism: Stomoxys calcitrans; assembly: GCF_963082655.1. NCBI lineage: Eukaryota > Metazoa > Arthropoda > Insecta > Diptera > Muscidae > Stomoxys > Stomoxys calcitrans. Next base: position 135,960,232 of record NC_081552.1, on the reverse strand, counting down.
GCAGCTCGCCAGACATCTCAATCGCATCCCCTGATCTCCTGAGTGACGTATCCTGGCAAGCCGTCATCTCTTTGGGGTCAGACCACCTCCCCATAATCCTCACCATCGACCGACCACCCGACTTCATAACCTCTGAGCGCCGAACGTTCATCAACTATAAGAAGGCCAATTGGACTGGCTTCAGAGAGTATACCAATCGCCGCTTCAATGAACTGCCACCCCCCTCTGATGTGCTTGTGGCCGAGAGGAAATTCCGAGACATCATCAACGCAGCAGCCGCTCGCTTTATACCAGCCGGTCGAATACCGCAAGTGCGACCCAATTTCCCGGCGCAAGCAGTGGTACTCGCAGACGAGCGTGATGAGATTCGTGCTATGGACCCCGCAAACCCCAGAATCAGCGAGCTGAATCTGGAAATAAACAGGGTAGTCAACGAACATAAGCGGAATTTGTGGCTGGAACACTTGGAGCAATGTAACTTAGGCACCGGTGCAGGCAAATTGTGGGCCACTGTTAAGTCTCTCTCGAACCCCGGTAGACGGGACGACAGGACCTCAGTCACTTTTGGCGAGTTAACCGTGACTGATCCGAAGAGATGCGCCAGGTTGTTCAACCGTCAATTTATCGTGCATCCCGAGAGAGACAGGGCAAGGAGGAGAGCCATTCGCCGTATTCGTGGTCTCCGAGCCGATGAACAGCCATCACAATTTACCGTGGGCGAAGTTACGAATGTCATCCGTGGCACCAAATCTTCCAAGGCGTTGGGCCCCGACGGAATCTCTACATTGATGCTGAAGAATCTGGATTTACCTGGAGTTGAGTACCTTACCACTGTCCTTAACCTGTCATTGAACACTCTTATAGTTCCCGATGTCTGGAAAATGGGCAGAGTGATCCCGCTACTGAAGCCTGGTAAAGACCCGAGTTTGGGGGAGTCGTACAGACCGATCTCCCTTCTCTCACCAGTGGCTAAGACGCTTGAGGCATTACTCCTCCCGAGCCTCGTAGGAAAATTTCCATTCGCCGAGCATCAACACGGATTTCGGAGACTGCACAGCACAACAACAGCTTTGCATGCCATCACCACACACATTTGCCGTGGCTTCAATCAACCCAGGCCATGTGATAGGACGGTCCTCGTGGCATTGGACCTATCGAAGGCATTCGACATGGTCAGCCATGCCAAATTATTTGAGGACATCGCCAACACGTCCCTCCAGCCAGGCCTTAAACGTTGGGTCGCGAATTATCTGTGTGGCCGCCAGTCATTTGTGGAATTTAGGGATAAGAAGTCAAAACACCGTAGAGTGAAACAGGGAGTTCCCCAAGGAGGGGTGATATCTCCGGCTCTGTTTAACCTCTACCTGTCCTCCATCCCACCTCCTCCAGACGGCATAGAGATCGTATCATATGCGGACGACTGTACGATCTTGGCATCAGGCCCCCCACCCATTGATGACATCTGCGATAGGTTGAACGTCTACCTCAACGAGCTTGCCTCATATTTCGCTGCAAGAAATCTGAAGATATCCGCCACCAAATCTTCAGCCACACTGTTCACTACAAATACGCGTGAGGTGAATTCTGAGCTGACTGTGATGGTCGATGGAGAATTGATTCCGACCATCAAGTGTCCCAAAATACTTGGCGTCACACTTGACAGCTCCTACACTTTCTCCCCACATGCCACAGCAATCTGCAATAAAGTCAAAAGTAGAAACAAGGTCCTCAAGTCACTCGCTGGCAGCACTTGGGGTGCAGACAAAGAAACCTTGTTGACCACGTACAAAGCAATTGGCCGGTCTGTGGTAAGTTATGCAGCGCCAGTGTGGTCACGTCAGCTTTGTGACACGCAGTGGAATAATATTCAGATCTGTCAGAATGCCGCCCTCCGAACTGCGACGGGCTGCCTCCTTAGTTCTCATGTGGACCACCTCCACCAGGAGACAAAGATCCTACCAGTGCGAAGACATAACTACATGCTGTCTAAGCAATACCTTTTGGGCTGTTATCGCAGAAATCATCCAAATCATCATCTTGTGGATAGATACCCACCGCCCAGAAGCCTTAAGGTAGATCTACATGATCTAGAGCGTGAGGTCCAGCGCTACAAGAGAGAACCTCTAGATCAAGCGGCATATCAAGCGGGTCTGAACAACATTCATGCAGACACGGTAGCAGACGCGTTAACTGGCTACCGGGTGAATGTAGTCCTTGGAGTACGACCGCCACCCATTGCACCCGAAGAAATTGACCTCCCCCGGCAAACCAGAGTGATTCTGGCTCAATTACGTTCCGGCAGATGCAGCCGCCTCAATTCCCACAGAGCTAGGATTGATGCCGACGTGCAAGATGTATGTCCCGACTGTAACCAGGGACCGCACGATACACGTCACCTGTTTAACTGCCCGGCCAGACCCACTCGACTCAGACCCAGATCCCTGTGGACGCACCCCATCTTAGTCGCGGAGTTCCTGGGTCTTGACACTCAACAGAATCAAGCAGACGAAAGATAGTACACAATAAACTGCTACAACAACAACAACAACAACCATGATAAAGAGTAGGACATCCAGCGAACTGCTTAAATACAAATAGCATGCCTTTGTCAAAGGAAGGTCGGTGGAGACTGCCCTGCACGAGGTTTGCATAAAGTAGAAGAATCCTTCTATGCCAAGGCGTACACATTGGCGGTATGCATTGACATCCAGAGGCTTTAAACAATGTGCGGACCGACACACGGATCCATTTTTTAGACCAGTACCCGGTGCACCGTGTCCTTAGAGACTGAATAAATCATATACCAAGGAAGAGGTAGATAAATTGTGAGTTCCATGACATAAATATAAGGAAGAAAGTGGCACATGACACGTTAAAGGGGTGTATTTTATAGCCACGGGTGACCACCATAAAAAAACCAATTACAGATGCTGACTGAGGAGGGATTTGAACCCCCGACGATGCTAAAATACATCTAACAGGTTATGATCCGAATCAGCTATGCAGAAAGACCAAAAGGGTCTTGCAGATGACATACGACTGGGCTAGACGAAAAGGTCTCAATGTTAACCCAGAGAAGACAGAAATATACCTGTTTACGAAAAAGTTGAAGGTGGACCAATTTAACGCGCCACGTTTCCTCAATAAGATTTTGATATCTCACAACGTCAAATGCTTAGGGTTAGCCTTGGACAGGAAACTGAACTTGAAGTATCAGAGGAGCGTACTGAGGCTCACGTGGGCCGTAGGCTCGAAATGGGGCCTGAATCCGAGGAAAGTATATTGGCTCTTCAGAAACGGGATTAGACCAATAATAAGATGGAGAAAAAGTGCAACGTTAAGATAATAACTCGTTTCTTATTATCATGACAACAGGTTATGGGCCTTTGATTCACGCTAAAGCCTAGTACTGACTTCAACTTTTCGCCCGAGCAACTGCCAAAACGCATTATAAAAAAACGGTGACGAAGAAAATGCGAACACATTTCGTAGAAGTGGTACTAAGTTTTATGAGTAAAATAGCAGCGACATGTCGCTACGTCAATATAAATGTAGCTTCAATTAATTCAATGTTTGAATATAATTCAATGTTTTGGCCAAGTATAGAGTCCAACTTGTACAGACTGAACTGTGAAAAAAATCACATATAGAAGGCAATTGCAGTTAATAATGACCCAGATTTGTGGCATCGGTACTTTGGTCACATTTGATTAAATTTTGATTAAAATCAGCGAAATGAACGACCGTAACCTTGCCAAGAAGATGGACAAATGTAAAACCTGTGTTATGGGGAAATAAGTGAGAAATTCTTTCAAAGAACATGGAAGTCAAGCATCTGAAATTTTTGAAATTGTTCACTCTAATGTAATGGGTCCATTCAGAACAAAATCATTCCCTTGATGTCGATTAATAGTTACATTGATCGATTATTTTTCTCTCCCCTTTAAAAATAAGTTTTTGACGAATTTAAAAAATTTCACAATGTGGTGGAAAATCAGTCCCGACAACGGCACTGAGTATTTGAACGGCCCGTTCAAGAAACATTTGGAATTGTGTCGAAACTGCTCCATACACGTAGGAACAAAATGGCGTTTCGGAAGGACTTAATCCTACTATAATGGATCGCATTTGTTGCATCATGGTTGATTCTGGTCTGGACGAAAAATTTTGGGCTGAGACAGCAGTAACAGCCGCTTATTTCATGAACAGGACTCCGTGCAGAAAAAAATTTCATTGGTCCAGAGGAATTTTGGTCAGGAAAGAGACTTTGGTCTAAATCACATTCGGGTCATTGGGTGCAAGGCGTTTGTACATATACCCAAAGTTTAGGCGTTATAAGCTAGATGCGAAATCCACATGTTGTTATTTTTGTTGGATACAGCAATGAGAGCAAGGCGTGTCGTTTATTCAAGCTAGTGAGTAGAAAGATCAATACGAGCAGAGATGCCTTTTTTATGGAAACGTGGTATGTACAGAGTATAAAACTGTTACTAACAGATCTCGCAATATTCTAGTGAATATTCAAGACAACGTTGCAATTCTGGTGATTCTCTAAAATCACCAAGCGAAGTTGTATAGCAACCGGCAGCCAATATGATTGGTTTGAATATGACGTAAATTCAGAGGAAAATTTAAGTTTTGAGGATGCCATTCAAGAAGAAGAAAAGATCGAAGTCCATTATGACAAAGAAGATACTAATGACGTCCGTCGGTCAGAACGACTGGCATTGAAACCTCCAGTCGATTACAACTTTGGGCTACTAGTTATGTTGTGAATGACCCGCTAACTGTCGAAGAACCATTGCGATCTCCGGATGCATTGATGTGGCACTCCGCAATGGACAGTGAGATGAGATCTTTAGCTCTGAACAATATGTGGATTTTGGAAAAGAACAGCAGTAGAAAGCGTGCGATAAAATGGAAGTGGGTATTTAAAACAAATATGACGCAAATGGTGGCAAAGTTTATCATAAAGTTCGTCTTGCTAAGGGGTGCAGCCAACAGCAGGGCATTGACTGCACCGATATACGCTTATACGTTTTCTTATTGCTTTGTCTACAAGGTATGGATTGCATATTCATCAGCTTGATGACGTCACCGCATTCCTTAATGGTGAACTAGAAAAAGAGATTGTAATGGAACAACCTGACGGTTACAATAATAGAAGTGGTCGTGTTTGCGTATTGCATAATGCTCTTTACGGCTTAAAGCAGTCAAGTCGTGTGTGAAAAAAACGTTCTCTTCAAATTTGGCCTGAAAAGAAGCGAGGTGGATCAGTGTATAGAATACAACATAGAAAATGGAAAAATTGTTTGTGGCAATATATGTTGATGACGTGTTGGTGTTTAAAAAAAAAACACGAGCACCACTGGCAAATTAAAGAAATTGCTCTTTGAGATGTTTCAGATGAACGATATGGGAGAAGCATATTCGGTTTTGGGAATGGGAAATCAAAACTTAGACGATTCAATAAGGATTGATCAATCTTATTACATTCAAATTGTTCCAAAGCGTTCTTCAATGGACGATGGCAATCCAGTATCCTCACCAGTTCACATAAATCAAAAGCTATTGTTGGAAATGTGCCCATCACCTGATAAAGCAGAGATGATATGAAGAAAATCCCATATGTGGAAGCTGTTGGAAGTCTGCTATACGCGGTTCGGAATACAAGACCTGAAATTTCGTATATTGTTAATGTTTTAAGGCGCTTCAACAACAATCTTGGCAAAGCTCACTGGACTGCAGTTTAACTTGTAATGCGATACCTTAGGGGAACGGTACACAAAGGTCTAGTGTACAGAAGGAGAACTCAAGATGTAATGTGATGCGGATTGGACAGGTAGTTCAGACGACAGACGTTTAACAACCGGCTTTGTATTTACAATGTAAGGTGGTGCAGTATCTTGGGGAACAACAAGACAACGAACAGTGGCCCTTTTGTCTACTGAGGCGGAATTCATGGCCATGGTTTCAACTCTACAGGAATCAATGTGGCTATAGCGACTAGAACAGGAGTTGATGGAGCAGCCAAATAGATCGATAATAACATACTGCGACAACAAGAATCTTACCCAAATCGCTCGAAACACTCGTATTCAAGAACTGAACACGAAGTTCAACTGATGTACTTGGAAATGTATAAGATGCTGGCAGACATCCTTACTAACGCCGTCTCTACTGAGAAATACAAATACTTTATTGAAAATTTTGGTCTATTTTAAGAAAGAAATATGTATATGCGAATATTTATATTCAAGCAACTATAAAATTAAATTTTGTTAAGCTTTTACCATAATGTTTATTCAGGGAAAATGTTGTGAATGAATATCGAATAACCATTTGTTCAATTAAGAACAATGTTTAATATTCCATTTTTATACCCTCCACCATAGAACGGGGGGTATACTAATTTCGTCATTCTGTTTGTAACTACTCGAAATATTCGTCTGAGACCCCATAAAGTATATATATTCTTGATCCTCGTGACATTTTATGTCGATCTAGCCATGTCCGTCCGTCCTTCCGTCCATCCTTCCGTCCGTCCTTCCGTCCGTCTGTCTGTCGAAAGCACGCTAACTTCCGAAGGAGTAAAGCTAGCCGCTTGAAATTTTGTACAAATACTTCTTATTAGTGTAGGTCGGTTGGTATTGTAAATGGGCCATATCGGTCCATGTTTTGATATAGCTGCCTTATAAACCGATTTTGGGTTTTGACTTCTTGAGCCTCTGGAGTGCGCAAATCTTATCGGATTGGAATGAAATTTTGCACGACGTGTTTTGTTATGATATCCAACAACTGAGCCAAGTATGGTTCAAATCGGTCCACAACCTGATATAGATCGTAGCGTCAGATCGTAACGTGTTGTTCTCCCCTCCTATGGGTGTGGGTGGCTTCACACCTGTAGTCGGGAGTAATGCTTCAAGCGCACAACTATTTGTCAAACTAATTAAAGAGGGAGAGACGGACAAACCAGTTCGTCTTCAGCATTTAAGTTAAGGTGGTGTTTCCTCGGATTCAGACAACGACGGTGTCAATGAAACAGTCATCGCAGCCGAATCGAGAGATGAGGACAGCGGGACGACAGCAGAAGTGAGCGATGGCTTTGCTAAGCAACACAATCGGGCGAAAGTGCAGGATGCTGAAAGGGATAGAACTGACATTCCAAGCACTTTTAAGGAAGCTGGAAAAAGAATCAGATCTCCCGAAGAGCATAACACTGCTAAAATACTGTAGAAAATATAGAGCTCCCGCTTTCAAGTACTCCAGACGATAGATAAAGTCGGACAAAGGAAGCTTGCACGGCCTCTGAGTTTTCATGGAGCTCTGCGACTTCCAGACTGAGACCAGAGCCATCACGGAAGGGGAAGATGGTTGCTGAGAATGGTAAGGAGCCGCCCTCTCACGTCAGAATGAAAAGGAAGCACAACAGAGATGAGCTGACTTATGTCATCAATATCGGCAGAGCATCCGCTAGGATTCCACCAGATCATGGTTCCCAAGTGGATGATCTGGTTAACGATGGGGTTTTCTAACTTATGTGGAACACTGTAGAGGGTCCAAATTATGAGCTGCGAGTATAGAGGGAACATCTTAAAGCTGCGTGTTGCTTCGGCGGAATGTATTGATACCGTCAAACATCTCGTCAGAGGTATCCACGCTTCCCGAGAGGCCGCAAAGCTCGACCTGGTGAGAAAGATGGACATCCCCCAGCTCACAAAGGCGACGGTCTTCATTTAGGGACGAGGCAGTAAATTTGTGACGGAGCGAATGTTGGGATTCTAGGGCAAGCAAAAACAAGGTTTGGTCGCAGAAAAGTGGGTGGTCCTTCAAAAGGAAAAGGACGAAGGAACTCTCCTCTCCAAGAAGCCCATTTACCTTAGATTGGAAAGACTAAGATAGGCAAAGATCCCAGTATTGAAACAGCCTAACCAATAGGGACCCAACGATGGAACCATTTCCGATTTACTCAAGATTCGGAAGACTAAGATAGGCATAGAAACTAATAACACCAGGTAGTGCAGTAACAGGAAATTTAATGCAGTCTAACGAAAAGGGTGCAGACGATGAGACCATTACCAACTCCCAAGATGCCCATTTACTGGAGAACCAATGATTGAGGTAATCCAGATAAACCTCCACCGGAATGAGACTGCTGCACACGCTCTGATGAAGAAAATAACAAGGGCAAGATTCATATTGCCTTAATTCAGGAGCCATGGACGACCCGGAACAAAGTTTCTGGACTGAACCATACCAACTACCAATTATTCTATGCTAACACTGGTACTCGGTCGAGGACCTGCGTTATTTGCCATAAAAATTTTAATTATATATTTTCCCCAGACTTGTCAACGTCGGATGCAACAGTGGTGAGACAGGGAGACGGTGGAGCATACCTGGCATCACTTTATCTTCCTTTCGACTCTCCGACACCGCCACACACGTCGGAGCTGCAACGGCTGGTGAGGAAAGCAAAACAGACAGGAAACGAGGTACTAATAGGGTGCGATGCGAACTCTCACATTTCGTGGGGTTGTACCAACACTAACAAGCGGGGCCAAGCCCTGGCAGAGTTCTTGAATACTAAGAACCTAATTACACTTATTATTAATAACACCGAAACATTTGTTAATAGGATTAGGGAGTAGGTATTAGATGTGACGATATGTTGGAAAATCTAATCGATGAGGTTCAGGATTGGAGGGTCTCCATGGAACACTCTTTCTCCGACCATCGCTACATTAGGTTTAGAATAACACGGCCAACGCCGAATCCGATAATCTTCCGGAATAAGTTGAAAACCAACTGGACTAAATTCGGACGACTACTCAAAAGAAGACTTGGGCAAGATAATTTAGATTGTCCAAGCATAGAAGATATTGACGAAAATGTCAACAGGATTACGACTGCACTGGTGGGGTTCTTCGAAGATAGTTGTCCTCTTCGGGAAAGGAAATCAGCCCAAGAAAAGCCCTGGTCGACCTGGGAGATTCACAACATTGGGAAAGAGGTCCGCAGACAGAGCACGCCGTAAAAAGCAGAAGTATATTGGGATGTGTATTGCACACGGCTGAAGAATACAATAAAATAACCAGAGCGGCAAAACGTGCCTCCTAGAAGCTTTTCTGCGAACAGGTCGGTAGCCTTCATGACGCCGCCAAGATAAAAAAGTTTCTCTCAAAAACCCGTATCTAAACTGAAACTTTAGTAGACGACATGGGAGTGAGAGTAGAGACAACGGAGGACATCTTCAGGCTTTTGATGAGGCCATTTTCCACAGGATACGCCGGGACCGACGGAGACACCGGAATCTTATAATTACGGAATTTATGGTGAAGGAATCCTTGAGGAGCTTAAAACCATTTAAGTCACCCGGACCCGATGTAATATTTTCGGCGTCACTACAGAAAGAGGCAGACTATTTGGCGCCCCACCTGGGCAATATTTTATCAGCGTGCCTCGGTGCTGCATATACTCCGAAAGCTTGGCAGGAGGCCTGAATGGGGCCTCTACAGAAGCGTTATTAGACCAATACTTACTTACGCCTCAGTAGTTTGGTGGACTGCTATTGAGAAAAGTGCAAACTATTCTAGATATCCGACTCATTGACAAATATATTAAATGTGAGGCAGCCACTGCGGCTATTAGACTTAAGGCGGTGGGAGAATGGGAGCAGCTCATACCATCGCGGTATAATCGAGGCGACGCATTATCGGCGGATGTTTCATATATCAAAATTTAGCTCATGAAATTTCATTAAGCACATATTGATTTCCTTTATTCTAAAATATGAACGATATATATTGACGGTAAGTTTGGTTTTTGTCTGTCCAAAGTTCAACTTGAAAATTTCCCAAATTTGTTCAATAAAACTTTACAAAACATTAGAATTTTACGTCCTTATACACTAAGTTAAATAATTTAAATTTTGATATTCTTTTGTTCTCTAATTAATCTAGAATTTTTGCAAAATTTTGTTTTTTATATTAATTTTTTTTTAGTGGTAAAAAAAGGTTTTTTTTTCAAAATCATATTTTTTGCTCCGATATTGTAATATATTGTAATTTGACATTCTTCCCCTGTAATTAGGAATTTTGTAAGTAGCACGAAACTCCTAACTTAGATTTTCTTTTTCGAGGTTACTTTTACAAGGCGATTACTGTATGTCGATATCCGCCATGGGGCGGATAAGATTTTTTATAGACTAACAAACATCAAAAAGGAAATCTACCAAAATAAATATTATATTTGATTTAAAGCCATTTGTGATTTTATTTCTGCCCATTCGAGCCAAATAATACTGTTTCCAGCATCAAATATTAACTTCGACCTTCTTCTCCCCAAAAGGTTCCTGCTGACTACGTCAAGGCAACAACAAAACTTAAAGCAGACATCTTGGAAATATTGCCAATAAAATTTTTATATTTTTTTTTACAAAAGGTGTGTATGTCGGTTGTTTTCTAATAAAATTGAGCTACTCGCGAGTTTTTATTTCAAAAATAACCGCCGTAGTCTTGCTTGTTTGCCGACGGCAATTTGCAAAAATATACATACGCGCGAAAACAAAGGAATCAAAACTTTATATTGTAATTACCACGTAATTATCATTAAAAATACTGTGATATATTTGTACACACAGTGCTGAGATCTAAACGGTAACCACTGGTTTATTTGCTTGGAAAGTAGTGAAAAAAAACAGTGAAAAGGTGTTCTAAAAGAAATATTCTATTTCTTCAACTGAGAACAATAACAACACACAGGCTGCCAACATTCTGTGGACGTCTTTACAATAACAATAACAACGTCTCTGAGCGTCCACTGCGGTCAACGTTTGAATTTATATGGTGCGTACCTACGTACGTACGTATAAAACTGTACGCACATACAAATGTTGCTATACGTTTTGTACACTTTGCCTTTTATTTATTAACCCTCGCGTGGTGGTGAGGTCTGAATAACGACTTGGAAATGTACATATATCATTGATCGGTATTTTTCGATGGTTTTTATTACTATTACTATTGTTTGGCGCTACGCGTATTAAGTAATTTGTTTGTAATTTGGAATTGTGCACCCCATATTAAGTCATGTACGATTATTTTGAAATTATAAAATATTACGTATATTATTATTGTCGATACATTTTATATTGTTGTTGTTGAAATTGTTCTTGGGTTCATACTCGTCTGCTTAGATGCGTGTGCATTTTACAGTCCGTGCACCCTACACTCGGTCAGGTTACCTGTATACGATCTTATTTTATATCTTTGGATTTTTGGCATGGGTTTTGGTTGTTTTTGCTAAAGGCACACAATTTGAGTAACAGATTTCGTGTAAACTGGAAGAAATTGTGGACATCATTGGACACATTAACGAATTTATGTATACATGTATACACTGAAAAAATTTATCAACGCCTTTCGAACATTTTATTATACACAGTGAGAAAGATTTTGGATTTCCGATACACTGTGAAAAATAAGATTGGATTTTCTTTGTTACACTGAAAAAATTATATTTGGCCGTCGTTAGTGACGTACTTAGGCTATTCTTCTACTACTTCGTCCAATTGGGGATACACTTAGAGAAAATTGTTTAAGGTTTTAACAAACACTCATAGAGATTTTAATAAACACTCTGCGGAAAGTTTGTATTTGCGATACATCGTGGAAAATATTTGTGCCATTTATACACAGACAGAAAATATCGGTATATTTACATACACTGAAAGAAAATTGTGATTTGTTGGGAAAAGGAATTGATTCTGCTCTGTTTTCTTCGCTATTTCTGGCGATTCGTTAATTTTCTTTAACTTTTGTGCATTTATGTGCTATTGTTTTCATATTTTCTACAAATTTTCGTTGATTTATCTATCATAATGCCGCTTACACCCCAAGATTTCTTCATCAGAGCAACTACGCTTTGGTTAGGTTGGGTTAGGTTGAAAAGAGGGTGCAGATATTAATCCGCCCCATGCCACTATGAACATTCACCTAAGCCAGTAATCGGCTTGTTGTGCGCTCTAAAAACTATAAAGTAACCTAAAAAGAAAATTTTACGTTAGGAATTCCGTGCTACTTATAAAATCCTTAATTGTTTTCAATGCCACTCCTTGGTTCATGTCTGATATTGTGTCTCTGTTTATGTGTAACTGTTGGACGCGAAAGCCGGGCAATGACAAAGGAAATGCTCCAACGTCTCATCGTCTTCCCACATGCCCTACACATGCTATCACTTTCCGCACCGATTTTACATAAATGAGCTCGTAGTCTTATGTGTACCGTTATGATACCAAAAGCTATGCTGACCTCCTTCTTGCTATCTTTCAGTAACAGCCTCGTCTTCTCACAATCTGGATCCCCCCATAGGATTTTCGCCGTCCTACCGACCGTTTCGCTGTTGCATGCGAACTCATCGCCCACTCCCTTGACTCGGACTGCGTCGACCCGCAAGGCTTCAGGTTAACCAAGTTTATTGACGGCAGTCCTCTGGTCTTCACCGCCATATCGTCTGCCCTTTCATTTCCCCTTACTCCGTTATCGCCCGGCACCCAAACGATGCGGATTTTTCCATTCTCAGAGAAGGCGGTAATCTTCTTCTTACACTGCAAGACTGTTCGTGACCTTACCGTCCTGGTTGTTATTGCCCTAAGGCAATTTTACTTTCGGGAAAGATGTTCACACTCGACGTCCTCACGTTAGCACCACACCACTTCACGCATTCCGTGATCGCCCGGATCTCCGCCTGCAGGTCCGTATTATGGTCAGGCAGTCTAAAAAAAGATGTCCGTCCATGGTTTTTCAATGTAAACACCCTTTGGTTAATTCAATTTGTTTACAATTTCAATACCTTACGGAAAGAGGGCTTCGACATCTATTGTCTTGAAATACAGGGTTCGGAGCAAAGGCTTATGGTATGTGGTTTGCCTTATTTATCTTCAGACGAAGGAGGATGCCAATAGAGAGGATATCGACCTCTGCTGACAACAAGTGCGAAGTGGCATATAATGCGTTTGCTCGTATTCTTTTGTGCAATTATAGGAAGTTAGATGAGTTTAAGGGTAATTCGAAAACATCAATACCCAATTCCATGGGAAATGCGATGACGAGTACTCCACGTACTTAAGATAGACAGTCTGTATTCAGTGCTTCGCATAAGTCTAATTTGGATTATTTTCTGATAACGGATCTAGGCCATGAAGCGGATCATCCGATTGCATAGCCTCCTTGTGATATAGATGTTTTTTATGGGGACTTTCAGTCGTAGCCGATATTTAGGGATCTGTTCACGGCGATTTATATTAGGAATTTCCGTTTGAGCGATATTGAGCGCTTATGCCACCTGAATCGAGAGACGAGCGGTGACGCCCGCGGAATTGTGTTGAAATTTCCTCTTAAGGATCGAAGTTTCGACGTCGCTTGGAAAGCCTTGGGAGACACATACAATAATTCTCGAATTCTGGTGAACGAACAACTCAAGCAACTTTTCAATCTTCCTGCAATCGATGGTGAGACAAGTTCTGGGTTGAAGAATTTGCAACGTGGCAGTAATACTTACATATCTGCTTTGGCTGCTTATGATGTCTCTACTCGGAATTGGGATCATATATTAGTCTTTTTGTGTATTTAGCGACTTCCGAAAGTGACCGTTACGTTATGGAAGCAAGGTGTAAAAGATAAATCTGCGTTGTCCACTTGGAAGGATTTAGATCTTTTTCTTTCGGAAAGGTTTCAGACATTGAAATGTCTCTGGGACTTAAGGGTAAAAGTTCATTTTACGAATTCGACCTCTCCTCGCGCGGCTAAGAACACTTCTCGGTCTACTCGTGATTCTTGTGATAAATTGTTTGTGATCTGTTCTAAACATGCACATCATCTTGGAGTGTCTGCTTCTGATAGATTTTCGACAGTTAAAAAATACGATTGTTCCATCAGTTGTTTGTCACGCCGATATGATGTTAGGAATTGTGGGACTTGTAACAATAGGCATCACACGCTGTTGCATCGTGATACTCATAAGGGAGGAAAAAATTCTTTGGCTACGCCACATGTTCCTAGTCATCCACTTCAACTGGTATGTATCAGGATCAACGAATAGATATTTCATACCTCGCAAAATCGCAATGTATGGTTAGGAACCGCAACGGTGAATATCGTTCATCAGGGTGTTTCATACCCAGCTCGGGCTCTGATAGGCCCAGCGTCGGAAGCTTCATTTGTTACGGCGCGTTACAGAGTCGGTGCTGTATCAGCAGTTAGCGGAGAAGAAAGTGTGTTCCTTGTGCATAGGTTCTTTTCTCGAAAGGTCTTTGTTACTATATACGACTGCTTTGACTGTATCGAAGATCTTTGGCAATTTGCCGGTTGTAGTCCGGTCTATGGTGTGGATCTTTTATCCGAGAATACTTCTAACAGGAACATGAGGAATCTCCAAGTCCGTCTATCTGTCACCTTCAGACAAATATTGTGAAAGGAATTATAAACGAGCTGTACGTAGAGACCCAGATGGTAGATATGTTTTCACTCCACCTAATAAGCCCGAATTTGTGGGGTATTTGGGTCTCGGACTATCACGGATGAATTGTTTAAGACAACTCCTTCATAAAGAAGCGTCACTTCTTCGGAGGCCTGAAATTAAAACCATATACGACAGGGTGGTAAATGAATATTTAGATTTAGTCCATATGAGGCCTGTTACATCGAATACGTCATCGAACTCTCCGATATGTTATTTGCCTCACCATCCGGTATATAATCCGGATAAATTGACATCAAATTCATGAGAATGACGTTGGAGAAGAGGTTGCACACAGTTGTGTTGCATCCTCATCATCGGTGTTGCTCAAACTATTTGAGTCCGGCACACAAGTTGAGTAATTGCAACAGCAATGAGGGTGATCATCACTCTATGCTGTACCCTTTTCCATCTGAAATTGCCCCAGGTCCTTACAAGACAGCCCAACGGGTTAGAACGTCTGCTAAGCACGATGTGCCCGCGGCCAGTCAGCTAAATGATATCTTCCAGCCCCCTATTTCTGGCCCCAACTCGCTCTTCAATCCATGATGACAATTGCTGCGACCATGGTAATCCAACTGTTACATGGTGACCTTGCGCAGGTCACATCATGGTCTGTCGGACCCTAGCTTAAAGCTTGAAGCTGAGACATGCGATAATGGACCAGAAGACCTTAAATCAGTTATTGGTCGCGTCGTCTTACGACCGGACAAAACAACATAGCTGCAATGTTCAATTACGAACAATGTTTAATGTTTCATTTTTACGGTGTCTTAATCAACAACCAATTTTAAATGCCTTAGTGTTACGCCTTCTTATGCAGTTGCAACTACTTTCTCTATACGACCTCGTGGCTTCGGACAAAAGGTAGTTACAACTTTTGCCGAGCTCCATTCTTGCTTAATGCCGCTCTTATGCATCCAGACTTTACTTCGCTTACTCGTTACTTTGGTTCAATCGACAAGACTTTGTTATAGGATTTAGTCCATCTAACATCCCTACTGTTTTACAAACATCAAAAAGGTAATTGTTTACGACAATCTACTGATTATAGTAGCCGTTGAGTGGAGCGGACGTGTTTTTATTTCACTCCTCAAAGAAAAAATATCCGTATCTAGGAATAGGTACACCTATTACAAAAAATTTTAAAGCCGTTTTGGAGTACTAGAAATGAACACTAAAGACCCAACAGCTGCGGTGGTAGCGTCAGACCGCAGACTAATTAAATCAGAGGGATGCACAGTTCGTCCCCAGTCTTTAAGTAATGGTGGCGTTTTTGACTCGGAATCAGATAGCGACCTCGAGAGATGAGGGCAGCGGGATGACGACAGAAGTGAGCGATGGCTTTGCTTAGCTCACTAGCAGAACGAAAAAGCGATCCGGGGCACAATGAAGGAGACAGAGTACATACTCATGTACCGGCAGCGCAATCGGCCGAAAGTACAGAATGCTGAAAGTGATATCAGATCTCCCAGAGAGCATAAAACTGCTAAAATGTTGAAGAAGAAAAAGGGCTCCCGCTTTCTATTACTCTGGGAAAACCAAGCCAGCCATCCCACAATGGAAACTCCAGACAGTGTCCTGCGGAGGTAGACAAAGTCGGAACTGGATTGAAAGAAGCGCGCACGGCTCCTGAGTCTACATGGAAGACTGCGACTGAAAGGAGGCCACAGCCATCACGGAAGGGGAAGATGGTCGCTGAGAAAGGTAAGGAGCCGCTGTCTCACGCCATAGTGGCAAGAAACACAACAGAGATGAGCTGACTTATGTCATCAATATCGGCAGTGCATCTGCTAGGATTCCACCAGATCATCGGTCCCAAGTGGAGGATCTGGTTTACGAGCGAATTTTCGAATATGTGTGGAACTCTATAGAGGGTCAACACATACAAATGATGAGCTGCGAGTATAGAGGAGACATCTTTAAGCTGCGTTTTGCGTCAGCGGAATGTATTGATATCGTCAAACAGCTCGTCCGAGGTATCCACGCCTCCTGGGAGCGTGGATCGGATCGGATTTTCGAACATGTGTGGAACTCTGTAGAGGGTCCACCCATACAAATGATGAGCTGCGAGAATGGGGACATCTTTACGCTGCGTTTTGCGTCGGCGGAATGTATTGATACCGTCCAACAGCTCGCCAGAGGTATCCACGCTCCCTGGGAGGGCGCATAGCTCGACCTTGTGAGAAAGATGGACATCCTCCAGCTCAAAAAGGTGAAGGGCTTCATCAAGGGGTGGGGCAGTAAATTTACGACAGAACGAATGTTGGGGTTCTTGGGCAAGCAAAATCAAGGTTTGGTCGCAAAGAAGTTGAGGGTCTTCCACCGGGAGGAGGAAGGAGCTCTCCTTGTATTTGGCATTGATCAAGTCTCCGTGCCAAGTTTGGGTAAGACTAAAGGCATGGCGCACTACGGGAGCAGTGGCAGGTGACTCAATACCGACCAACAAACAGGCGGCTGAAGTCGTGACAGTCACCGCCTCTCTCAATATTGGAAAGACTAGGATAAGCGAAGAAGGGTCAAAAGGGTCTCGCATATAGCATATCACTGGGCTAGACCCAGAGGTTTCAATGTTAACACAGAGAAGACTGAAATATGACTGTTCACGAGGAAGACGAAGGTGGGCCAATTTAACGCACCACGTTTCCTCAATAAGACGATTTCGATATCTGACAAGGTCAAATACTTAGGTGTGATCTTGGACAGAAAACTAAATAGGTCACATAAGTGTCACATTCAGTAGCGTACTGAGAAGAGATGTTGGCACTATGTAGACGGGCTGTAGGCTCGAAATGGGGCCTGAATCCGAGGATAGTCCACTGGCTCTACAGGTGGTAGTTAGGTGGACTGCTATGGAAAAAAGAGCAACATAAGGACCCATTGTCATACAGATTAAATGTGAGGCAGCCACTGCGGCTATGAGAGAATTGATTGAGGATGGGAGCAACTCATACCATCTCGGTATAATCGAGGCGACGATATCAGGAATGAAGGGAAGAGGTTTCCGATCGCATACCTGAGATGAACCTTGAAGTCGAGTGCGAGGCACTGCTGTCATCGGCACAGTCTTGTATTGACGGAACCCTAGTATTGCCATCTGGAAGATCATCTTACACGGATGGATCAAATCTAGAGTACAGAGTGGGCCTGGCGGTCTACATTGAGAATCCAGGGACTGAGATCAGTTTTAGACTTCCTGACCATAATACAGTCCTGCAGGTAGAGATCCGGGCGATCACGGAATTCGTGAAGTGGTGTGGTGCTAACGCGAGGACGTCGAGTGTGACAATACCGACAATAAAATTGCCATAAGGGCAAAAACAACCATGACGGTATGGTGTAAGAAGGAGAATAACGCCTTCTCTGGGGATGGCAAAATCTGCGTCCGGAGTAAGGGGAATGAAAGGGCAGACGGCCTACGCGTCTAACAGATACCGGCACTTAGGTGGAGACACAATATCAGACATGAACCAACTTAGGATGTGGTATTGAAAACAATTAAAGACTTTGTAAGTAGCACGGAATTCCTAACTTAAAATTTTCTTTTTAGAAGTAACTTCATAGTTTTTAGAGCACACAACAAGCCGATTACTGGCTTAGGTGTATGTCCATAGTGGCATGTGGCGGATAAATATCTGCACCCTCTTTTCAACCTAACCTAACCTTGCGTACTTCAAACTTTTTTTTGAAAATTTGGGTCGTTACTGGGTGCAGGAACTGGCCCATTGGCGGTGACATTTAAAGTCAGAGCTGAATTTTTTACTGCTTGCCAACACACTATTCATAGACCAATCCTAATCTATCAAAACCTTCAAAATGTTGTTGTCTTTGCGATTAACTAAGTTTTATAGTGATAGTTTTGGCGAATTAGCTTCAGAATTTTGGTAATTTTTTTTCTTTTGCGCTCATGTACATTTGCTCTCAAACTAGTTTTATGAATTCAATAGGTTATCGTTCGTGTCGGTCAATTGGTTTTGCAT
Source organism: Stomoxys calcitrans (assembly GCF_963082655.1). Lineage (NCBI taxonomy): Eukaryota > Metazoa > Arthropoda > Insecta > Diptera > Muscidae > Stomoxys > Stomoxys calcitrans. Next base: position 135,941,735 of record NC_081552.1, on the reverse strand, counting down.
GACTTTTATTTCCATAAAATTGTACACAAACAAATTGAAAAAATTAAACAACTATACACAAATATTTCAAAAAAATTAATTTGTACCAATTTTTACTGCTAATTTCTCATCCGAACTTTAATAACATCGATCGAAAATACGTTTTGGTGGAAAAGATGACCGGTAAAAATTGCATCCAACTATTGCTGTATATGACTATAACTTACATCATGTCTTTATATATCCTTATGTTTTCCTAATTTATTGGAGATAAAAACGAAAAGCATGCAGAACTAATAAATTTCTACTATGAGCTCAGTATCAATTGACTTAAATACAGTATTGAGAATTATGGAATTCCAAGGAAAAAACTAAATGATTTCATTTGAACTAATTATTTTAAAATGTAAATTAATCTGGGTGATTCGGTCTTAAAAGAAAATGTCATTAACCCATTAAATACGAATGGGTAGAAAATACCCAAGAATGGAGCTACCTTAGAAAAATTCCAGCTCGAGCTAGGATAGGGGTATCCAAATGAAATTTGGATTGGCGTAAAGTGGACGATTACAACTAGTAAAAAAAAAATTTCCCGTGATATAAGGTCATGTTTTGGGGGAAATTGGCTTGACGAAACTCGGCAATTTTTTACATCCAAAAATATCCAACTAACATTTTTCTCAAAATTCTTAGGAGTGAGATTTCCGGAAACCATTTTAGTGTCTTGTTGCATTTGATGGTTTATATAATAAAAAATTATGACGATTAGCCAACAGGTGCTTTTTTGTCAATGTAATTAAATCCACCTTTCTTCGCTTACTCAATTTTCCCATGAACATTCCACTATGGAACAGGGGATACTTCTCCCATATCAATTAGTGCAGTCCGATAAATGTTTAAGCGCAATGATAAGGGGCCTCCTTTCTATACCGATCCCCAACGGCATCCCGCATAGCTATACAACTTGGTAGAGAATTTTTAAAATGGCACGATAACTCACAAATGTAGCCAGCTTTAGTAAGGGGATAACCATCGCTGAACATTTTTCTGGTGTTCGCGCCGGGATTTGCACTCAGGGGTTCGGCGCTACGGTGGCCTCCATTATTCGCTTAATGGCTATAAAATATTAAACAAATATCTAAAGAAAACAAAAATGTACAGTAAATATATAAATAAAACACTAATGCACACAAAATAGAAAAAAGGTATATAATATTTGCTAACAAAGTAATAATATTTACTAACCACCGTAGCGCAGAGGTTACCATGTTCGCCTATGACGCTGAACGTTTGTTTCGAATTCTGGCGAAACCATCAGAAAAATTTTCAGCGGTGGATTTCCCCTCCTAATGCTGGCAACATTTCTGAGGTACTATGCCATGTAAAAACTTCTCTTTTTGCGTGTGTATTACTAATTTTTTTGGTTAGTTTGTATGCGATGTACCTGCATTGCACCTTTCTAAGAAATTAATGGACTACTATTGTTTTCAATAAATTCCAATAGAACACAATATGCCTTTTTTGCTAAGGCTAATGGGGGATTTCTGTTTTTTTTGAGTTTCCTTCTTCTGATTCTTCGGAATCTCCATATGTATTATGCCATCAGATACAATAGCACTTGATGAGCCATCACCATCAACCTCCATCTACTTTGAGAGGTCATTAATTGAGGTCTTACATTGCTCCAAGATAAAGGAGCTGTCTTGATATTAAAAGATTTGGCAAAATTATGTTTGCTGTCTGAAACCAAAAATTTTTTAATGATTCATTTGCGGTGGTTGAAGTTTCGGATTACCCCTTGAACAATAGGCTGAATTAAGCATGTGGAAGAAATGTTACTATAACTTTTCCAGATATCCCTGCTTACATATCTAGAAGCAAAAGCACTTTACACTCCTTATCAAAGCAAACGTTTTATAGAATTTCTAGATATTTGAAAATTGTTTTCTTTCTTTTCTTTTGTATTCAATCCCGTAGCGTTTGTTTGCCTAAACCATATTTTTTCTGAGATGTGTATTTACTGTGATCTTTATTCAGTTCTAATTTTTCCTGTATTGAAGAACATTGCGTTCTCTTTCTTTTGTGGTTGGAGCCTTTTTCGAACAAACACCTTGACCGATTAACTTTCGATTACAGGCTAAATGTAATTCGATACTCTACTTTAACTCAAAATAAAAAGGGGAATCCCAGTGGTGAGTGATGCACGGTTAATAAAGGTAGCATTTTAGGACATTAGGACACAGTTACACCTTGACAGTATATGTTGTTGAACAAGTAGTTGTTTTTGCAATTCGAACATTAAGGTATAAAATGGTACTTTCTAAACGGATTGAGATGGAGCTCTGAAATTTGGGAAGCAGGCACACCTGGGCAGTACATATGGGGCGACTAGGAAATTTCTTGATATTAGTACCTTTAGGTACTAAAACGTGCAAAATGGTACATTCTTTACGGTTTCGGCAAAAGCTCTCAAAATTGGGATACTGACGTGCGATCAAAGTTTTGCAAGACTTACACAACTTCTTGTAGCCGTTGAATGGAGCGGACGTGTTTTATTTCGCTCATCAAAAAAAAAAATATCCGTATCTCGTTGTTGTTGTTGTAGCAGTGTGTTGTACACTGAGGCGGCAGCCCTTGCCGATAAAGGACTTCATCGGGTCAATCCGGTACGTACAACCGGCTGCCATGGGATTGATCCGTATCTCGTAATAGGTACTTCCGATTATGAAGAAATTTTAAAGTAGGCTAGGAATGGACTCCAGAGACCCAAGAGCTGCGGTGGTGGCGTAAGACCCCTTCTATAGGTATGGTTGTCTTGGCACCTGTAGTCGAGAGTAATGCTTCAAACGCATGAGGAAGAGACGGATAAACCAGAGGGATGCACGGTTCGTCGCCGGACTTTAAATAAAGTTGGTGCAGTGACAGGAAAGTCAATACTGTCTAAAGAACCGGGAGCGGACAATGAGACCATCACCTACTCCCAAGAAGCCCATTTACTGGAGAACCAATGATTGAGGTAATTCAGATAAACCTCTACCGGAGCGAGACTGCTACACACGCTCTGATGGAGAAAATCAGGAAGATTCATATTGCCTTAATTCAGGAGTCATGGACGACCCGAAACAATGTCTCTGGACTGAACCATATCAACAACAAATTATTCTTTGCAAACACTGGTACAGCTCCACAGAGCTGTCAAAGTCGAATGCAACAGTGGTGAGACAGGGAGACGATGCAGTATACCTGGCATCACTGTATCTGCCTTTCGACTCTCCGACACCACCACCCACGTCGGAGCTGCAACGGCTGTTGAGGAGACTAAAACAGGGTACCTAGGACTTGCATATACTCCGAAAGCTTTGCAGGAGGCAAGGGGGTTATTTATGCCAAAGCCCGGCAAGGCAAGTTATGTGACCCGAAAGGCCTACAGACCTATAAGCCTAACGACCTTTTTACTTAAAACCATGGAACGTATTTTGGACACCATGAAAAAGAGTAGAACATCCAGTTAACTGCTAAAACAAAAACATGTCAAGGGATGGTCGGTGGAGACTGCCCTACACGAGGTTGTGCATAAAATAGAAGAATCCTGCAAACCGTCACACTGATTCAATCTTTAGATCAGCACCGGGTGGACCCGGTCCTTAAAGACTGAATAAATCATATGCTAAGCAACAGGTGGATAAATTGTGTGTCGCATGGGATAAATATAAGGGAGAAAGTGAAACAAAGCACGAAACAGATCTATTACAGATGCTGACTGAGGAGAGATTTGAACCCGTCTGCTACGCAGACGATGTTTTAATATTTCTAAGGTTAAGGACCCGAACCAGTTATGCAGAAGGGCCGATAGGGTCTTGCGTATGGCATATGACTGGGCTAGACCCAGAAATCTGCCTGTTCACGAGGAAGACGAAGGTGGGTCAATTAAACGCACTTAGGTTAGGTTGAAAAGAGTGTGTAGATATTTATCTGCCCCATGACACTATGGACATACACCTAAGCCAGTAATCGGCTTGTTGTGCGCTCTAAAAACTATAAAGTTACTTCTAAAAAGAAAATTTTAAGTTAAGAATTCCGTGCTACTTACAAAGTCTTTAATTGTTTTCAATACCACATCCCTAAGTTGGTTCATGTCTGATATTGTGTCTCCACCTAAGTGCCGGTATCTGTTAGACGCCAAAACCATGCAATGACAAATGAAATTCTCCAACGTCTCATTATCTTCCACGGATGCCCTACACATGCTATTACTTGCCGCACCGATTTTATATAGGTTAGGTTAGGTTATGTTGAAAAGGGAATGCAGATATTAATCCGCCCAATGCCACTATGGACATACACCTAAGCCAGCAATCGGCTTGTTGTGCGCTCTGAAAACTATAAAGTAACCTCTAAAAAGAAAATTTTAAGTAAGGAATTCCGTGCTACTTACAAAGTCTTTAATTGTTTTCAATACCACTCCCCTAAGTTGGTTCAAGTCTGATATTGTGTCTCCACCTAAGTACCGGTATCTGTTGTACGCGAAAGCCGGGCAATGACAAAGTAAATGCTCCAACGTCTAATCATCTTCCACTTATGCCCTACACATGCTATCACTTGCCGCACCGATTTTACATAAGTCAGCTCGTAGTCCTATGTGTCCCGTTATGACACCAAAAGCTATACTGACCTCCTTCTTGCTTCCTTTTAGCAGTAGCCTCGTCTTCTCACGATCTGGATCCCCCCATAGGAATTTCGCCGTCCTACCGACCGCGACAATCACCGCGATGGTATGAGCTGCTCCCATCCTCAATCCATTCTCCCATCGCCTAAAGTCTTATAGCCGCAGTGGCTGCCTCACACTTAATCTGTATGTCATTGGCTCGGATATCTAGAATAGTCTCCAGTGCCCGGGCGTGGTTCTCGTCGCTCCGCCTATGTCAAGACAACATGTTCTCTGAACCTGTTATATGGTCCTTTTGTTGCATTTTTCTCCATAGCAGTCCACCAAACTACTAAGGTGTAAGTAAGTATTGGTCTAATCACACTCCTGTAGAGCTAGTGGACTATCCTAGGATTCAGGCTCCATTTCGAGCCTACGGCCCGTCTGCATAGTACCCAACATCTCTTCTCAGTACGCTCCTGAATGTGACACTTCCAATTCAGTTTCCTGTCCAAGATCACACCTAAGTATTTGACCTTGTCGGATATCGAAATCGTCTTATTGAGGAAACGTGGTGCGTTAAATTGGCCCACCTTCGTCTTCCTCGTGAACAGTCATATTTCAGTCTTCTCTGTGTTAACATTGAAACCTCTGGGTCTAGCCCAGTCATATGCCATATGCAAAATCCTTTCGGCCCTTCTGCATAGCTCGTTCGGATCCTTACCCCTTAGAAGTATTATAACATCGTCGGGTTCAAATCCCTCCTCAGTCAGCATCCGTAATAGATCATTTATGGTGGTCACCCATAGTAGTGACGATAAATTGCCCCCTGTGGCGTGCCCTGTGAGACTTTCTCCCTTATATTTATGTCATGGGACACACAATTTATCCACCTGTTCCATAGCATAAGGTGTATCCAGTCTCTAAGGACCGGGATCACCTGGTACTGGTCTAAGGATTGGTTCAGTGTGTCGCTCCGCACATTGTGTGTACGTTTTGGCATCGACGGATTCTTCTATTTTATGCACAACCTTGCACAACCCTTGACATAGGCATGCTGTTTGTACTTGAGCAGTTCGCTGGATGTCATACTCCTTATCATGATGTCCACAATACGTTCCATGTTTTTGAGTAGAAAGGACGTAAGGCTTATGGGTCTGTAGGCCTTTGGTGTCGCATAACTTGTCTTGCCGGGCTTGGGTATAAACACCACCCTTGCCTCCTGCCAGGTGTTCAGTATATGAAAGACATAGGCACGCTGTGAAAATTTTGGCCAGACGAGGCGCCAGATAATCTGCCTCTTTCTGCAGTAACGCCGGAAATTTTCATCAGGTCCGGGTGACTTAAATGGTTTGAAGCTCTTCAAGGATTCCTTCACCATGAATTCCGTTATTATAAACTTTCGATCAACGTCATTATTCCAAGATTCCGGTGTCTCCGTGAGTCCCGTCGTATCCTGTGGAAAATGGGTTTTTATCAAAAGCCTTAACATGTCCTCCGTTGTCTCTGCTCTCACTCCCATGTCGTCTACTAAAGTTTAAGTTTGGACATGGGATTTTTAAGAGAGAGACACAGGGATCCCACCAGTGCAGTCGTTATCCTGTTGACATTTTCGTCAAACTCTTCTATGCTTGGACAATATAAATTATCTTGCCCAAGTCTTCTTCTGAGTAGCCTTCCGAATTTTGTCCAGTTGGTTTTCAACTTATTCCGGAAGCTTATCAGATTCGGTGCTGACCGTGCAATTCTAATCCTAATGAAGCGATGGTCAGAAAAAGAGTGTTCTATGGAGACCCTGAACCTCATCGATCAGATTTTCTGAACATATCTCACATCTAATACCTCCTCCCTAATCCTATTAACAAAGGTAGCGGTGTTACCAATATTAAGTGTTATTAGGTTGTTAGTATTCAAGAACTCTGCCAGGTCTATCTGCTATTCTAAACCTAATGTAACGATGGTCAGAGAAAGAGTGTTCCATGGAGACCCTCCAATCGTGAACCTCATCGATCAGATTTTCTGAACATATCGTCACATCTAATACCTCCTCCCTAATCCTATTAACAAAGGTAGCGGTGTTACCAATATTAAGTGTTATTAGGTCGTTACCATTCAAGAACTCTGCCAGAGCTTGGCCCCGCTTATTAGTGTTGGTACTACCCCACGAAATGTGGTGAGAGTTCGCATCGCACCTATTAGTACCTCATTTCCTGTCTGTTTTGCTTTCCTCACCAGCCATTACAGCTCCGACGTGGGTGGCGGTGTCGGAGAGTCGAAAGGCAGATAAAGTGATCCCAGGTATGCTCCACCGTCTTCCTGTCTCCCCACTGTTGTATCCGGCGTTGACAACTCTGGGGAAAATATATAATTCAAATTTTTATGACAAATAACACAGGTCCTCGACCGGGTACCAGTGTTAGCATAGAAAAATTGGTAGTTGGTATGGTTCAGTCCAGAAACTTAGATTTAGATTTAGATTTATTTGTTCGTTTTCACATACAACAAGATAACAATGATCTTATAATTACTGTATGTGAGATATCAATGACATTTAACACAGTTCAACAGAGATTAGTAGTATATAAAGTAACATTTGTAATATATAATTAATTAACAAATAATTTTGACAATATAAACATTATTTAATTAAGACATTATCAATATTAAGATTATTTAAAGATTTTTCTGTAAAGCTTTTTTAAATGAATTTGCGTTGCAAATAGATTGTATTGACAAGGGTAGTGAGTTCCATAGGCGGATCGCATTTGTTAGATATTGCCATTGTGATATCAAAAGGCGATATCGAGGCATCACCAATAGTATCCTTCTGTTTGTTCTCCCAAACTGCAGCTTTTGGTACAGGTATTCTGGACATTTTTCATAAATGATTTTATGCAATAGTAACAGATTTTTTATATCTAGAAAATCGCCAAATTTCATATTGCATATGCTTTTTTCATAGGGTGAACAGCTCTCGTATCGATTTAGGCCATGAACATATCTTATTATTGCATTGTGAGCTGTCTCCAGTCGTATAGTGCTCCTAGAGTCACATTTACTAAACAGTTCACATCCATTGCAGAGCACAGGCAGTAAGTACGTTTTAGCCAAAAGGAGGCGAATGTGTTTTGGCGTAAACGATTGTGTTTGGTACAGTGTTCTTAGCATACCAAATATTTTTCCAGTAGTCGCAACTATGTGATCGGTCCATGTCAGTGAGTTATTGAAAGTTATACCAAGATTTTTAGCCTTTTCGACTAGCTGTATGTGTTGCTCACCAATTAATATATGTTCTTCAGTAATAATATTATGGTTGCGATTTGAAATTAAGATGCAGTTTGATTTTTTAGGGTTTATGTTCAGATAGTTGGCATGAGCCCAGTTGGAAATAATGCCCAAATCTTCATTTATTTTTAAAAAACCTTGACGTATTTCAGGTTTAGCAAAACTCAGATAGAGCTGGACATCATCAGCGTATATATGTATAGAGGAGTATCTGAGCCGTGGTGGTAGGTCATTTATGTACATCGAGAAAAGCAGTGGTCCCAAAATCGAAACCTGCGGTACACCCTTATTCAATTCAAAATTGAAGAGATTTGGACATTATATCCTTGATTACAACCGACTGAGTTCTTTGGCAGAGATAGTTTTTAACTAACAACACAGCAGATGCAGAAAAATTAAAATAGTGCTTCAGTTTCAAGCACAACAGCTCATGGTTAACACAGTCAAAAGCTTTTGAGTGATCCAACAGTACTAGGCAAGTAGCCAGTCCATCATCAATATTTGACCTAATATCTTCGGTAACATCGATTAAAGCAGTAACACAGCTGTGTCTTGGCCTAAAGCCAGACTGTTTGCTGGATAAGAGGCGATGCTCGTTTAAGTATGCGCTTATTTGCTTGTGAATTATCTTTTCAAAAGCTTTTGAGAAGAAAGGCAGAATTGATATGGGACGATATTCATTTCCATTTTTCGATTTTGGCACAGGTATAACTTTTGAATGTTTCCATGTGGTCGGATATTTGCCAGTTGTTAGAATTGTGTTGAAGAAGTATGTGATATACGACAGTGTGTATGGTAAGGTGGATTTTATGAATTTTGGGTCTAGGTTATCCAAACCAACTGCATTTGATTTTATACTCATGCAACCCTCATAAACATCAATAGGCCGAATACATGCAAATTCAAAAGTTGTAAAGTCAGGAAATGCTGGTGTGTTTGATATGACATTTATTGGGTTTGTTTCTATATTATTATCTTCAAGATATGTTGTGCTGTTTAGGAAAGATGCGTTCAGTTCATCAGGATTTGCATCAATTTCAACTATAGGAGTGGACCCGACACCAATTTCTCGTATTGTTTTCCACTTTTTTTTGGAATCGGTAGCCAGGCGGAATTTGTTGGCGTAATAGCCAGCTTTTGCGCGATTAATTGTTTTATTTACATCAGTTCTGAGTGTTCGGTATTCTTCATGGAGCATTGGGCATTTAAAACGTTTCCATCGTCTGTAAGCCAAATCTCTCTTGTCAATTAATTTTTTAATTGACTCACTAAACCAACAGTTCTGAGCTTTTCGAGGACGTGGTGTGCAAATAGGTACGGTGCAGTCAAGAAGATATAATAGATTTTCACTAAGAAACGTTAACTGATCATCAGTAGAATAAATGTCATATATCTTACTCCAATCAATGTTGTGTATTTCAGAAGCAAGTGTATCATAATTTATTTTATTAAAGTTAAAATAACTTGTCTGTTTTTGTTCTGGTGTGTGCACAGCATCATATGTCAGAAATATGAGATCATGCTTAGAAAAACAGGGCATACTAAGCTGATCGTATAGTAGAACATTATCAGATTTTGAAACAAGAAATATGTCAATCAGGCTGTTCGAAGTTGTTGTATAGTGAGTTGGTATTGTAGTATTTACCCCATACAATCCCATGGAGTTAAACGACTCAATAAGTGTTTTTTCCTTTAAAAGGTTAGAATTGAGATCGCCGGCTATTATAACATCATCGTAGTGCACAGAAATATCAAGGATAGTGTCGAAAATACATTCATACGGTATATGACAATTTGGTCTATATGCACAACCCAATAGAATTTTACGGGTATTAATAACAAGCTCGACAAAGATTGATTCAATTTTCTCATTTTGTTCAGATTTAAAAATTACTTTGCAGGGTAAGTTATTCTTTACATATAACGCCACACCACCTCCAAGGGAGCTTCGATCATTTCTATATACATTATATCCTCAACACTTATTATGCTGTCAGTAATAGAAGAATTAAACCAGGTTTCACTCACACATATTACGTCAACTCCAGACATTTCGAAATTGTGCCGAAATTCATCTATTTTCCTTTTCAGGCTTTGTGCATTAATATGACAGATATTCAGGCCAGTTTTCTGTCTACAGAGTACTTTAATCATGTAATATGATCCGTTATTGGAACCCAAAGTACTATTGGTTAAAGACATTTATTAGAAGTGGCAACGCTTTCAATTTGAGAATTTGAAATGAAGGAGAATTTTGTAATGAATTCATTAAAATATGTATTACTATTTTCGCTAATAAAAAAATTAAAAAATATGCAAAAGATTGGTTTGAAAAAAAAATATAGTTTGGAAAGACATTAAACAGTATCAATAGCATGACGAAAAAACTGGTCAAAATCTACCTCGTTTGCAATATGAATTGGCTCAGTGTTGGGGGCAGTCTTGGCATATATTAAGCCGCGAAAAGAGTAGATCGAGGAGATTTTTTTCTGTCTTTTCAATTTAATACCCGTTTGCAAGATTTTAAAATTCGTCGAAGTAAGATTTTCATTGATGTATACACATTGATTGGAATCAAAACCAATGTGATGTAAACATAATTGACCATTAAATTTTTTCCTGAACTGTGCCAGCATCTTTAAGATATAGTTTTTCACGAATGGCGTTAAAAGTTGAACAATTATAGTAGTATCAGGGCTATTGTTTCCTCTTTTACCTTTCAATCGATATATTGACTTATATGGAGGTGTTGCTACATTCAGTGCCTTACATATACAGTCAAAAATATGATCTAAGTTCTCCGACGGGTAACAAGGAATGCCATTAACACGAAGATCGCATGATACCGCCAAGTTTTCTTGTTTTGCCAGATGGGCTCGAAGGTTTTTAATATCTTCTCTCATGCTAACTATTTCTGCACATTCAGTTTCAGCTTTCAGTAGTCGTTCATTTATTTCGTTTGACTTTGCCTCAATTCGTTATATGTGTGTATCTACATAATTTAACAGCTTCAGTTCCACTTCTTCAAATCTCTTATTCATGGACGTGTTCAATCTCTCTTCAGTTTCTTTAAGAGCTTCTTTGAACATCGTCCACTGCCTCTCAAAACACACTTCCATTTCATGCATTATATCTCTTTCATATCGAGCCAGCTTAGGTGTTTTCGCTTTGCTCTCTGGATTTGACGAATCATCTCTCTCCCTCTTTGACGATCCCGTTAACTTAGCCACCAGCTCTTCTTCAAGCTGATTGTTGGCGTGTGTAATGTCAGCCATCAGTTTCTCTTGAAACGATTCACTTAGCTGAGACATAATATTTTTGTTGTTGGCGTTGGCGTTTGAGAAAAAAGCAAGAAAAAAAAAAACTTTTGAGCACAGAAAGTATTTTTCTTTTTTATGTATGTATGTGTGTACCGCACTGCACTGATTTTGTTTATTTCAATTGATTCAAAACCAAAATAAAATGTTTGCTTTTATTTGATAATATACAGGACAGTTTTTCTCAAAACAAACAGATATTGTGTCAGATACAATTTCACGTGGAAATAGACAAACAGTGATGAACTTTTGTTATATTTTATTGTAAATAACCAGAAAATTATTGGAGCAAAATGAAAACAGAACTGTCTCTCACAAGACACTATCACGTATGTTTGTTCCGGATCGTCCATGGCTCCTGAATTAAGGCTATATGAATCTTGCCCTTGCTGTTTTTCTCCATCAGAGCGTGTGAAGCAGTCTCGCTCCGGTGGAGGTTTATCTGGATTACTTCAATCATTGGTCCTCCAGTAAATGGGTATCTTGGGAGTAGGTGATGATGGTCTGGTCTGCTCCCTGTTCTTTAGACTGCATTGACTTTCCTGTCATCCGACTTTTTATAAAATCGGTAATGGTTCCATCGTCTGGTCCCTGTTCGTTAAGCTTTACTGGGTTTCCATTCCCTGTTCTGCCTGGTGTTTCAATACTAGGATCTTTGCCTATCTTAGTCTTCCAAATCTTAATTAAATGGGTTTCTTGGGAGTAGGTGATGGTACCATCATCGGCTGCCTGTTCGTTGGGTTGCATTAAGACTCCTGTCGCTGCGCTGCCTAATGTTTCAATATTAGGATCGTTGCCTATCCCAGTATTCCGAATCTTAAAGTCGGTGATGGGTCCGTCGTCGGGTTCCTGTTTGTTAGGCTGTGTTGGGTCTCTCGCCACTGCACTGCCCGATATTTTAGTATTAGGATCTTTACTTACCCTAGTCTTTCCAATATTGAGAGATGCCGCAATTGTCCCGTTGTCGGCCCCCTGTTTGTTGGGCGGTGTTGAGTCACTTGCCACTGCACGGCCTGGTGTCGCAGAATGAAAATTTCTGCCTATCCTAGACTTCCCAATCTTGAAAAAGACAGCTTTGGTTCCGTAGTGCGGACCTCTCCGACACCGCCATGCCTTTAGTCTTAGCCAAACTCGTCACGGAGACTTGATCAATGCCAACCACAAAGAGAGTTCCTTCCTCCTTCTCCTCCCTGTGAAAGATCTCCCACTTCTCTGCGACCAAACTTGGTTTTGCTTGCCTAAGAATCCCAACATGCGTTTCGTCGCAAATTTTCTGCGCCATCCCTTGATGAAGACCGTAGCCTTTGTGAGGTGGGCGATATCCATCTTTTTCACCAGGTCGAGCTTTGCGCCCTCCTAGATCTGTTTTAGACTGTCTGACCATAATACGGCCCTACAGGCGGAGATCCGCGCGATCACGCAATGCGTGAGGTGGTGTGGTGTTAACGCGAGGACGTCGAGTGTGAACAACTTTACGGACAGTAAACAGGCCATATGGGCAACAACAACCAGGAGGGTAAGCGCACGAACAGTCTTGCAGTGTAAGAAGGAGATTAACGCCTTCTCTGAAAATGGTCAACTCCGCATCGTTTGGGTGCCGGGCCATAACGGAATAGGTTAAGTTTAAGTGGCAGTCTGCCATCAGACTTTCTTAGACATTTTCGTCCATTGTGATACCACAGGAACAGAAGAAGGAAGATGCCTTCTAGTTCCTATCGTTGAACTATCCAGATCGCTTTAAAAAGTCCAATAACATGCGAATGTTCACATTCGCTAAAACAGACAGGTTCTCAAAGAAATAAGAACCTAAAGTGGAACTACTTTTGACTGCTAGTGCGCAAACATACACAGAATGTGTTCTATAGTTTCTTCTTACTCGACGTCCTCATAGCTTCGGCAAAAGTCGTTACTGGCAATTTTCAGTCTGTCAGCATGTTCTCCGTTCAGACAGTGCCCTGTCATGGAGTACACAATGACTGAAACGTCTGTTCTAGCCAGTGACAGCAAAGCGGTAGACATCTTCAAGCCTATATAAGACCACATAATGTCGGAATGCTTACAGCCGCCTCTTTGTGACCATCTATAATTCGTTGTTCTTCGGGCCCGGTCCTGAAAACTAAGCTTACGTGTCGCTAGAGGCATACCCACAGATTCTAGTATCCCTGGAATGTCTAGGGTAGTTCCTAGTCTCGCAAGCTCATCCGCTTTCCAATTCCCTGGGATAACTCTGTGGCCCGAAAACCAGAACAGGCAAATTTTGAACTGTTCAGCCATCTCTTTGAGAGATCTGCGAAAGCCGAGGGCGGTTTTTGTGTTCAGAAATACGTTCTCCAGGGAATGGCTGCGTGGCTGTTTGAGAAGATATTTCGCCAATCGTCGTGATGACATTATATCTCAGCCATTCGACCACTTCCTTTTGAAGCGCCGTTCACCAGATCACAACACCATAGAGCATTATAGGTCTGACGTCTGCGGTATAAACCAAAAATATTCAAAATATTGGATTTGAAGTTCAATTTCCTGTACAGCAAAACACCCAGGTATTTTGCGCTTTCTGTAAATGGAACATTATCTCCTCCTTCTCTCCAAAGAGACAGGTTCCTCTGTAGAAAACTTGTATCTCCTGCTGAAAAGAACTACTTCTGTCTTGAACGGATTTATACCCAGACCACTTTCGGTAGCCCACATTGCTGTTGCACGCAGAGAGATATCTCTTAGAGTACTGGGAAACTTCCCCTAAGCGCAATTGCCACGTCACCAGCATACGCGATCACTTTTACGCCTTTTTCTTCCAGAGACAATAATAAATTATTATTGGCTATATTCCAAAGTAGAGGAGAAAGTACACCTCCTTGTTGAGTTTCTTTGCTGACCCATATTTTTAGATCCACAGATCCCAAGCCTGCCCTAATGCATATTTTAGTAAGTAACTTATTAATAAACTTTTTTTACGGTAGAGTTGATGCCTAAAATCCATGTGGAAGGATCCAGATCGTGAGAAGACGAGGTTATTATTGAAAGGAAGTAAGAAGCAGGTCAGTATAGCTATTGGTATCATAACGGTACAGATAGGACTACGAGCTCACTTATGTAAAAAATTTTAGCCGTTGAGTGAAGCGGACGTGTTTTTATTTCGCTCCTCAAAGAAAAATGAATATATATTCGTGTCTCGGACTTGGTATTACATATTAAGAAAAAAATGTTAACCCTTTTGGAGTAGGCTAGAAATGGACTCAACATCTGACGGATAAACCAGAGGGATGCACAGTTCATCCCCAGCCTTTAAGTAAAGGTGGTGTTTCTGAATCGGATTCAGACAGCGACTGTGTCGATGAAACAGTCATCGCAGCCGAATCGAGAGTTGAATGCATCGGGAAGTAAGCGATGGTTTTCCTAAGCTCCCAAGCAGACCGAGAAAGCGATCCGGTGCACGACGAAGGAGATAGAGGAGTAGGTACCGGCATCGTAATCGGACGAAAGTGAAGGATGATGAAAGGTATAGAACTGACATTCCAAGAACTTCTACGGAAACTGGAAAAATAATCTGATCTCCCGAAGAGCACAACACTGCTAAAATACTGAAGAAAATTTGCCCAAGTACTCTGGGAAAGCCAAGCCAGCCAGCCCGCAATGGAGACTCCAGACAGTGTCCCGCGGAGGTAGACAAAGTTGGAACAGAAACGAAGGAAGCGCGCACGGCCCCTGAGTCTTCATGAAGGACTGTGACTTCCAAAAGGAGGCCACAGCCATCACGGAAGGGAATATGGTCGCTGAGAATGGTAAGGACCCGCCCTCTTACGACAGAGTGGCAAGGAAGCACAACAGAGATGAGCTGACTTATGCAGCCATCAATATCGGCAGTGCATCCGGTAGGATTCCACCAAATCATCGGTACCAAGTAGAGGATCTGGTTTACGATCGAATTTTCGAACAATATCGGCAGTGCATCCGGTAGGATTCCACCAGATCATCGGTACCAAGTAGAGGATCTGGTTTACGATCGAATTTTCGAACATGTGTGAAACTCTGTAGAGGGTCCACCCATACCAATGATGAGCTGCAAGTATAGAGCGGACATCTTTACGCTGCGTTTTGCGTCGGCGGAATGTATTGATACCGTCCAACAGCTCGCCAGAGTTATCCACGCTCCCTGGGAGGGCGCAATGCTCGACCTGGTGAGAAAGATGGACATCCCCCAGCTCACAAAGGGTACGGTCTTCATCAAGGGATGGGGCAGTAAATTTACGACATAACGAATGTTGGGATTCTTGGGCAAGCAAAACCAAGGTTTGGTCGCAGAGAAGTGGGAGAGAGGAGGAGGAGGAAGGAACTCTCCGTGTGGTGGGCATTGATCAAATCTCCGTGACGAGTTTGGCTAAGACTAAAGGAATAGCGCACTACGGAACCAAAGATGTCTTTTTCAAGATTAGGAAGACTGGGATAGGTAGAAATCCTCATATTGAGAAATCAAGCAGTGCAGTGACAAGTGACTTAATACCACCCAACGAACTCTCAATATTAGAGAGACTAGGATAAGCAAAGATCTTAATACTTAAATATCAGGCAGTGCAGTGGCGAGAGACCCAACACAGCCTATCAAACAGGAACCCAACGACGGACCTATCACCGACTTCAAGACTCGGAAAACTAGAATAAGTAAAGATCCTAATATTGAAACATTAGGCAGAGCAGCGACAGGAGTCTCAATGCAGCCTAACGAATAGGGAGCCGACGATGGTACCATCACCTAATCCTAAGAATCCCATTTAATTATGATTTGAAATACTAAGATAGATAAAGATCCTTGTATGGCAGCCGGTTTTATCCGATGGAGCCTTTTTTCGGCAAGGGCTGCCGCCTCAGGGTAAAACTGCTAAAACCACAGCATGATGTCTTGGAAAAGACGGAGCGATGAGACTACTCCTACTAGGGCAATGGAGATCATTCTAGATATCCGACCCATAGACATACAGATTAAATGTGAGGCCGCCATTGCGGCTATGAGTCTTAAGGCGATGGGAGAATGGATAGAGGATAGGATCAAGTCATACCATTGCGGTATAATCGAGGCGACGATAGGAAACCTGGGAGGAATGGAAGAGATTTTCGATCGGATACCTGAGACGGCACTTAAGGTCGAGTGCGAAGCACTGCTGCCGGCGGCACAGTCTTCGATTGATGGAACCCTAGTACTGCCATCTGGAAGATCATGTTAAACAGATGGATCAAAGCTAGAGGACAGAGTGGGTCTGCTGTCTACAATGAGAACCCAAGGACTGAGATCTGTTTTAGATTCCTGACCATAATACGGTCCTGCGGGCGGAGATCCGGGCGATCACGGAGTGCGTGAAGTGGTGTGGTGTTAACGCGAGCACGTCGTGTATGAACATATTTACGGACAGTAAACAGGACAATCAGGACGGTAAGGTCACGAACAGTCTTGCTGTGTAAGAAGGAGATTAACGCCTTCTCTGAGGATGGCACGATCCGCATGGTTTGGGTGTCGAGCCATAGTGGAGTAAGTGGGAATATTATTGAAAAGAAGTAAGAAGGAGGTCATTAAGAAAGAGAAATCATAGCGAAACATGTAGGACTACGAACTCACTTATGTAAAATCGGTGCGGCAAGTGATAGCATGTATAGGGCAGGGAAGATGATGAAACGTTGGAGCATTTCTTACGCCATTGCCCGGCTTTCGCTTCTAACATACCCCGGCACTTAGGTGGCGACAAAATACCAGACATGAATCAAAATAGGGGGTTGGCATGGAAAACAATTAAGGATTTTGTAAGTAGCACGGAATTCCAAACTTATATTTTCTTTTTCGAGGTCACTTTTTTAGTATTTAGAGAGCACAACAAGCCGACTACTTGCTTTGGTGTATGTCCATAGTGACATGAGGCGGATTAATGTCCGCACCATCTTTTTAACCCAACCTAACTTAACGACAATCTACCAAAATATATGTATATTATAAAAGCCAATATTATAAAGCCATTTTTGTTTTACAAACTTTGAACTGCATACACCATTTATGACTACCCATATTGTGAATTAATGTTTTATATGTTAGTATCAGTATTAGTGCGTAAGAGAATTTAATAAAACCTTTTTTATTTCCTTTTGTAACGTTCAACGAACAACAACTTTCTTATTATCATAACAAAAAAAAAAGAATTTATATACGTTAAACACTTACATTATCCGGATCAAAATAAAATATGCATCCTTCAACAAGAGGTAGCAAATCAGGACGAATTTTGTTGAAGTCTTCACATACAAAAAGTGAAATCTGTGTTTTGAAGTATTTCGTTATGATGTTTAATTTGTACGTTTCGATTTCCTGTTCTTTAAACTTCTGTACTGTCACATCAAACTCGTCTCCATTAGATTTCAAAATTTCTGAAAGAATAAAGGGGATAAATATTATATATATTGTTAAGCGGCCAAGGTTTTTTTAAAGACGAGTTTGTGGTAGAACCATACGGCTGGATTTATTTTAATGAAATTGGCGTCAACCGAAAGATATTTTTCTAGATATGTGCAGAATGTATTATTTAAAACAGTGTTCATTACGAAGTTTAGGTTAGGTTGAAGTGGCAGTCACACTCACTTAGACGTTTTCGTCCATTGTGATACCACAGGAACAGAAGAAGGAAGATGTCTAGTTCCTACCGTTGAACTATCCGGATAGCTTTAAAAAGCCTAATAACTTGCAAATGTTCACATTCGCAAAAACAGACATGTTCTCAAAGAAATGAGAACCTAAAGTGGAACTACTTCTAACTGCTAGTGCGGGACACATACACAGAAGCTGTTCTATGGTCTCTTCATCTTCAATGTCCTCACAGCTTCTGCAAAAGTCGTTGCTGGCAACCTTCAGTCTGTCAGCATGTTTTCCGATTAGACAGTGACCTGTCATGACGAACACAATGACTGAGACGTCTGTTCTAGCCAATGACAGCAAAGCAGTAGACCTTTTCAAGTCTAGATTAAGCCACATAGTTTTGGAATGCTCACAGCCCCCTCTTTGTCCTTCGGCCTGGTCCTAAAAAATGTAGGGTAATTCCAAGTCTTGGAAGCTCGTCCGCCTTACAATTCCCTGGGATACCTCTTTGACACGGCATCCAGAACAGGTGAATTATAAACTGTTCACCCATCTCGTTGAGAGAGATCTTAGCCATTCCACCACTTCCTTAATCGCAAGGATCTCCGCTTGATACACACTGCAGTGGTAGGGTAAATTTTTCGATATGACCAGTTCTAGAACTTTAGAGTACACCCCAAAGCCCACCCGGTCTTTTAGTTTGGAACCATCCGTATAAAAGTTTATGTAACTTCTATTGTCGGGATATAGTAGTTCCAATCGGTTCTATCTGGAATAGTGGTACAGTACTTTTATTAAAAAGCGACTCAGGTAGGGTGTAATCCACACTGTCTGGATCGGATTTTGTATCAAAGATAACACAGTGTCCGTAGCCGGCACATGACCAATGAGAAAGCTCCCTTAACCTCACGGCAGTGGTCGCTGCAATTTGTCTAGCCACAATTTCCACAGGCATAAGATGTAGCATTAAATTCAGTGCAACAGATGGTGTCGTCCTCAGCGCGGATGTGATAAACAAACAAGCCATCCTTTGGATCCGGATAAGTTTTGGGCAGAAGGTGGACTTTTGAAGCGCTGTTCACCAGATCACAACGCCATATAGCATTATAGGTCTGACGTATGCAGTATATACCCAATGCATGACATGCCGTCTAAATCCCCGTCTTTTGGCAATGGCTCTCTAGCATGTGTATAAGGCAAGAGTTGTCTTTCTTGCCGTTTCTAAAATGTTGGATTTACAGTTTAATTTTCTGTCCAGCAAAACACCCAGGTATTTTGCGCTTTCTGTAAATGGAACATTCTCTCCTCCTTCTCTCCAAAGAGACTGCTTCCTCTGTAGAAAACTTGTATCTCCTGCTGAAAAAAACTACTTCTGTCTTGCACAGATTTGTACCTAGACCATTTTCGATAGCCCACTTTGCTGTTGCACGTAGAGCTTCCTGAAATATATATCTTAGAGTCCTGGGAAACTTTCCCCTAACCGCAATTGCCACGTCATCAGCATATTTTCTCTTCCAGAGAAAATAATACATTGTTAATGGCTATATTTCAAAGTAGAGGAGACAGTACATCTCCTGTAGGTGTTCCTCTGCTGACGCATCTTTTTAGATCCCAAGCCTGCCGTAATGCATCTTTTAGTAAGTAAGCTATTCCAACTCCTTCATGATTGACGTCGGTTCTACATTATTGAAAGCACCTTCAATGTCAAGAAATGCTACCATTTTATATTCATTGACAGCGAGAGAACTCTCTAAGTAGCCGACTTAGTCGTGAAGGCTGTTTCAGTGGATTTGCCTTAACTGTATGCATGCTGGTGCCGCGATTGGCAATCTTCAGGGATCTTTGCCCTAAGATATGTTTCTATCAACCTTTCAAGAGTCTTCGCCCTAAAGGATGATAGACTTTCGCCTTCGAGAGGTAGGGTTTATCTGCCTTCGGAATGAAAATTACCTTCGTGTCCCTCCCTCCCACAGGTATATATGACATTCTGATACAAGCAGAGTATATCTCCCTAAGCCAGGGAGCCTGTATATCAGACACAACTTGTAATTCAACCGGTGATACACAATCACAGCCTGGCGAGTTAACGGGGTCGAAACTTCTTATCGCCCAAAGCATTTTCGGCTCAGACACAATGTCCCTAATAGCCTCTGACGAATGCATACCAGTGACAACCTCTTCTGGCGCCATGTTGTCCGTTGGAGAATTTCCCGAGAAATGTGTATCAACAAGCAGTTCTATTGTTTCTTCACTAGACTTTGTCCATACATTCTCTGAATTCTCAATATCACCCACCGTAATAGGTCTCGAGGACAGAATCTTCCTTAGCCTAGAGGCCTCAGATGTATCCTCCACGGAGCTGCAGTAATCTACCCAGGATTTGTTCTGAGTCCTTTTCAGCTCGCCCTTATATTTTCTTAGCTCAGACTTATAGATGTCCCAATCGTGTGGTGCTCTTGCGGATTTTGCTCTGTTGAAGAGTTTTCTGCAGTCTTTCATTAGACCAACCAGCTGTGGGGTCCTCCATGGCGGTCGCTGTTTGCTCCTTGTCTTGGCACCAGGACATGCTGACACAAGCAAGTCATCCAGGGCCTTCGTGATCCGCTTGACAACTATGTCTATATCCTCCGTAGTTTCCAATTTCTTTTCTGGCCTAGAACGGATAGAATTGCAGAATTTGTGCCGAAATTTATCCCAGTCCGCCTTTCTTCTGTTTAGCCGAGGGACCACCTCTGAAGTATTTCCTCCAAACCCGAAAGTAATATAACGATGATTAGAGGAGTTGTGGTCATTCAACACTTCCCAGTCGCGTATTCTTGCGCTTATATATTCCGATACAAAGGTAATATCTAATTCCTCCTGCCTGTTCCTGGTAACAGAGCTCGGTTTATCCCCTTTATTACAAATCGCCAGATTGCTACTCATAATATATTCAATAAGCAGCTCACCCTTTACGTTGACATCCAAACTTCCTCATATCTGGTGATGTGCATAAGCATCACTTGCTACAATGAGGCTCTTCTTCCATACAGAAGCAGCTTCAACCAGCGACTTAAGGTTTGAAGGCGGCATCTCTGAATCGTGTGACATATATAGGGACGCCAGCCAGTAATGAGACATGTTTATTTCAAGGCTGGCTACAACTAAATCTTCAGTGTATAGCGACGGGAGAAGAAAAACATTTGGACTACTCTCTGCAAGAATACAGGCTCTGTGTCTTCCATTCCCTGTACCCTTGAATATATTAAATCCCAAAATTCTTAGTCCACGAACTATTCCTCCACACACCCATGGCTCCTGGATAAGAACCACGTCAAATCCCCCAGCTATCATGAGGACCTTTAGTGTCGCCGAAGCGGTCTTACAATGGTAGAGATTTGCAGAAACGGACCATAGTCAGGATTCATAACTTCCACCACTGTTGAGTTAGCCTCGTCTTCTGATTCCACCAGGAGTTCATCCTCACAAGATTCGTCATGACGAGCTTCCGTACGCATCCAAGGGCAGATGAAAAAGCTGAGCAACCACTCTTCCTCAGGACACGAATGTCGAGTTTTACGCAGATACCTGCCATCTCGGCCCAAACCTGCGAGGCCCAAGGGTGAATACAATGCGTCTACCAACGCCCCCACATGTGGTAACCCACACATGAGTACCAATTTGATCCCACGTATTTAGACGTGTTCACCTCCTTGGTTAGGAGCGGAGCACTACCTAAAACTCCTTCCGATCTATGGGTCACGGCACCCGGTTGAAAACGCAACTCCACGCCGAGCTTGTGCTCCACCCGCGATTTCGGTACAAACCACAGCCACCACGTTGCTCCCCACTGGGGCCTCACCATTGTCAGGCTGGAACCAAAGTTCCAGGGGCTCCTGACACCCGTGGTACCAGATTAAAGTCTCCGGTCAGACTTCGTAGCCTCAGGACACTGGGCACTTGTGGTTTGGACGATTCTTCCTTAGATGCTTCACTAGCTACTGCTTTCGAAGTACTTTCGAGTTCCGTACTTCCCCGCTGGCGCACACCTTGAGCCCAGTCCAACCGGAAGACCCACCCGCACAGGGCTTGTCCGATCCCGTTTTGATGCCATCCCCTCCTGTCTCGATTGTGGCAGTGGGATTCGCAGTCTCCTGCAATCCGCCAGACTTTAGCGATGTGGTCGATAGTTCCTCAAGCAAGTGTTCGGTAACAACTGCTGAGTCGTCTCCTGATTCCCCAACCCCACCGCTTCTAAAGAACTTCAGTTTCAACTTGTAGAATCCGTAGGATACAACCCCTTCAGACTTGTTGAGGTCTGCCTCCGATCACCATCAACCTCATCCAATCTACCAATCTTCGGGTCGGTGGTTGAAAGATTGGGATTACTTTCCCTTAGTCTTCCAAGTATCGATTTAGGATCTGAGAAAATCCTTGGTGACAAAGCATGTGCCATTGGTCGAGAAGGAATATCTTCCGTCTTGACTAAATCTAGTGCTGCGCCTAGCCAGACCTCACCAATCTTTTTTATCGCACAACGATACATTTCAATTGAGCGTTGATCCCCGAAGGCAATTAGTCTGTATCGGACCCGATACCAGCCTGCATCGTCACAAACTGGAGGAGACCTATGAAATTCCTCAATGACATCGGAGTATACAGATGACTGTGCATTGACTATCCGACTCTAATTATTCCTAGGTATGCAGCCCTGTTCTTCTCGCTTGTCGACAACTTCATCACCAAACTGTCCCTAGTGCCATTAGCAAAGGTTCTTGGACCCATCTTACTATTGTTCGCCCTAGTTCTTTTAGGCATGGGATGCTCTCAGGTGAACGCAGCCTTTTGGCTGACTGCGGTGCAGTTTCCGAATCTAGACGTTTAGTCTTTTAAGTAGCCTGGGCAACGAATTCCTGAGCCTAATTAAGGGAGTCTTTCTCCCTATTAGTGAGAGTCTTAGGATCATTCTCTCAAACCTGAGAGCGATGCGTCTTCTATTATTCCAACCTCTTAAAGAGCGTGTTGGTTTGCCGGGGAAGGCCGATGGCCTAGGCAAATTATAGGCATGCGAAGAAAGAATAGGTTCGGCCGTGTCCTTAAGACTCGAACCAGGTGACTTCGTTAAAAGCTGAAGCAGCCGCTCGAACAGTCGAGGTTTCAGTAGCAGACAAAATGCTCCGGCCTGACCACCTCCTCAGCTGTTGGGTCTTTGGAGTCCATTCCAAGCCTACTACCGGGCTCTAGATCTGCCGCTTCACTGGAAACAGACGCAGATCATCAACCGCCTAATGGATACCTCTATCGCAGCTATCCTTGAATGACTTAAATTTTTCTTCCTAAAATAATGACCTATAACGAGTTACAGGAAAATTCTTGTGGAGTGAAATAACAATACGTCCGGAAAACCATCTAAAAATGTGAAATTAATTGTCAATAAAAGAAGAAAAAGCATCCGTTATTTGAGTGAATGCAATGCCATAATGTTAGAGCATGATATAGTGAGAGTATGAGAAGCAACTTGTAATTGTGCGACACAAAGAGTATCACTATTTAAATGAGGGTGTTGTAGGTGTGATTTGAGTGGCTCTACTTCGGGGGTGCACAAAATAAAAAAGAAATTAAAAATGTGTTCGTGTAATCAAAAACTTGTGCAAATTTCCAGAAACTGTTACTGGAAGTCATTCGCGTGCTGTATTTGCCAGCAAAAGAGAGCGGCAGTGTGAGAGGGCAAGCTTCATTTTGAGAGTTTGCTAATTGAGAGCTGCAAATTGCTACTGGAATTCTTTTTTTCAACAGCTGTTTTATGAAAACCAGCTGTTTAATTCAAATAAAAAGCTAAAGAGAGTAAAGGCTATTACCTCTTTTCTGCAAATTCTTACTGGCAAATTTTTACTGGAAAAGTACGCGAACAGACCTACTGTATGTGCGTTTAACTCTCTTTAAAATGTTGTAATCCGTGATTAAAAATTAAATTATTCGACAGAACGAATGAAGTTTTTCAGAAGTAAACATAGTAATAAGAAAATTCAATAACTTTTGCTTTCTTGGCTAGAAAAAACATTGTTTTTGGAATAAAAATGGAAAAATGATCCGTACACTCATGTGTATGCTGTTGTTGAAGCAGTGTCGGGTACACCGAGGCGGCAGGCCTTGCCAATGAAGGATTCCATCGGGTCAATCCGTTACGTACAACCGGCTGCCATGGGATTGTGTATGTGTATGTTCATTCGTGAATGTGAGTAACATTATTTATAAAATAGCAATAGGGCCGATGCCAAAATGGCTCGAAAAAAAAAACTATTCTATGGAATCTTATTTCAAGTTTGGGCTTTTACTTATGGTTTAACTGATTTAAAACTTTTGTATATAACATTTGTTTGACTAAGTTTTGGTAAGCAAACGTTTCATTTAAAATCATTCTAACTTGAACGAAGCAGTATTTGCTGTCAAATTAAGCATTTAAATAAACAAACATTGGTTTCTAAAAAGAAACAAATTGATTTTTCAATAGTTCACTATTATTTGAATTGAGCATATATGTTACTTACTTTAATTGGATATGACAGAATATTTGTTCCACTAGCCGAACATAGAATAGCGTTCCAAGCGTCTCGATCTTCTACACTCATTCTAAAATTTCTAAACACACAAATTTCGAGGTGACTCTCATCGCTTGATCTTTCCATCGGGCTTTTGGTCTTTTCGGTTTGCGGTACCACCGTGTTTGCCTTCAAAAGACTTCTTTGCTGGAGCTTCTTCATCCATTCTGACAACATGACCTAGCCAACGCATATAGTGTAATCTTTGTCTGTCGAGAGGTGGCCTTGTTTCTAAACTGCTTACTTAGTCCAAAGTAGCATCTGTTTGCCAGTATTATTCTTCGCTTAATCTCAAAAATGGTGTCAATCGTTTCGGTTACGGCGGTGCCGAGGTAGATAAAGTTACTGACTGTTTCAAAGTTGTGGTTCCCAACTTACTCCATTTTCTTTATCTGCTCGGTTGTGCAAGGCTTTTTGGGAGTTGAAACCATCCATTTCGTCTTGTCTCCATTTACTGTCAGACCCATTTTCACTGACTCTCTTTCGATTCTTCCAAAGGCTGCAGTTACTACTTCCGGTGACCGACCTATGATATCGATGTCGTCGGCATAGGCGAGTAGCATGTGTTCTCTTGTGATTAGTGTGCCATATCTATTCACATCTGCATCTCGTATAATATTCTCCAACAGGATATTAAAGAGATCATAAGATAGGCTGTCTCCTTGTCTGAAACCTCGTTTGGTTTTAAATGGTTCGGAGAGATTCTTTCCTATTCTCACTGAGTAACGCGTATCAGCAAGTGTCATCGTGCAGAGTCTTATTAATTTTGCAGGGATACCAAACTCAGACATGGCTTGAAATACCTTTGAACGCAAAGAAGTATCGAAGGCGACTTTGTAGTCAACAAAGAGATGGTAGGTGTTGATTTGTCCTTCTCGGGTCTTTTTCAGGATTTGGCGCAGTGTGAATATCTGGTCCAGAGTGGATTTTCCAGGTCTAAAGCTGCAATGATAGGGATTTCGCGGCATTTTCGATGGAGTGGGCAATAGTTTGCCACTGCGCAATATCATCGAAACAAGGAGTGCTTTCATCAAGCAGTTGCGTCAGTCGAGTGGAGTATGCCGCTGCCATTTGTTGTGTTTGCAGCTTTTCAATGTCCACCAGCTTCCGTGCAGTGTCAGATCCTATTTCCCTCGCCAAGTTCAAACGGGTGCGAACCTTTGCTGCAACAAGGAAATGATCCGAATCTATATTCACTCCACGGATCGATCGTACATCTAACATGCTGGATGAATGCCTTCCATCTATCACAACGGCTTTGTGAATATTTTTATGTTGTTAGTACTAACTACCATGTTTTTGGCAGCGGCGAAATCTATCAGCCTCAACCCATTACTGGACGTTATCTCGTGGAGGATAAACTTTCCGACTGTTGGACCAAAAATGTCTTACTTCCCTAATTTTGCTTAAAATCTCCCAGATCGATTTTAATATCAGCGATCATATTCTCGCTCTAGGCGCTCGTAGAAAATATACTTGGTCTACTCGTCTTTGTCTTCCGTCGGTGCATGGGCACAAATAAGGCTGATGTTGAAGAATTTGGCTTTTATGCGGATTGTGGCTAGCCTCTCATCCACCAGAGTAAAGCTGGAGATAAGGTGTTTCAGTCTCCGACTAACCACAAATCCACAGCCAAATTCATGCTTCGTGTTATGGCAGCTAAAGTATAGTTCGTCACCGTTTGATGTTGTAGTGACGCCATTCCCAGTCCATCGCACTTCCCGTAAGGCGGTAATATCTGCCTTGTACGTCTCAAATATTGGGTTGCCCAAAAAGTAATTGCGGATTTTTTAAAAGAAAGTAAATGCATTTTTAATAAAACTTGAATGAACTTTAATCAAATATACTTTTTTACACTTTTTTTCTAACGCAAGCTAAAAGTAACAGCTGATAACTGACAGAAGAAAGAATGCAATTACAGAGTCACAAGCTGTGAAAAAATTTGTCAACGCAGACTATATGAAAATCCGCAATTACTTTTTGGGCAACCCAATACATCCGCCAACGCGTATACTGCAACTTCTCTATAAAGAGTGCGGACATTCCAGGTGCAGATCCGCAAATCATGGTCCTTTTTTCGTTTGCGTGGGTCGTCAACGTTAGGGGGGTCTATTTTCACTATTCCTTTGTTTCTCATAATAGTCCTCATAGTTTTCCGGGGGCGGGTTACTGGCCCAGCCCCCCAACCGAGTGGGTTTTGAGTCACAAGCTGTGAAAAAATTTGTCAACGCCGACTATATGAAAATCCGCAATTACTTTTTGGGCAACCCAATACATCCGCCAACGCGTATACTGCAACTTCTCTATAAAGAGTGCGGACATTCCAGGTGCAGATCCGCAAATCATGGTCCTTTTTTCGTTTGCGTGGGTCCTCAACGTTGGGGGGGTCTATTTTCACTATTCCCTTGTTTCTCATAATAGTCCTCATAGTTTTCCGGGGGCGGGTTACTGGCCCAGCCCCCCAACCGGGTGGGTTTTGTGGAAGTGCACACGTATCCCTCGTTGTGGCGAGCCGCTTGTTCCAAGATATGACGCTCGCCTCCAGCCGCCCCTAATCTGGGAACAGGCGCTGATGTTGGCCATTGGTTATTTGAAGGCGCCAATAACTCGCTTTGTCGTCTCGAGTATCATTGACACTCAGTATTTAATTAAGAGCCAATGCCACCTGACTCCTCACTGAGACTCTCCTCTCGAAGATCGCTGACTGCCCGCGGCCGCATTTGCAGCTACTCCGCATAAAAACGGAGCTTTCCACCACCCGCAACCATTGGACGCGCCCGGTAGCTTTAAGCTAAGATTTCCGTGATAACGATGGAAACCACACAAGTCGGGGCTCAAAGCTCCAGCCTGTGTGGTGCTCATAGTTATCCTGTATCGGCCGGGGAGCATATACGTTAGCGCAAAGAAATTTTAGTTTTGTGCACCCCTGCCCTACTTGCCATGTAGGGCGCCATCCAATTGCTTAAAGCTCTACTTTCGCGTGTGTGGCATTTACATTTTTGGTGTTGTTTGTATACATATTGCGAGTCTGCACAACAAGACATAAAATCTTATAACTACAGTACAGGTCATATGCAAAATTTAGGGGGTGGGTGAGTGTCACTGATTGTGTTAAAACATAGAAGTGAAAATTAAAAAATAGCCAATAATGAACTATTCTGCCGAGTCATTAACCATTGCGTGGCACTCATTAAACGCAATAATTGGTGGATAGTTTTAAAAGTAAGTATTTTGCATTACGTGGTGGGATCATAAATTTATTTAAAAAAAAAAAAATTCTTTACATTTGTTTACCCATATAGACTCACCAACGACGTGCTGTGTCACGGCCGTGGCTAAAAATGGCAAAAGTTAAGATACTCGGAATGCAAATTTTTCGATGCAATATGATAAAGATCATTCCAATTACTGTAAATCTGCTATTTGGTTTAAATATGTCAAGTATTTTTGTATATATAGGGTTATGGTTTTTTGCTTTGGTTATGGTTTTTTGCTTTGTTCAATGACGAAAACTTAAAACTGCATCTGTTCTCATAAATTAAATTATTTCGAGTAACGGTCGGTATAAAAGTGAATCAGTTAGTTTGGGATGTAAATAATATGACAGTATCTTTTTTGAATATAAATATTGATCACATGGAGTTTACAGTTACCCAAAACTAAAGTACTAAGTAAGTCAAACTCGTGGAAGTGAATTCAAACATAAGAAGATCAGGAAAAAATTTGTTCAAAAACGTTAGCCATAGTTTATTGTTTTTTAAGTCTTAAAAAGTATGTTCTTCAACCCGTAAAATTATCAGCTGCATCTGCCTGCAACAACAAAAGTTATTAATCTTTTTAAACCCGTCAACCATTGGATGGGATTGGATAACTCCCATATAAAGTGGTATTTCGATTTTACTTCTAACTTGAACGAAACAGTATTTGCTGGCAAATTAAGCATTTAAATGAACAAAAATTTGTTTCTAAAAAGAAACAAAGCAGAAATTTTACACGGATGTTTTGGCATGACTTACAATAACCGTTCCAAGAACGGTTCAAATCCGGCTATAATCTTATATAAACCAATCTTATATAACCTCTCATATAAACCAATCTCCCACGATTGGGCTGAAATTTTCCACGCAGTAGGTTATTTTGACTTTCCATACACATGGCATGTACTGTCGAAATTGGTCTGTAACCTGACGCAGTTCTCATATAAACCTATCGCCCGAATAGTCTTCTATCGTCCATGGAAACTTAAATTTTTGCCTGATTTGGCAGAAAGTTGGTATGTAAAGTACACATATGTCCTTCAACTAAATTATGTGTGGAAATCCATGGTGGTGGGTCTCCAAGATTCGACCCACCCGAAATAAGCATTTTCTACTAGTTCAGTGTAGAATGGCCCGATTGGATTCATAGATTGCTTGGATAAAGGTCCGTAATAAATTGTGTCCCAAATTACAGCGAAATCGGATGACAAATATGGTCCCGATACCCAAATTTTAAAGATTGGTCTTGTGGCAGCTATATCCAAATATGGACCGATTTGGATTATATTCGGTACGGGCTTTGAGAGGTGTAAAAAAACTCAGTGATCGGAATTTCAGCACAATCGTATGAAAAATAGGTTTTATAAACCAAAACCATTAATCGGGAGATCGGTCTATATCGCAACTATATAGGAAAACTATACGATTTGGCCCATTCTTAGCATGGTAGGGAAGAGGCCCAAAACAAGTCTTTGTTTCAAATTTCAGGGAAATCGGATAGGAAGTGAGCATTTTGTGGGCTCGGGAGGTAAAATCACAAGAACGGTCTTTATAGCTCCTATTCCAACACATGAACCTATTTGATCCATTTTTGGTTCTAAGTCTTCTATAAAAACAAAAAATAAATGTGCCAAGTTTCATCCATCTACGATGATGCCAACTTTACTTTGAACTCAGTATACTGTGCGCGCCGATTTACTTGAAATGTTCGCAGTGAAGAAAGATTTTGCGATTAAAACCCGGGATAAGTGGGGGTCGATTTTGCTCTAGCAACCCCAAAAAGTACATGTCCGCTTTTTCTCATGACTTGATTTTATTATTAACATTCTACGGTTTGTTCGTCCGAGTTGAAGTTTTTGATATAGATTTTCAGGGCATCTTTCATATATTATATTATGAAGTAGTAAGTTCTTTTATATTAAGAAAGTCTTCAAACTTCACATCAAAGAGGATTCTCAAGAAATTGCATTGTGCGCAGTCTCCAGCCTTCATTTAATCCTGGAATTGAAGTGACTAAAGAAGTAAATTATGTAGCACTGGCAGCAAGTATGATTTTCCCAAGATGAGACGTATATGCTATGGACTATATGATTGCGTTTGATGAAGTAAACGGAGTATGCCAAAATGTTTTCCTGTTGCACCGACTGTATGATCATTCCAAGCAAGAGATTTATTCATTAATACGCCAAGGTTTTTTGATTTCTTTACAAGCTGGATTTGTTGGTTACCAATTAATAGTCTTTCCTCAAAATTTGGGTACAATGGGAAATCAGTAAAAATTTAGATTTTTGTGGATGCATGTGAAGCCTATTTTTCAGTGCCCAAATATGAATGGCTTCTAAATCTTCATTAATCTCAGAGAATCCTCGAGACGCTTGAGATTTAGGACAGCTATAATAAAGATGCACATTATCTGCATACACATCAATGTTGGAATGTTTAAGTGTTGCAATGTTTAAGCAAGTCGTTAATTAATTGTTAAATGACAGAGGGCCCAGTATTGAACCTTGTGGTATACCTCGTTTTAGTTGTAATGGGTTTGACATTATGTTTTCTTAAACAATCGTTTGTATGCGCTTACGGAGATAGCTGAATTAGTGTAACTGCAAAAGTGGAAAAATTGAAAAGTTGATTTAATTTCATGCACAGCACAGTCGAAAGCCTTAGAGTGATCCAAAAAACTAAACCTGTAATCAATCCAGCATTCATACTTGACCGTATGTCTTCCGCAACACCAATTAAGGCTGTAATGCAGCTATGTTTTGATCTAAACCCAGATTGTTTACTCAATAGGAGGTGGAAATCATTTTGCAGATTTGGTGATTCATTATTTTCTCAAAGGCCTTTTGACAGAAAAGGTGGGATCGATATTGGACGGTAACCGTTTCCAGTTTTAGATTTGGGAACTGGTATCACTTTGGATTGTTTCCATGCAGACGGAAATTTACAGGTCGTTATTATTGAGTTTAAGAGATGTGTGATGTTTTGTAGAATGTAGTGTAAATTTTATATTCATGCAGCTTTGGTATGCATCTACCGGCTGGACGCAAGACAATTCAAAATTAGTATACTGACGAAAGTTTGGAGCAGCAGATGTGACGATAAGGCGGTATGCATGAGTATTTTCAGTTTGTGCTTTAAATGAAATATTTAACAAAATTAGTTTACCCCATCAGCAGTCCCTTACAACACAAATTTTACGTAAAGTTTTCCATTTGGTTTTCGATTTAGTTGCCTTTCGGAATATGACAGCAAAATAATTGTATTAAGCGCTTTGTATACTTTTGTGTACTACCTTCCACAAAGCTCGAAATTCATTCATCTCTTCCAACGACAGAATGTCATATGTCTTTGGTTTATATAATCTCGAATTGTCTTGTTAAACAAACAATTTTTGAGTTTATGTAACACAAGAGGCACAGTACAATTTAAAATATGTAATAGTTTTGTTATGGGTGCCTTTTATGGCTAATTCATTGATTTCGTATACGTTTTTATTAATCTCCCAAAGGGGAAAGATAGGGCTGTTGACCATGGGAATGAATATTACGGTTGCCCAAAAAGTAATTGCGGATTTTTCATACAGTCGGTTGACAAATTTTTTCACAGCTTGTGACTCTGTAATTGCATTCTTTCTTCTGTCAGTTATCAGCTGTTACTTTTAGCTTGCTTTAGAAAAAAAGTGTAAAAAAAGTATATTTGATTAAAGTTCATTCTAAGTTTTATTAAAAATGCATTTACTTTCTTTTAAAAAATCCGCAATTACTTTTTGGGCAACCCAATAGAACGAAAGTTTGTTTGGTCATCGTAATGGACTTATGTGTTCATAATCGAGTCAATAAAGAAGCCATAAGGGATGATCGATAAGGTCAATACGCAGAGCCAATCAGAGGTTTGGATTTGGCCTACCCTGAATTCGTCAATTTTATTCCTTAAACTTTTCGTCGTTCAAAGGATAATTTTATTGCATACATTGTAAAAGAAGGCACAATTAAAGAGCTTTTAGTGAAAAACATGCTACGAAAGTGGTATTTGAGCCCGATATTACCATGGGGATTTTGGAAGCGGAAAGGGTCCATGGGGGGTGTTTTTCGGAAGGGGTTGACCCCCAGAAACTTGGTCCACAAAATGGGTATCAATTTCGTGCTCTACTCCCCAATACCTTACCGATACCGATTTAGGGAATGGGGTGGTCTCCCACTTAACCATGAAAAAATATCTGCATCGTGCTCCAGTTTCAAATATCATTTATTTTAACCCCATATTGCCATTGGTTAAATGGGACCAAACACTTGGCTCCAAAATTGGATATCAAATTCGTTTTCTAATAAAAAATACCTTTCATTTGAGCCCCTTTTTGCAATAGTCACCGAATATGTGTGGTTTGGGGTTGGGTCCTTAACATCGTTCTTCACTCTCCTTGAGCCCCAAATTGTCATGGTAAGGAAATACGTCATATTTGGGGGTTGTTATGGGGGTGGGACGACTTTTAGACAGTTGGTCACAAATGTTGATATCAGATACGTGATCTCCTCCACAAATATCTTTTATTTGAATCCATTATTTCTATTGTATTGTATTGTATTTGTATTGTATTTGTATTGTATTTGTATTGTATTTGTATTGTATTTGTATTGTATTTGTATTGTATTTGTATTGTATTTGTATTGTATTTGTATTGTATTTGTATTGTATTTGTATTGTATTTGTATTGTATTTGTATTGTATTTGTATTGTATTTGTATTGTATTTGTATTGTATTTGTATTGTATTTGTATTGTATTTGTATTGTATTTGTATTGTATTTGTATTGTATTTGTATTGTATTTGTATTGTATTTGTATTGTATTTGTATTGTATTTGTATTGTATTTGTATTGTATTTGTATTGTATTTGTATTGTATTTGTATTGTATTTGTATTGTATTTGTATTGTATTTGTATTGTATTTGTATTGTATTTGTATTGTATTTGTATTGTATTTGTATTGTATTTGTATTGTATTTGTATTGTATTTGTATTGTATTTGTATTGTATTTGTATTGTATTTGTATTGTATTTGTATTGTATTTGTATTGTATTGTATTTGTATTGTATTTGTATTGTATTTGTATTGTATTTGTATTGTATTTGTATTGTATTTGTATTGTATTTGTATTGTATTTGTATTTTATTATGATAAAACCCATACAAAAGACAGTGTCTTATATAAAGCATGGGTTAGTAAATTGATAAATACAATGAGTTCAACAAGTTTTCAATTAAATAGAACAATAATTGGTACAAAATATTTAACAATTTAAGCAAATTACTGATACAATATTTAAGTAAAAAAAAGGTTAAAACAAAATAAAAAAAGAAGAAAAAGAAACTTTAAAGAAAATTTAACAATTTAATCAAAGTTACTAATAAAAAAACAAAACAAATAATTAATTAAATAATTATAAATCAAAGATTTGAACTGTCGTTCATTACTTATAATTTGAATACTATTGGGAAGATTATTCCAGAGACGTATAGCATTAACAAAGAACTGTTGTTCAGATACACGATATTGATGACGTATTTGTATTACTTGTTTACCTCTTGTAGAGTTGGCAAAACGCAATACAGAAGCCAGATATGACGGTTCATTGGTATATATAATCTTGAGGATCATTTGCAACGACCGTATCTTAAGGAACGAGTTAAAAGAGACACCATATACTTGTCTGGCAAAGTCAGATACCCGGTCTCTTCTACGCAAACCAAAAATGTATCTAACGACATCGTTAAAGGCCACATGCAATTTATTCCTATGAGTTACATCACAACCGTAAAAAACCTCGAAAGAATATAATAGTTTCGGCAGAATAAATGTCCTAGCCAAAAGCATTCTTATTGACAAAGGGGTATACTGTCGACTCATATATAAGTTTCGTAAAACGCCGTAGGTCCTGCCCACTGTCATACTGACATGATTCTTCCATGAAAGTCTATCATCAAACTCCAAACCAAGGTTTCTTGCAGATGAAACAATCTCAATTGGGGTTCCAGCAATTGCCACATCAAGATTATGCTGCATTGTCACCCGATTCCTACCAATTACAAGGCACTTTGACTTTGTTGGATTTAAAAGTAGTCCGTTGGCGTTTGCCCATGTGTTTATCCTATCCAAGTCATTATTTAGTCGAAGTACGCCATCGATCAGCCTCTCCGGCGAAGAGCTCATATACAGCTGTACGTCGTCGGCATACATATGAATACCACAGTTGCGCAACTGTCCAGGAAGGTCATTGCTATATAAGGAAAAAAGGAGTGGGCCCAATACAGACCCCTGTGGAACACCTCTTGAGACTGGAAGATAACTAGAACAGCGGCTATCAACACATACCGATTGGCTTCTATTCGTAAGATAGGAATATATAAGATCCGTTGTTCTTTCAATAAATTTCAATAAATGTTTCAGTTTAAGGCAAAGTATATTGGG
This sequence comes from Stomoxys calcitrans, assembly GCF_963082655.1. Taxonomy (NCBI): domain Eukaryota; kingdom Metazoa; phylum Arthropoda; class Insecta; order Diptera; family Muscidae; genus Stomoxys; species Stomoxys calcitrans. The sequence continues at coordinate 135,907,599 of NC_081552.1, read as the reverse complement.
ATCAACGGAATCAAATGCTTTCGAATGATCTAAAAGAACAAGAAAGGTAACTTTATCGCTGTCAATATCACTCATTACATCTTCAACTACTTTCAAAAGTGCAGTAGCGCAACTGTGCTTTGGCCGGAAACCAGATTGAAAATCCGTTAGCAGCGAATTATTCGCAATATATTCAGATATTTTCCGGTTGACTAGAGTCTCAAATATCTTAGAGACGTATGGAAGTATTGCTATTGGCCTAAATTCCTGGTTATTCTTTGGTATTGGGACTATCCTTGCCCGTTTCCAAGACTGTGGATAGCAACTCCTTAAAATAATATTGTTAAAAAGATGGCACATATACGGAAGAATAAAGGGTAGAATTATCCTAAAAAATCTTGGGTCAATACCATCAGAACCAATGGCATTAGACTTAATCGATTCTACAGCGCTAACGATATCGCTTTGTTCAAAACGCTCAAGATCAAAACGTAGGTCTGGTGAGGTTTACGTTACTAAATTCACTGTCGTAGAAATGTACGTTTGGCTCAGGAAAAGATATGTTCAAGAAACTTCTATTAATCTCATCTAAATCAACATGTCTATCAATTGATGCATTATCACTTCGTATTCCAATTGACTTTATATGTCTCCAAGTATTTTTCGTGTTCAATGCCTCTTGAAATTTACGAGTAAAATAAGCTATTTTCTTCGTCTTTATACAAGAAGTGGTCTGATTCCTCTCACGCTTGTTATCATTAAAGAGTTCAGGTGTTCTAAAACGCTTCCATCGAGAGTACGCACAATCTCTTTTACGTATCAATACTTTAATATCATTATCAAACCACTGATTCCCATTCGAAAAAACAGTTCGGGTCTTCATCGGAATACATTTGTCGAAAATCTGACTCACATTACGTTGAAGAAATGCAGTCTGTTCATCCACACAAGACATACCGTAAAGCTTCTGCCACTCAACGGTGCCAATTTCACAAAGTAGTTAGTTGTAATCAATGTTTCTAGTCTCTGTACGTATATATTTTACTTGTATATTCCATTGGAACGCCGTAAGTCAAAAAACATAAATCATGTTTTGAAAAAAGGGGTGCCGATAATTGATCATATAACTTCACATCAGTCTTGGAACTTACGAAGAACAAGTCAATAAGAGTTTCTGTTGTCGTTGTATAGTGTGTGGCAGTATTGGAATTAACAACATGCAACCCTATTGATTGCATGCTCCCCGTCAAATGTGTCCCTTCAAGCACATTACTATTCAAGTCACCAGTGACTATAATATCATTATAATGACAGTTTATATCCTCAAGTCTCTTCACAAAGTCATTATATTGCACTCTTTTATTAGGACGGTATACAACCCCAACCAGAACTTTTCTACGCAAACAGTGCAATTCGGCAAATATATATTCAACTTTGTCTGTTGAACCAGACGTAGCAATGGGTCTGAAATCTACGTCATGTCTTATATAGACAGCAGAGGTGGTCGGCTCTGCCATCCCGATTGGATCTTAAAAACTTGTAACTATTTACGGATACCAGTTTATTCCCATAATATGGTTTCATGTCTCAGAGACCGCAATAACGTCAACACCGGTTGTCTGTAGAATTTTCTCTTTCATTACGAGGAAACAACATATTGAGAAACATTGAAGTAATTGTAGACAGTACAAATCTTTGATTTTAAATTTATATATGGAAAGGCAAAGTTATTTTGTTTGAAGGATAAGTACAAATAAATAAAATATGGTTTAAAAGGGTTTAATTTCATGAAAAATTAAATTAAAAAGATTCTCATCATTATTGTTATAGCAAGTATCTGCGTTATGTTGTTCTCTGCTAGTTTCAGCAGAGCGAAAAAGAGTATCCAGCATATTGATGTGTTCAATGCAAATAGGGTTATCATTAACAAAGTGTTTGATATAGACCTATCCGCGATAAGTGTACGCCGAATGTACTTGATTTTGTTTCCTCAATCGAACTGCAGCTAGAAGGATCTGATAATTGGAATGTGTTAGGTTTTCTTTAATATAAAAATTGGTTCCCGTTTGAAACCCTAATATTGATAAGGATAGGTTTGATTTGGTATTCCTTCTGAATTCGCTTAAGGTTTTCAAGAAAAAGTTTTTGTCGTATGGAGAGTGTAGTTTGACAATAAATACAGCATCTGGGGAATAATTCTGGTTCTTATTGTTTTTGTTTTGCAGTCGGTATATGGATTTAAAAACTGGTGTAGCAATGTTTATAGTTTGACATTTTTTTTTCAAAATAGAGTGGAAGATTTTCGCCTTCAGTGTACGGAATTCCGTTAAGTCTAATATCACATGCAACCAGAGAATTAGCTTGTTTTAGTGCTTTTATTTTTAAGTCTTTTATCTCGGTTTTGAGGTTGGAAATTTCGCACATAGCTGTCTCTAAATATGATACTCTTTCAATTACATTGTTTAAGTCCACTCTCATTTCGGTTATTTTCTTATTAATTTCTGTTATTATTCTGTCCTCACTTTCATTAATCATTGCTTTTATTTCACTAGATATACTTTCGGATTGTTTTTCGAGTCGATTGTCCAGGATTTGCAAGAGGCGAAAAGAGGAATCCGAAATTCTGGGGGGAATTAGCCAGATTTTCAGTCAATGAGTTTTGGGCTTGGAGTCTTGTTCTTTTTGGAGCAGACATTTTCGATTAAGAATTTAATAATAAAAAAAATTTTCTTCTATGATTGACGATTTTATGGGATTTATTAATTTTCCGATTTGAATGAATTTTGGCACGTAGTATTTTGTTATGATCGGTTCATAACCTGATATAGCTGTCATATAAACAGATCTGGGGACTTGACTTCTTGAGCTTCTAGAGGGCTCAATTTCTATCCGATTTGGCTGAAATTTCGCAAGACGGTTTTTTATTGTTACTTTCAACAACTATGTCAAATAAAGTACTAGTCGGTTCATAACCTGATAAAGCTGACATATAAACCGATTTGGGATCTTGACTTCTTGAGCCTCTAGAGGTCGCAAGTATTATCCGAGTTGTACGACGGATTCTCTCATGACCATTAACATACGTGTTTATTAAGGTCTGAATCGGTCTATAGGCCGATACAGCTCCGATATAAATCGATCTCTCTATTTTACTTCTTGAGCCCACAAAGGGCGCAATTCTTATTGGAATTGGCTGACATTTTACACAGGTCTCCAACATATAATTTAATTGTGGTCCAAACCGGACCATATCTTGATATCGCTCTAATAGCAGAGCAAATCTTTTCTTATCCTTTTTCCCAAAGAAGAGATGCCCGGAAAAGAACTCGACAAATGCGATCCATGGTGGAGGGTATATAAGATTCGGCCCGGCCGAACTTAGCGTGCTTTTACTTGTTTTGTTTGTTTGTGTTGTTTTTTGTTTTAATACACTGGTACTCTTCGTAGGTATTTAGAAGTTAAGTGCCTCCCTTAAAGAGAACATGTATATATATATATATATGTATATATATATATATATATATATATATATATATATATATATATATATGTATATATATATATATATATATATATATATATATATATATATATATATGTATATATATATATATATATATATATATATATATATATATATATATATATATATATATATATATATATATATATATATATATATATATATATATATATATATATATATATACAAACAAATTTTTATAAGAATTGTGTATTTGGGCTCAAATTAAAGAGATCTCGAAAATATAAGTTTTGGTAAAAAAAAATTGTGGAAAATCGTACAGGAGGTGGGAGAAATAGTACGTATATATATGTTTTTGGGCTCAAATTAAAGAGATCTCGAAAATATAGGGTTTGGTAAAAAATATTTGGAAAATCGTACAGGAAGTGGAAGAAATAGTACGTTTAGTATCGCAATTTCTACTATTTGGTACTATGTTTTCAAATTGAACTAGAGTTCTGAATTTTGGAACTTAGGTACACTATGTCAACTCTAATTGGCCGACTATAAAAGTTTTTGGTAATTTTTACATTTAGGTATTAAAAAGGTACGAAATTGATGAACTTTGTACAGGCCGATGGATAGCGGCAGAGTTTTGAAATTTTTCCTTAAAAGAAATCTGATGCAAAAGGATGAGGGTGAAAAGAAAAAAATGGGAAAATAGTGCTGCTAACGGGAAAAACATAAGTTTAGTAACGTACTTTCTGAGCAGATGGAGCTAGAGGTATGAAATTTTGCATGTAGGTAAAACTGGGAAATATATTGTATGATGGGTAACTAAATGACCTATTTAAAATTCGTTCATTTTAATACAAATAAGTAGGAGCGTGCTAAGTTCGGCCGCGCCAAATCTTATATACCCTCCACCATGGGTCGCATTTGTCGAGTTCTTTGCGCGGTATCTCTTTTTAGGCAAAAAAGAATAATGGATAAGAATGGCTATGCTATTGGAGCTATATAAAGTTATAGTCCGATTCGGACCATAAGTAAATTGAATGTTGAAGGCCTAGTAGAAGTCATTGGGTAATATTTCAGTCCATTCGGATAAGAATTGCGCCTTGTAGGGGCTCAAAAAGCATAATCAAGAGATCGGTTTATATGGGAGCTGTATCATGATATAGATCGATTAAGACCATATTGGTCATGCATGTTGAAGGTCATGGGAGAAGCCGTTGTACAAAATTTCATCAAAATCGGATAAGAATTGGGCCCTCAGAAGCTTATGAAATCAAGATCCCGGATCGGTTTATATGGCAGCTATATCAAAACATGGACCGATTTGGCCCATTTACAATCCCAATCGACCTACGCTAATAAGATGTATTTTTGCAAAAATCGACTTAAAATGTCATGACGATCAAGAATATATATACTTTAAGGAGTCTTAGAAGTATATTTCGAGGTTTTACAAACGGAATGACGAAATTAGTATACTCCCACTCATCCTATGGTGGAGGGTATAAAAATAGGACCCTTTGGTACTTTCTTCACAGATAGAGCTAGAGGTCTGAAATTTGGCCGATTTGAACCATATTTAGCACAGTTGTTGGAAGTCATAACAAAATACTTCATGCACAATTTCAGTCAAATCGGATGAGAATTGCGCCCTCTAGTGGCTCAAGAAATCAAGGTCCAAGATCCGTTTATATTACAGCAATATCAGGATATGTACCGATTTGAACCATACTAACCACATTTGTTGGAAGTCATAACAGACAACTTCATGCTAAATTTCAGCCAAATCGAATAAGAATTGCACCCTCTTGAAGAAATATCAGGGTATGAACCGATTTGAACCATTTTTAGCATAGTTGTTGGAAGTGATACCAAAACACCATGTGCCAATTTTCAGCCGGATAAGAATTGCGCCCTCTAGATGCTCAAGAAGTCAATACCCAAGATCGGTTTATATGGCAGCTATATCAAAACATGGACCGATTTGGCCCATTTACAATCCCAATCGACCTACGCTAATAAGATATATTTTTGCAAAAATTCAAGCGTCTAGCTTAACTCTTTCGAAAGTTAGCGTGCTTTCGACACACGGTAGGACGGACATGGCTGGATCGACTTAAAATGTCATGACGATCAAGAATATATATACTTTAAGGAGTCTTAGAAGTATATTTCGAGGTTTTACAAACGGAATGACGAAATTAGTATACTCCCACTCATCCTATGGTGGAGGGTATAAAAATAGGACCCTTTGGTACTTTCTTTACAGATAGAGCTAGGGGTCTGAAATTTGGCCCGCAGGTACCAATGTTGCCGGTTTTGCTAGGTTTCTACCAAAATTTTTAGTTTTTTATTCTCTTGGTAGGTTGGCAGGCTGGACTCAATTTTTGGTAGGGTTTTCTAACATATAAATACCAAGTTAATTACTGAAAAAATTGCCGCGGATAACTCAAAATTATTGCACTTCTTGTCGATTTTGCACAGAAAAAATAACTCAGAGAAAAAACCAACTAAAGAATTTGTATGTGAAACTTTAAATTCTCAACAAATTTTAGCATTGAATTTAAGACTATATTTGTTGAAGTAGGTTTGTAAAGACTTGACAGACAAAATAATTGAAATTTTGTGCATTTTCAACCAATTCTTTTGTTGAGCATTTTAACAACTAAAATACGCCTACTACCATGTAGCACCCAAGACTCCCATGCCATTATGTAAGCCATTGTAAGCCCAGCTTCGAATCCCCTGGTCGGTCAAACATATTTTTGTTATTTTTTCTATAAAAGAATTTTCTAAAGTAATAAGTACTTTAGAAACTTCGGCTTAAAAAAATATGTATTCCGTATTTGGTATTTGAAAATGGAAAAGCAAAATAGACAACTCTTCGGTATAGAAACATGTACTGCATTTTTGGTTTGTAGAACATTTGGTAGGGTTTAGTGGGGTTTTCTTAAATTTTGGTACGAAATAACACTGGCAGGTACAACTAGGAAAAATATGATGGGTGACTAAATGATCTATTCAAAATTCGTACATTTTAGTACCAAAATTGGTACCATTTCTTACTTTCTGTTCAGATGGAGCTAGGGGTCTAAAATTTGGCATGCAGGTTCAACTAGGAAAAAAAGATGGGTGACTAAATAATCTATTCACAACTCGTCTTCACCATTCGCACATTTTGATCCCAAAATGGTACCATTTGGATCTTTCTTCATAGATAGAGCTAGACGTCGGAAAGCTAGCATATACATAGGTATTGTACAAATAAGAAATAAATAATTGGTGACTAAATGATCTATTAAAAATTCATATATTTTGGTACTGAAAATGATACTATTTGGTACTTTCTTTACAGATGGAGCTAGGAGTCTGAAATTTGGCATGAAGGTTCAACTAGGAAAAATATAATGGGTGACTAAATAATCTATTCGCAACTCGTACATTTTGGTACATTTTTTTACAGATGAAATTTGGCATGTAGATACAAGAAAAATATATGTAATGGGTGACTAAATGATCCATTCAAAATTCGTACATTTTGGTACCAAAAAGTGCAAAATAGT